>NW_020884894.1:10464700-10497143 GCF_003945725.1 Corapipo altera | reverse complement strand
CCTTCACCTTAGCGAGAACTGTCCCCCTAACCCAAAACTGTCCCCTTCACCTCATCTAAATCTGCCCTCATCACCTCTGCGAAAACCATCCCCCTAACACAAAGCTGTCTCTTTTCTCCTCATGTGGAACCACCACCTTCATCTCATCCAAAACTGTCCCCCTAACCCACAACTGTCCACTTCAGCCAAAACTGTCCCCTTCACCTCAGCTAAAACTGTCCCCTTCAGAGTCAAAACTGCCCCCCAACCCAAAACTGTCCCCCTAACCCAAAACTGTCCCCCTAACCCAAAACTGCACCCTTCACCTCATCTAAAACTGCCCCTTCATCTAAGTGAAAATTCCAGGGCAGGAGGCTGTGCCTCAGCTCCATGAGAAGGAGCTCCTGAGGACGATAAGGCCACAGTGAAAGTTTCATCTTCCATGCTGAGGAGGGGATTTGCCCTTCTGCTGAAAGACCGAAGCTTTCCTTAAGCTGGAAGAGGAGTCAATACGGTCATGAATTAATCGTCAGGAAAGTCATAGGGCAGTTTTGTAGATACCGACAAGTGACTGGAATTAGGGTCTAAGAGGGGAAGTCCTACGAGGAGCATCTGAGGGCACTTGTTCAGCCTGGGGAGGAGACTGAGGGCACAGCTCATTGTGGGCTGCAGCTTCTCATGAGTGGCACTGGAGGGGCAGCACCGACCTCTGCTCTCTGTGACCACTGAAAGGACCCGAGGGAACATCTGGAGCTATTCCAGGAGAGGTTTAGGTTTTAGAATATTGGGAAAAGTTTCTTCATCCAAAGGGTGGTCGGGCACTGAACAGGTTCCCCATGGAAGTCACAGCACCAACCCTGACAGAGCTCAAGAAGCATTTGGACAACGCTCTGAGGCATGTGGTGGGATTCTTGGGGTTGTCCTGTGCAGGGCCTGGAGTTAGATTTGATTATCCTTGTGGGTCCCTTCCAGCTCAGGAGGTTCTGTCGTTCTACAATTCTGTGATTTGAGATGGTGTTTGCCTGGTGGTTTCAAAAGACCTTGGGCTTGCCAAGCTCATAGTTGGGTGGGAGAAACTGCTCCAATTAGCTTCAGCACTGCAGGAATGGTGGATGTGCTGCCAGTGTTTAGTAGTGAGCTTCTGGGGAAGTCAACAAGGTTGACTTCCATCAGAAGTTAGACACCACGGTGTTTCCTGTCCACAAATTTTCCCCAAAAGGTGGAAAGAGCCACGGCATCCATGGTGAGATGCATGAATTTATGTGAGAATGCACCAGGGCCTGCCTGTCTTTCATTTCCTGCAGTTCCCTGGGTTGCTGAATCTTTTGAGTTTAACATACTTTCTCATCTCCAGCAGTGCTGTAGCAGACCTGGAGCTGATTGACAGGCAAGCTAAGGAGGGGAGAATTCTATGAGCTCATGCTGCATCCTCTTGGTATTTTCCTACCATAAACCCATGTGAAATGGAGCAAGAGTAATGGGTTAAAATATTAATAGTTCAAAAATCAAATGCATTGGAAGGAAGCTGCTTTTCTCTCTTTTTACTCCTCTATCAATCCCTGGAGGACAAGAAGGCCAGGAATGCAGAGAGAAATCTAAAATGTAAAGAAACCTCAAAACAGACCCGTGCTGGTAGGACCAAAGAATTGTAAGGCTGTTACAGTTGAAATGGACATTAAAAACCTTGCATCAAACTTGTGCCTCTTGAGATGTCACTGCAGGTTGGGGTAAAAGCTGTTCAACAGCCTCAGCTTTACCACAACCTGCTTAGCAAGTGACAAACCCATCAGAAAAAACATTAGCATACATTAGCATCTGTAAGCTGCCCTTAAACCCTGGTCTGAATAATGCTGTGATGACTTGTTGAGCTGCACTTGGAGGGTCTGCCAGGCCTATGAGTGGGGAGCTGAGCTGAGAGTGAGATCAGGCCCTGACCCGGCTTTACAGGTTTCTCCTGCCTAAATCTAATCTCTCCCAGTCCTTGCAAAGCAGCAGAGCACCCTGGGCTGCGTTTTGAGCACCGATACTCCTTTCAGGGCTGTTGACAACCCAGAACAAGTTTCCTTCTGAGGATCATGACACCTGGATGAGTCCATTAGCTCCTTCCAGCAGGGCCAGGGCAGCTTACCTGGAGGCCAGAGGGCGCAAGCTGTGTGGAGTCAACGATGCAGCTCTGTGTGAAGGAGAAAAAAATCACAAAGCAATGGCAAAAAGTGGCCATTAATTATGACAGGGTGTAGCCCACAACCGTGAGCTCTGGGGCCTTCCTTACATGAGAAATTTGAATCATCGAAACAGAATATCCTGTGTTTGAAGGAACCCACAAGGACCTTTGAGTCCAGTGATGGGCAATCAAACGCTTTGTTAAAATCCAGAAAACCCACATCCATGGCCTTCCCTTTGGCCACTAGATGAGTTGGTGTAGAAGGAAATTAAGTCAACACAGCACGAAGAATCTGCTCAGAACATTTCTGTAGTGTGAATTTTTAAAAAGTCATTTACATGCTAAGCTGTCAACCCATCAGTTCTCGTGCTGTAATTTTTAGGAGGATGGCGTATCTCTCATCTGTAGCCTTGAATCCTGCTTTAAGCTTAAAATTTAGATCAGGCACAAATCAAAATGGAGAGGAGCACTGGGTGTGTGTTAAACTGCTTCTTACAGCTGCTTTAAATACTCACCCAGGGCAGGGAGTAGATGGATGCTAATGATCCCTGTGCCTTTTGTTTGTAGCCATCCTATGGCAGACGTTTTCATCTTTTGTAGTAGGAATGTCAAAGCAAAAGTTGTTTTGGCAAAAACCTATACTTGGAATTCTGCTGGAAGTGTCCCTGACCATCTACCAGTGAGTGCTGGGGGTCTGCCCTACTGATCCTGGGTTTCCTCACTTGGAGGCGCTTTTGAGCTGACTTGCAGGGAAACCAAATCCCCAGCTTCAGTTCTAATAGTGAGTGCTCCTGAAAATCGGCCTCCGAGCCTGTCCAAATTAGACACCCAGAGGCAGATGCTCCTTCTAGGAAAGCTGCCTGAGCGAGGCTTTCCCCGAAGACGCCTTGCCCATGAGCAGAATGGCAAGAACTGAAGGTGAGGAGCTCCTGACCACCTTGCTGAGGCACTGGGTGAGCTCACCCTCCTCCTTCCAGCTCCATGCTTCCATCACACCCACAAGCCCTCAGGAGTCACCACTCCCCTCTCAGCTCTAAGGAAGACAGCAGTTGAGCTTGAGAGCACTAAATTGAGTTTTGGAGGGTGCCCGGAGCACCCTTTGGTCTCTGTATGAAATGAGGCCCCTGCTGTCACCCCAGGAGTGGCCCTTGGAGAACAAGCCCATGTGTATGTGCCTGTCAGCCCTGCAAGGAACATGTCAGTGCTCCCGAGGAGGTTGTTCCTTTGCTGTGGTTCAGCTCAGCTGTTCAAATCATCTCTGAGTGCCCTAGGGAGTGCTTTGAAAACATGATTTCCCACAGGCCTGGGATAAGGTGAGAGGTCCAACTCTGAGGTTGCTCAAACCGGAGATTCCCAAACCACAACCCCCCAAAAATGACTTGGCCTCAAGATTTAAGTAATTTCTTACACAAGGGCTGACTGGAGCTTGTGGTGCTCCAAAGTGGCAGTGTCTGCTTGGGGTCATTCTGACTGTTGGGTGTTCTTGGTGTCAACCCTGGGCAGCTGCACCAGCCCCAATTCTGTCAAAGAGGAGGGAACGTTGTGCTAATGGTCTGCAGGGTCTCCTCAGGACACTTCCCTGAGACCAGCAGGTAAAAACCAATACCACTAAGTGCTCCAGAATCCATATGCGCCCCTTTAATTAAAAGAAAAACCAGCAGTAAATGGGAAAAAGGAACATCTTTCCAAAGCCAGAGCACATGGATAATGTAACTGTGACACAGACACCCTCCCACGGGCTGCAGCTCCTACAAGAAAAGCAAGTAGCTGCTGAGCACAAGCACGTCCATACAGGAGGGGGATGTTTTAAGTGCTGACACAGATTTGGCTGACAAACACGGTGCTGGCACACTGTCTCCTTTGAAATAACAAATGCTGCCGCAGAATGTGCTCTGTGGTGCTGTGTCTGTCCCCGGGTGCTGCGAGAGTGGCTCCCAGGGAGTTCACCCTGTGAGGTGGTGTGGTCCGAAAAGCAAGACCATTTTTTTTTTGAAGTTTATTCCCGTTAAAATGTCAGTCCTGCAATTCCAGGCGACCTGGTCATAGTCGTGGGGCATAGGTCTTTGGCAATCCTGGCATACACCCGTTCAGACCAAGGGGCTGGGCAATATATTCCTGAATTAATCTATTTGGGTTGTTTTCCCCAACATGTTCTTAAAGCTGCATAAACAATGATCTTGCAACTCCAGGAGCAGAGTCATTTTGTCCTGGCCTGCAGCTCCCTGCCTACCCTGACAGAAGTTTTCTTTCCTGCTCTGATCTCTATAGTCAAGGTGTAGCTTATCTTGGAAGGTGGAATTGTGCTGCAGGGAGGGGACTAGGTCTTGGCAGGGCAAGGAGAACACCCAGGTGGGTGAATGAATTGAATCTGTGGCTTTGGCTACTGGGACACTGGGCTGGTTTTATTTCCAGCAGTTATTCAGGAGGGTAAAGAAATGAAACCAAACGTGGGAGAGGACTGGGCCAGTTTTCATCTCTCTGATGCTCTTGTCCACAGTTGCATTTGTCAACTGGGACCCACATCCCTCACCTCTTGCTGCCTACAGCTGACAGTGGAATGCAGTGCTTTGGGAGAAGCACTGTGCTTTCCTCCTGGGGCTTGTCCAGTCTCCAAAACAGGTGGAAGAAGGCTGAGGCAGCAGTGGTGCAACAGTGTCCCCCCTGGTTTCCCCCTGCCCACAATTCCATCTGCAGATAAAACTATACCCAAAAGTTATGCTGAGGCAGTATCCCAGATGGGATCCCATACACCATGACCTGCTACACTCTGCCTAAGCCAGCCCCAAAAAGCTCTGCTACAGCGAGGAAGAAGGAAGTGGAGGCTGTAACCTCCTGGAGCTTGCTTAGAAACACCAGAAAGCACAGATGGAAGGACACTGCTCGGCCTAGGGGTCCTAAATCCCCAGCTTCACTGGTGCTGGCAGTGCCCCTGCTCTGGCATGGGTGACTGGCAGCGCTGTGGGGCAATACTGGAGGGGAGGTCCCTGCCTCTGCTGCTTTTTGGGGACATCTTTGCTGCTCTAACCTACTCCCCTTCCAGGACTGTAAAGGCCACTAAGATGATTAAGGGATTGGAGCAGCTGTCATGAGAGCTGGGACTCTTTAGCTTGGAAAAACAAAGGCTTGAGAAGGGGATTCTTGTCCATGTCTTATTAATACCTAGTGGGGGTTAGAGAATCACAGAATCACAGAATAGTAAGGTTAGAAGGGACCACAGTGGGTCATCTGGTCCAACCTCCCTGCTCAAGCAGGGTCATCCCTGAGCACATGGCACAGGATTGTGTCCAGATGGTTTTTGAATATCTCCAGTGAGGGAGACTCCACACCCTCTCTGGGCAATCTGTTCAGTCTGCAGTCACTGCACAGTAAAGAAATTCTTCCTCATGTTCGGGTGGAACTTCCTGGGCATCAGTTTCTGCCCATTGCCTCTTGTCCTATTGCTGGGCACCGCCAAGCAGAGCCTGGCTCCATCCTTTGGCACTCTCCCTTTTAGATACTGATAGAGGGGCCCTCTCAGTCATCTCTTCTGGAAGCTGAACAGGCCCAGCTCCCTCAGCCTGTCCTTGTAAGAGAGATATTGCAGTCCCTTAATCATCTCTGGCCTCTGCTGGAAGCTGGTCCAGGAGCTCTCTTGTCCCGAGGAGCCCAGAACTGGACACAGCACTCCAGATGTGGCCTCACTTGGGCTGTGTAGAGGAACAGGATGACCTCCCTCGAGCTGCTGGCAGTGCTCTTCCTAATGCATCCCAGGATACCATTTGCCTTCTTGGCCACAAGGGCACACTGCTGGCTCATGGACAGCTTGTTGTCCACCAGGACCCCCTGGTCCTTCTCTGCAGAGCTGCTCTCCAGCAGGTCAGCCCCCAGCCTGTCCTGGGGTTGCTCAGGGACCTGCAAGGACCAGCAGGAGGTGATGGACAGGGTTTGGAGAAGAGGAAGGCAAAAGAGATAAAGCTTAAAAAAATTTCCCCTCAATTGAAACCGCAGAGGCACATCACAGGGAGAGGGGGAGCAGTTCCAGGGTTCTCCAGCCCCACGGTGACACCACGCAGGAGCAAGCAGGCAGCCCCGCTCCGTGGTGCAGGCACAAATCTCCAGTGTTCCCCCTCTTTCTGCCCAGCCCGTTGGGAGGTGGCACAAGACCCAGTGCTCTGCCATGCACTTTGTAGCCCGATGCCACCTCCTCCTCGGTGGGGAGGAAGGCTCCATGTCACCAGCCACATGCTGCCAAAGCTACTGAACTCAGGAAAAAAAAAATCAAAGCAGCGAGAAGTATTTGTGTTGTGAGTGCCAGGGAGGTGGCCCCCATCACAGCTACCAAGAGGTCAAAGTTCCTTCCTGGGAGAGCCAGAGGAAACAGCGCTTCCTTCCCAGTAAGCTTCCAATAAGCTTCCTTCCCAGCAAGCTTCCCAGCAATCCAGCAGCTCATAGGTGCCAGGCAAGCTGCACAGGAGGGGCACAAAACCTTCAGCCCCAGGGGAAGGTGGTGAGGGAAAAGCAGCAAGAGGGGACACAGGGAGCAGTCCCTTCTCCCAGCCCAGTACCACACAGCGAGGTGGGGACAGCGGATATCCTGGGATGAGGCACAGCAGCTTAGGGTGGTTTAGCATTCCCTGTCACACCCATCCGGTGCAAGGGCGTCTGGGGACACAGCTATGGCCACCACAGCTGCTGCAATCTGCTCCCAGTGCTGGACATGGGTCCTTACTGGTCCAAACTGGAGATCAGGGCCTGGATAACCATTCCCACATGGCAGCAGCTGGAGATGGGGAATGTGTGGATTTGCATGCACACGCACAGGGCTGTCACTGTTCCAGAGCCAGCCCTGGTTCCAGTGGCTCCCATCCTGTGTGGCCACCTCATACCACCTTGGGTGATACTTCCCGTGCCCAGCAGCCAAATTTTGGCAACATTTGGCTGAGGTGCAGGCGGTGCCAGAAATCACAATAATTTCCCACAACACCCCATCACCCTCCAGCTGTCTAAGCTGACCCTCAGCCTGCCCTGTCCCAGGGCACTGGGGCCAAAGAAACACCCTCACAGCGACACCGACACTCATTAAACGTTTGATTTTATTTCTGGTTTAAAATCAAAATTAGTCATTCTCTGTAATTACATTATATATAGATTTATAGAGACATTATAGAAAAGAATTTTTTGCTTTTGTTTTTCTGCAAAAATCTGTAAATAAAAAATAAAATAAAACAGAACAAACCAAAAAAAAAAAAAAAAAAGGTGGCAGCTTCTGTCTGTCCGTCTGTCCGTCCCTCTATTGCTCCTCCTGCCCCTGCCCTCCACGGCACTTCCCAACAGACCAGGAAAGGCTCTGGGCTGGGGTCACACCTCACTACTCTCCCTACAGCCACAGCCGGGGAGCGACAGGAGCATGTGGAGCTGGAAAGAAGAAACGCCAGCAGAATATATTAATATCTTATATCTCATTTTATTTAAGTCCTGGGGACTCCAGGTGGCAGAGGGCAGCAGTCCCCATGGCCCAGGCAACTCCTGGAAAGAAACAGCAAAGTTTCCAAAGTGCAGGTCCTTCCGGGACAGGGCGCGCGCCCTCGAGCAAGAGGAAGGCAAGAGGAGCAGAGAAATCCGGTACCTCTCCCCGCCGCCCCGGGGGGCAGGAAGGGTGGGCTCCGCGGGTATTTTAAATAGCGATCAGAGGGTGGGATGTGCAGCGAGCCCCCCTGCCCAGCGGTGCGGAGGTGGCCCCCGCGGGGCCGGGGAAGCGGTGCTCCGTAAGGCAGTGTGCGGCCGTGGCGAGCTGCCGGCGGGGGTAATACTGCGGTGTGGTGCCGAGAGCGGGAGCTGCCGGGTCCCCAGTCCGTGCAAGCCCGGGCGGCCCGGCGGTGCCTGTGCCCTCAGGGATGGCAGGTGGGCGTGCGTGGGTCTCAGAAAGCTGTACTGGCCATGCTGGCTGGTGCAAAGATCCGTGGGAGGCTGTCCAGGGTCTCCTCCAGCCGCCGGTGAGCTGATTTACCATCTTCCCCTGCAAGTACACACCATGGTCAGCGATCCGAACTGCAGTTCTGTCCTGTGCTCATCCCTGGCCACCTTTCCCGGCCTTTACAGGGAAACATGCCTAATGCCTGGCAGAGCCTGCATGCTACAGCATGGAGACCTCTCTTGTCCTCCTTAGCACACCCTTGGGCAGGTCCCAGCTGGGATCCGGCTCAAAAAGTCCCCAGAGCTCCTGATTCAGAGGTTGCAGATCCTGTTCCTCAGCTGCCCACGTGGGGCAGGGATCACCCGTGTTTGGGTGAGTGTGGAGTGCAGGAGTGTTGGCTTGTGGAGAGCCTCACTTGGGGCCACGGGACCAGTGCTCAGGGCTGTGCCAGCTCCGGCGACTCCAACAGCTGTGCACATCTGCATGCACTGGCATGGGGGTCCTGAGAGCTCCCCCAGGACCCCCGTGCACACACAGGGATGCACACACCCATGCTACAGGCTCACTCTGAGCTCTTTGCCCGGCACCCTCACACGCAAATCTGCCCACAGCGGCCAGCCCCAGCAAGAGGTGGTGACATGGACAATCTGCTGGGACATAGGACACAAGGCGTCTACATGTGCCGGGGTGCCACAGGGATGGGCACTATCAACAACCAAGACACACAGACTCCAAAACGTGACATGGCTGACAGGCTCTAAGACGGAGACATTCGTGAGCAAAGCGGCAGGAGCGGGGACAAGGGGGACGAGGACGGCTCACGTGTCCCAACCTGTGCAGCAGCTGCCGCGATCTGGAGGCCTAGAAACCCACTCAGATGGTTCTCTCAGGGCCATCTAGCAAATAATAAATAACAACCAGGCTTAGTGCTGTGGCCACAGGATGCCTGGCCCTCGCTGCCCGCCGTCAGCTTGCTCTTGCCCAGCAGAGCTCGGGGCACGATGAGCCAGAGTGTGTGGGGTAGACAGGGACCAGCCCCGGAGCCCGGTCGTCCGTGGGCACTGCTGGCACCAGGAGATGCCTCTTGGGATGCTGTGGGTGGAGAGAGAGCAGAGAAATAGCAGGACACTCACCACACAGCATCAGGCTCTGCTTGGCTGCCTCCCGCACGGGCTCTTTGTCGGTTTGGCACAGGTAAACCAGCTGCTCAATACTCTCCTTGGCCTGCAGAAGAAGGGACAAGGGGCTGAGTGTGGCTAGCACGGTGGGAGCAGGGACACAGCCCAGAGGGGAAGGCAGCACAGGGCACTGCAGCCCCACAGTGCAAGGAAGCTGCACATCCTGTCCCTTTTCTCCCCATTTCCTTTCCTGCCCTGCCCCTGCCTGCTGCTCCAGCACATTTGGGGCACCCCCAGCTCCTCTCCCACAGCAGAGGGCTGTGCAGGTGTGTCCGGAGTCACCGGCCACAGGCATTTCCTCTTCCTTTGGAACATGCAGCTCTGCTGCCTCCTTCCCCCACCCCTCTCACCTTCAGGCAGCCCAGTGCCGCACACCCCGCCACGCGCGTCTGCACCTCCTCATCCTCCAGCTGCTCCAGGAAGCACACAAGGGCCTGGGGGAGACAGGAGTCAGTGCCACCACCTGCAGCAGAGCTGGGGGCAGCCCCCCAGGGGCTGTGGCCCCAGCCCATCTCATCCTTGGTTTGCCCAGCACGTACCCGTTGGCGGAAGCGGGGGTTTTCTGCCAGGCTGCGGAGCTGGGCTGACACGGCGCTCACCACCTTGCTGTTGCCCTCCACGAGGAGCAGGCTCAGCGCCTTCAGTCCCTCCTTCTTCAGACGGGCCTCGGGCACACGCTTCAGGGCACGCAGCACCACGTCCTGGTCGTCCGAGTTGAGGTTCTGTGCCAGCAGTGCTGCAGGAAGCCGTCGGCTCAGCCAGGGTGTGGGGAGCCATGTGGCACTGCCCCTGCACCCATCACTGCAGGGAACCCATCCCTGGGCACCCTGGATCCATGCCGGGCAGAGGTGGCCCCACACAGGGTGCTCATATATGGAGCTGTCCCTCAAGATGCTGGGGACCCACAGCAAGGACTTGGGAAGGCAGCATGGGAGTGGGCTGCGCTCTGGATCAGACTGACTTGCCCAGCTCGAGGATGGCTGAGCCTCTGGGTGATGCCCCAGGGCAGCCATGGCAGTGCTGCAGGGTGATCAATGACTATGGTCATGTGCTGGCACCCCATCCCAGGGCCTAAGGAGGATGGTAGGGCACCCACCTTCCTCTGCCAGCTCCATCATGTAGGTGTCAAGCACCAGGGTGCCGAGCGACTCGAAGTGGCTCCAGTACTGGAAGATGGTGACCTGCTCGCTCTGGGCACTCCCAGGCCGCCGGGGCAGCCGCCGGTTCAGCACGTCCTCCACCAGTTTCACACACACTGCGGGAAAGAGCCAGGATCAGGGTGTGCAGCAGCTGTGGTCACCCCTCTGAGGGGCTCTTGGCCCCCACATACCCCCACTCATGGTCACCAAGTGAGGCTGCCAACTCCCGGCACACCCTTGGCACCCACTCACCAGCATCAGCCAAACCAGGGTGCTGCTCACTGATGGCCGCTGCATACTGGGCACTGAGCACCTGCAGGAACCGCTCCACGGAGCAGGTGTAGACGTTGGGCACTTCTACACAAAGGTCCCAGAGAGGCAGCACGCCCTCCTTCCGCGTCGAGAACTGCACCACTGCAGGGACAGGGGTTGTCAAACCTCCTGAGGCCATGGCAGCAGGCAGGTGACTCCCGCCCTCCGCCTGGCATGGCCCCTTTGCTGCCCAGCCGTGCCCACGAGGGGACACCAGGCTTCACACAGCCTCCAGGGTGGCACAGAGGGTCCCCTCAGCCGCGTGTCCTCACCATCAGCGGCCGAGCTGGCTGCTCCCGCACGCTCCTCCGTCAGCTGGCACACGATCTCCAGCACCTGCGACTCCCGCAGCAGCCTGTCCAGGGCATACATCTCCTGGCACCGCAGGGGACCGAAGGTGCCCAGCTTCTGCAAGGCACGGCCAAAACAGACACCTCAGGGACAGAACTCACCGCCCACACCACAGTGCCTCCGTGCCACAGCAAGGCACCCCCTGAGGGGGGACCTACAGCCCACCCCAGGGTGTCTCCAGCTGCTGTACCCCATCCCTGGTCCTCACCAGCAGCAGGCAGTTGCAGTTGTTGAGGTGAAGCACCAGAGCCTTATCCAGGAACTCGTTGCCGGTGCTCATGGGGTCGGTGCTGGCCTCAGAGCCGCTGCACATTCCAGTGTCATCTGCCCCCATCTCGCCGGTGCTGGGGGCCCGGGTGCTGCGCAGGGGTCTGCCAGCCTTCCTGCAAGCCAGGGAGAGATCAAGGCACTGGATCAGCACAGGAAACCTGAATCTGGCTCTTCCCCACCCACAGGACAGAGTTTCTGTAGGACCCATAGCATCACAGCTGGGCAAAGGAGCAGGTCCCAGAGGCACAGGTCCCCTCCAGCCCAGCCCCATGGAGGGATGCAGGGTGATACTGTGCCACCAGAAGGACCAGATACTGCTGTTTCTTGGCCTGGCCCTTCTCTGAGCTGTGATGGGCCAGTCTAAACGTGCTTGGGCACCCTGGCAGAGGTGGCCATTCCCCATCCCTTGCTGCAGGGGTGCCTCCTGCCCCGTGCCCCATCCCATGAGCCCCACTGTGCACCTCTCATCTTGGAGAGGCTCCTCCTCAGAGCCCTCTGAATCCTCCATGTCAGAGGTGTTGAGAAAGCTGAAGCTCTCCAGCGCGTGCTCCACTGTCAGGCTGATGCTGGAAGCCCGGCTGAGGAAGACACCCTGCTTCTGCTGTGGAGGAAGACATGCTGGGGTCGAATCCTGGTTCACCAGCCAAGACAGCCCTGCCACACATATTCCCAGCTATGCCATCAGGGATGGCCCCATCTCCATCATCCCCGGGCACTGCCAACAGGGGTGAACCCTGTCCCCATCATCCAACCAGGGTGACTCTACCCTCATCATCTCTAAGCACTGCCACCAGAGATGATCACCATTCCCATCATCCCTGGGCACTGCCAGCAGGGATGGCTCTATCCTTGTCCACCAGCACTGTCAGCTCGGATGGACCCATCCCCCTTGTCTCTAGACACTGTCAGAGGGGATAGCCCTGTCCCCATAATCCCTGAGCACTGTCAGTAGGGTCGGCCCTGTCCCCATTGTCCCCAGACACGCTGCCAGCCACAAATGCCCTGTCTCCATTGCCCCTGGACACCACTGAGAGCTCCTCACCAGCAGCATCTCCTCCAGACGCTTGAGCTCCCGTTCAAGGGGCTGCAGCTCTGGGAACTGCCCCCGATAGTCCTCCAGGGCTGAGCCCAGAAGGCTGATTGCCTCCTCCAGCCCTGAATCCACCACCTTCCCCTGTGGCACCTCGGGGGCACTGGCAGGCAGCGGTGGGGTGGGGACAGGCCTCTCCTCCACAGAGGCTTGTGCCAGCGCTGCGGGGACCTCGGTGTCACAGCCACCCTGTGCTGGCGCCTGGCTCTGCACTGGCTCGGCTCTGCCAGCCTCCACCTCACAGGAGGTGGCCCACGCCGCAGAGGCTCGGGGCTTGGCCTCAGCGTCCCTGTCCTGCCCTGCCACAGCTGCTGCCACCGCGGCGCCAGGGAGAGAGTCTGCATCTTGCTCGCCCATCCCTGTGTCCTCTGGGCTGGGCATGGGCTCCCAGGGGCTCTCCACAGCCTTGGCCTCCATTGTGGCGTCCACGCTGGCCTCGCTGATGTGGCTCAGAGTCCGGGAGTAGGGCATGTGCCCGTTGGCCACTGTATCCTTCTTACGGCTGCCCGACTCCTCTGGCTGGCTCCCGGAAGGGGAGACGCTGCTGCCACTGGTCCCAAGGCCAGTCTCGGCCTCTTCTGGTTGCTGGGAGAAGGAGATCTCGATGGCTGGGGCGGAGGCCTGCACCTCGGGCTGCACGATGGGCTTGTGGGCGGCATGGCGGGCGCTGCCGGACAGCTGGGGGCTGGAGGAGTCGTCCGAGGACTCGGAGGAGATGGACCAGGCTGTGCCGTTCTCCAGCTCCTCCTGGCGCCGCAGCATGTTCTGCAGAGGGGAGAGTGGTGTCAGCCAAGACCCTCCTCCTGCTGCCCCTGCTCTTCTGGCTGTCTTCCTGTCAACCAGGGGCAGGGTCCAGCTGAGCTGGAGGGCACTGAGGCTGCCAAAGCTCTGCTGGCACAGCAGGATGGGCAGCGAGGTCCCAGCAGACCATGGGTGCCTATTCCAGCCCTGGATCTCACCCCATGCCAGCAGGCAGTCTGCCTCCCTATGCCCAGCCCCTGGAGCCCTGGGGTGCCAGCTGCTCCCCAGCACAGTGGGATGCAACACCTAGAGCCAAGGCTGCAAGGCTGAAACAGGTCCAGCATCAGCTCACGGGGATGGCACCAGCCATCACACCAACGTCGTGGTTCAGCGTCACTGAACCGGTGCCACGTCAACATCATGTTAGAGTCAAACCAGCACCATGACACCATCACACCAGCACCGTCACCAGCACCATGCCAATGCCACGGCACAGCACACCAATGCCACCAGCACGGGGACACAGAGAAGCTTTCTACTCACTAGTGCCCGGTTCTTGCACGGGGGTGAACCCAGGCTCCCCTAGATTGGGGACTAGCTCTGCAGGACCGGCCAGACCCCAGCCTGGCAAGATCAGGCCTTAGGGCATCAGTGAGGGATGGTGAGTAGGAGACAAGGAGCGGCTACGGCTACTGCGGGATGGCCACACTGCTGGGCTAAGCTACCGGCCTGCTCCAGCCCCGCACTTACGCGGCCCTGCTGCGGCCATCTCCCGAGCTCGGCCGAGGAGACATCGCCGCAGGAGCAGCTCTGAGAGAGCTTCTCGAAGAGTGTCTCCCGAAAGATGTCCAGCAAGGACCAACCGCGCTTGTCGGCCGCCCGCTCTGGGCTCTTGGGCAGAGAGAAGAGGAGCTGTGAACGTGGGAGGGAGGAGCAGGCACCGGTACCGGGGAGTCGTGGCTGGATGGCTGAAGAGGAGCTGCCCACCCCTGTCCCTGAGCTGTGCCACCCTCTGAGATGCAGTGTGGGCACATCCCCGTGTGGACCCCACCAGCGCCCACCTCTCCTGAGCAGCCCTGCCTGGTTCACACTTACATAGAACGCCTGTTCCCGAAGGGACGGCGTGTCAGGCGGACTCTGGTTGTAGGTGGAGAATCTCTTGTTCACTGTGGGCGCCTTGTTGACGGTGCTGGCTGCTGAGGGCTGGTCATCCTTGTCAAAGGGGCTGGGGAGGACAGCAGGGAGGTGAGGGATGTGTGCCAGCTTGGGGGGGAAGTCTCAGGACATCAGGATCCCCTCCATTCCAGCTCTGGTTTTCCATAATTACAGGCCAGTTTTGGGATGGGAGAGCCTGGGCAGGTCACCTCTTGCCATGCCATACTGGGTATCCCCAGCACTGCCATGTGCCACCACCAATGCCTGCTGAGGTACTCACTTCCAGGTCACCTCCAGGCTGAGTTTGAGGGTGCCCAGGTCATTGATATCCACAGCCACTACCTGGGGCAGAGCCGCAAAGAGGTCCTTGGTCTCGCAGGATACATTGCCCACCACCACATGGTTGGCCAGGCTCTTTAGCTCTGTCACCTGGAGAAGGAGGAGAGGAGGAAATGAAGCCACGGGCCAGTGAGAGTGAGGTGCTGGAGGGAGGCTCAGGAAAGTGGTGGAATTGCCATCCCTGAAAATGTTCAAAAAATGTGTGGATGTGGCACTTGGGATACAGTTTAAGGGTGGGGCTGGACTCAATGATCATAGTGGTCTTTTCCAACCTAAATGACTCTGATACAGGGGGGTAGCTGGCCCACACCATCCCTGCCCTCTTCTGCACTGTACCTTGATGGAGAGGAACTCGGTGATGAGGGGCAAGAAAACCATTTCCTCGCTGTCCCACACCTGCTTGCTGTTCACCTCGATGCGCCCCCGCAGCTTCCAACGCTGCCGTCCATACTTCATGAAGATCTGGGGATGCAGAGGTGTGGGTATGGGGGAGACAGGACACCAGGGTGCTCTCTGTGTGTCCCCAGGCATGGCCACGGACCCATGCCACCCACCACCACCCTGCAACATGCCCTCCACGCCAGTGCCCACCTACACCCCCGAGACAGCCCAAGGATCACAGGGCAGGAGAAAAGCAGAATCCAACCCATATTGTCCCACCAACCTCATACTGGTCACCAGCACAAAGCCGGGCAAAGCCTGCCAGTCCTGGAAGAGAAGGCAGAGGGGCGTCAGCAGGCAGCAGGCAGCCAGGCAGGCAGAGGGATAGGGATGGAGCGGGACATGGTACCTTTCATCCGGACATGGAACTCGCCCAGCTGGCTCTCCAGATCATTCTCCAATAGACACATGTTCTGGGAACACACAGATGGATGGACAAGACCCATCAGCACATGCTCATGGGACCCAGCACCCTGCCAGCCCACCCCTGCCAGCTGCCTCACCTCTGTGTACTCCTTGTAGCCCTTGCTGGCCTCGGCCAGGCTCTCCCGTGCCTCCCGGCTGCCTGGCGAGCCCGTGCTGTAAGCCTTGACCATGTTGTGGGCTCCATCCCGGAGCCGCCGCTGGATGCAATAAGCCTCATACAGCTCATCTATCTGCAAGGACAGGCCTGAGCTGTGACAAGGAGCAGGGTTGGGGACAGCACGGGAACCCTGGTGTGGCACCAAGGTTACCCCAAGGTGACCCCAGTCCCCAGCTCTCACCTTGCTGGCATGAAACTCCAGGCGACGCAGGAAGCGCTCAATGGACTTGACTTGCTGGAAAAGCAGAGGAGATGGTGTGAGTGGCAGCGCAGCTGCTCTGTGGAGACGTGAGTCAGGATGTGCCCTCTGTGTCCCCCACGCTGTGTCTGGGACACGTCCTGGACACCAGCCCTGCCTGGGAGCTGCAGGGTGGCAGCCACCAGGGAGCACCCTCGTGCTGCGGCCTCCTCCAGGCTTTCCTGCTCTTGAGGGTCCTCCAGGAGCCAAGCCAGGCTCCAGGGTGCTTTTTTGCCCAGCCTCAGAGACAACCTGAGCCCAGCACTTGCTAACAACAGCTTTCGTTTGCAAGAAGCGGGTTACAAGCACATCTCTGCTTCATCCCCTGCCCACAGCCACCCTGCCTGCAGAGCCCCAATCCCTCCCCACCCTGATCCCAGGGGACAGGCAGCAGGGCAGTGCTAGCGGAGCAGGGCTGGCAGTAGAACATCCCAGGCACTTGGAAGGGAGATACGAGGGGGATGGGGCACTGATCCCACTTACCTTATCCAGATCGTAGAGAAAGCCCTGGAGGAGAGAGGAGAGGGATAAGATGCAGCACAAAGCCCGCTCTGTCCACCCAAGGAGACCCAGCACATTGCACCCACCACCCATAGCATGGCAGTGGGACATGCAGCACCCAGCCGGGGCTGGAGAGTGCATGACAAAGGGACAGGAGCCCTGTGAAGCCCAACACCAGAGCCTGGGCTGGCTCCCCACATCCCCACAGAAACAGGCTCTGCCCCAGGACACAGATGGATCACGAGCTGCCCCAGCTGTGCCACAACCCTGGCTGTCTGCCCAAGGCACCACTCCCTGTAAGGCTCTTCCCAAGCAGCACTCACCAGGCGTGAATTCCTCTTGGACTCACGGATCTGGGTGCTGAGCTTCTCCAGTTCCAGCTGGTGCACCTCAAGGTAGGCTCTGAGGGAAAACACACCATGGGGGTCAGGCTGGGATGCTGTATTCCAGGCTCCTGCCACCCACAGCCCACACCAACCCTGCACACCTGGCACTGCATCCCCACTCCCTGTTCCAGCACCCAGGTGTGGGAACCCATTCATGCCTCTACATGGGCTGTGTTGGGATGCAGGACCCAACACAGCTCCAGGACCCCAGGGCACCGTGCCCAGGAGACCTGGCATGCCCCTGCCTGGTGAGAGCAGAGAGCTGCCAACCCCAACCCACGTCACAAGCTGTCCCTGTGCCCCTCAGGGGCTCCCTGCCTCCACCCACCCGGCCACAGGGAGCCCCAGCACTTACGTCAGGCCTTTCTTGAGAGCTTCATACACCTCGTCCAGGCGGTTGGGCTGAGGCACCTTGGGTGGTGGGGATTTGTGGGACATTGAGAACATCCTACTGACCCTGGAGCCAGTCTTGCGGGAAACAGTGGGGGTGAAGGGCGAGAGGTTCCTGGGGAGAGAGGCAGGCAAAGCCAGGATGGCCGCAGTCAGCACACAGCACCAAGGTCCTCCTGGATGCCTCAGCCTGCTGGGCACCCTGTCTCAAGACAAGAAGGAGCTCTGGGATGGAGGCCAGGTCCACCTGTTTCTCCCGGGACTCTCCAGCAGTCAGTCTAACCAACCAGCAGGGCTGGAAGACACAGAGCCATAAAGCTGGGCAGCGCTGCCTGCACCACATGCCTGCAGACCCCTGCAATGCATCTGGCTGCTCCAAAACCATGGGAAAGACAAGGAGAAACCCACAAAGGTAGAGCTGGAGAGGAGCGGGGAGGTAACCCCATCCCAGCGGGGTCCAAGAGTCTGGCTGTGGTACAGCCTCTGTGAAGGTGGGGAGGTCCCAGGTGCTGGTCAGGGGGAGCAAAGGCAAATGGAGATGGCACCAGCTGGAGCCAAGCTGTGTTCCTGGAGTGCCTGTGGGGACATCTCCAGCCCTGGTGCCCCTCTGAAGGGGCCATGCTCTGCTCCATCCCCAGCACCCCAGGCTGCCAGGGGCTTAGAAATGCTCTCTGGGCACTGTGGCAGGGTGACACATGCCACCTTTGGCTTGACAGCCTGTCACCTGCTCCCAGGATCAGGCAGAGATCCCAACGGGTGGCAGCACAGGATAACCCTGGGGACCAGCAGCACTGTCACCCCATCACACAGCGCGGCCCCATGGGACAAGGACATCCTCACTGATGCTGTGCCTCTCCAGATGTCACCAAACCTGCTGGATGGAGCTGCCTCCCCCAGCCAACCCACAGCGTGCCGACCCAGCGCCCGGGACCTGAACACCTCCCTTCCTGCCTTGTGCAATGGAGTCACTCCCCAGCCCAGCCAGCAACGCCTCGCTCAGACCGGCTCTTCCCTTCCTCCTTTCAAAGCATCGTCACGCCACCAGTGCCCAGGAGACACCAGGGGCTCCTCAGTTCCCAGCCTCAGGCTGTACCTCCCATCCTGTGCCGCTCTTCGCAGAAGTGACCAAAACACTTCCCCGAATCATCCGTGGGGGAAATGAATGTCTTGGCCTCCTCCCGAGCTGGAGCGATGGGTAAGCGCCTAATTTCCACCATTCCTCCTCATTCCCGTCCTCCAGAGTCCCTGGAGGCATCTCCCACAAGCATCTCCCCACCAGCCACTTGGCTGCAGGCATCTAAAAATCCTCCCTATTCCCTGTCCCTAAGCAACCCCCTCTACACCCCCAGATCAACCTAAAAAGTGTTACTTGGTCCAGAGGACAGGACTTGGGGACACCAGGACAGGACCTGGGGACAAGAGCTGAGCAGGTCTGGAGGATTTCTGGGCACAGGGAGGCTTTTCCTGGGCTTGTGCCCACCCAGAGAAAATGCCCCCAGCGTGGTCAGGCAGCTTGGCACTGCTTTCCTTGGCCATTTGGCTGAGAGACATCTTCCCCTAGCACCGGTGGGTGCGCTGGAAAGTTAGAAGCTTGGGTGAGCACTAGGAAAGGGGATTAAAAGCACTAAATTGCTTTAGTCCCACAACCCAACCTGTGGCATTCCCAAGAACCACCTCTGAGAGGGTATCTGGGAGCTAGGGATGGGGGGGAGGGAGGTGGTGGGGACAAGCAGTGCATGGGGTGGTTGTCACTGACAGGAGGCTCAGCAGAGAGGAGGAGGAGGAGGAAGGGGATGATGGGACCATAACATGGCCAGTGAATGGAGAGGATGAGTAGGGAATGGCTGCTCCTCGTACCACAGTTGACAGGAGGCCAGTAAAACCTTCAGTGACAGGTTTGAGGTGACCTCGAGGAAACCCTGATTCACACCAGCACTCACAACCCCGAAACTGGCCGCCTCAGGATGTCAAGGCCATCAAGACACTTCAAAGCCACCCCAGCTCCAGCGCACCCATTAAACACGATGAGATGGTCACAGGGAAGCTCTTAAGAGCGGCCTGAAGAATGAGGTGAGCTACACCTGTCCCCTCCATGCTCCGGTGGCTGCAGGGTCCTCACCCTGCCTGGGGTACAGCACAGCGGAGGGTTGGGGTGATGGGTTCTGTCTCCCACATGGCCTCAGTGCTCCCAGCAGACCCCTGTGCAACGTCCCCTGGCTACCACAAAGGTCCCTGAGGGAGATGATGGGACAGCCGGATGGGAAGGAGCCGCGGGATGTACAGCAGGTCCCACCACAACGCCCAAGCCTGTCCCTGTCCCCAGGATGAGCAGCCATCTCCTACCTGAAGGGCCGGTCGGCCGATGAGTTCACTCCGGCAAAGGACTGGCTCCTATTGATCTTGGTGACGAGGACTCTGCGCTGCGGGCGCACAGACAGTGACATCGTTGAGTGTGACCTGGAGGGCCTCCCTGGGGACAATGACACAGCAGGGTCACCAGCAGCCGGGTGGGGACACACACGCAGACAGAGGTGCCGCTGGGACTGAGAGTGGCACCCATGGACCATGGACTGCGAGCCTTCCCAGCCTCTCAGTCCAAGAACACTTCTGGTGGCACTGGGACACAGGGCCCATTCTGCCCCCAGGGATGCTGCCAGTGGCCTGCCCTGGGTGAAGCAAGGCCCTGGACACTGTGAGCACTCAGTGGGGACAGACGGACGGATGTGTCCGAGCTTGGCCCCATGGGAGCCACAGGAGGGGGCTGATGCCCAGTGCCTGCCATGGCCCTTCCCAGACATGACCAAACCCTACGCTGTGTCCCAGGCCAGACACCTCCTCCTGAACCCTACTTTGTCCCACATCCTGCCATCACCCGTGCCACCCTGCTGCAGGGGCAGGAAGGGCGCAGGGCTGGACCCAGACGCCCAGCCCTTTGCTGTCTCCTCATTCGCTTCCGCTCACTCCAGCAACCAGGAGGGAAACCCAAGGACAACAAAGCACTTTGGAAAGTTCCTGGCTTTGCCAGGAGCTCTGTGTTGGGGAAGAAAAGGCTGAGCCATTCCCTGCCAGACCCTGGAAAATCCGTGCGGGCAGCACATGTCCAGCCCCACAGCTGCTGCACCCCTGCAGTGACGGTGCCAGGAGACCTGAAACTGGTGCTGGTACCTGCCTGTCCCCACCACAGCCAGTGCAGTGGATGCCAACCAGGATGATGCAGATTTCTGAGTCTTGGGGCAGGAGCATCCCTGCAGCCCTGGCTGGAGCTCACAAAGAGCAGCCCAAAGCACAAGGCAAGGGCAGGGGAGTCTGGGGCTCCCCGGCCACCCCCAGCAGTGCCAGCTGGGCACAGGGAGGAGCCCAGCCCACAGGGCAGCCACAGAGGAGCGGGATGTGGGATGCTCCACTTCATTCTGCCCACTGCTGATGGCAGCTCAGTGCCCCTATCCCTGACAACCCCGAGCTGAGCTGTGGGTTAGGGAGCCAGGAGCTGCTGGGGATGAGCCCACATGGCATCCAGCAGTCACACACCCCGCCAGGAAAGGCCAGGCAGGGTCCTAGGGATGCACAGCTTCCCTGACTGGCAAACTAGGCCAGAGCCACCTCCCCGTATCCCAAGGGGCTCACTCCTGCCTCCAGCATGGCTGACAGCCAGTGGACACCACAGGGACACAGGCTCTGCTGGGGCTTCCACCACCATTCCCACTCCTTCCCCAAGCACAACAAACCCAAGACCCTGGCCCAACCTCGCCCTACGTGGCTCACACCCACTCAACCACCAGTGGGTACCCCCCAGCACTGTGCCCCTCGCCGCCCCACACGCCAGGTTGGGGCCAGGGATTTGCAGCCAGAGCCATTCAGAGTCAAAGGCAGCCACTGCCGCTCACCTCTATCCCAGTGGAGCTGGGAGGCAGCAGGTCCATCTGCTTCCCCCTCGGCACTCGGGTCCCAGCCCAGGACCTTGGAGCTGCTCGGCGGGTCCTGTGGCCTCAGTGCTATCTGGGTGCCAGTCCCTCCATTTTCCAGGACAACACTGTCCCAATTAAGCTCATTAGAAGGAGCTGTAATCCCTGGCAGCCCGGCTGACCTGCAGGCCTGGGCAGATTACCCTCTGCAGGGCTCTTTAATCTGCTCCCCACTGAGCAAGCCAGGCCTGTGGCTCCCGTGCTTGCTCCTCAGCTGGGCACTACAGCAGCTCATCCATAGGGACAGCACCCACCACCCCTAGGATGAGGCTCTCCATGTGTGAGGTGGGTCACAGCTCCTTTGGGTGTGCATGGTCCTGCCAGCCCATCCTTCTCTAGCCCATGCTGCCATCTAGGGGCTCAGGGGGAGCTCTAAAGAGGTTTTCTCAGGCAGGAGCCCACCCTGAGAGCATCACGGGGGAGGAGGACGCTGGGGGCATCGCAAGAGAAGGACCCTGGAGGTATCACAGCAGAAGGATGCTGAGGATGTCTCAGGGAAAGAAGGACACTGGGGGTGTTGTGGGAGTGAAGGATGCCGGGGGTGCTGCAGGGGACTGATGCTGCAGCACAACTCCCCAGTGGAGTCACAGCAATCTCCAGCCACTTGCCCCAGCACCTCAGAGACTCCAGCAGCCTCTTGTGCCGTGCTGGGTCATGCTCCAAAGCACCAAAGGCTCCTGCACTGGCACAGGGAGCAGTGCCATGAGCGGTGGCTGCTGACAGGATCACATCCCTGTGCTACAGCCCTGGGACCCAGCTCTCCCCCAAACACCCACCACAACACACCATGGCACCCTGCATCCCCACCCCTGGCACCCTGCAACACAGATCCTAGGGCAGGACCCCAAATCTCCTTTGAGGAGAGGGACCCCATGCCCCTGCTGAGCCCGGCACCAGCGGGCAGCCAGCTGGGTGCCAAAGGGCAGCACTCCCTGCGTGCAGCAGGGCAGGCAGGGTGGGGGGTCTCTGCTCCTGGCACGATTGGGCTTGGCTCACAGAGGAGGAAAAAACCCAGCATAGTGCATTCCTGACATTACCGAGATAAGAGGTACCTGGTACCAGCAGCACAGGCAGCCCCTGCAGGGAGCAGAGCCCAGGGCACCCTTGGAAGGGCCACTGCATTTCACCCAGCCTGGTGAGCCCCACACCAGCCTTACCAGGAGGCTGTCACCAACAGAGCACTGACACACGTGTCCCTGCCATGTCCCTGCCCCAAGCACATCCCTCCTTTTCCTGAGAAGCAGACGCAGAGGTCCTGCCCCAAAGGTTCAGTCCCAGCAAGCCCCACTGCCCCCTGCCCTTAATTAGGGCTTCGGTGCTAACGAACCTGCCTCCCAACCAAGGTTTTCACCTTTTCTGTGCCACAGACTGCCTCCAGCTCCCCCGGCGTAGGAAACACAATCCTGGGAGTCTGTCCGTCTGTCCGTCTTCAGCCAGCACTGCCCATGGGCAGAGGCCAAAAGGGCAGCGAGCAGCTGGACAGGCGGCACAGCGTGGGGTGCTGGAGCCCACCCCGGGGCTCTCCAGCCCGGCAGCCAGCTCCTCTCTCGACACCCGGTGCTCTGGAGATGATTGGGATCCCAAGAATGCTGGTCTGAGCGGTGGAGGGGGCAGTCCGACCGGCTGGGTTGGTCCCAGCTGGTTTCTGTTTCCGACACTCAGACACCAGCCTCAGGTCGCTCCAGCGGGTTTATCAACACTGCCCTGGTCGGAGACGCCCCAATCTTGCTCCCCCCGAATCCCCAGCCTGCTGCCCTGGGACCTGGGGGTGCTCTGATCAGCATCTCCAGGGATGTTACTCACTGATGGCCACCAATGCCCAGGGTGGCCAAACCAGCACCCTCCAGCACCCCTGACCTCGGGGGGGGGCACCCACGACCAGCCAGCAGCACCCACGGAGCACGGATAAACGTGCCCCTGGGGGCCAAGGGGCTTTCCCAGGAGGTGCTGGGCTGTGGTCCCCACACTGATGGCACTGAGGGGCACAGCGGGACACCGGTGTCCCCCTGCAGTGGGGAGGCCATGGTGGCCACAGGACCATCCATCCCGCCCGTGGTGTCTGAGGCAAGCGGGGGGTCCTGCCAGCCCCTGCCCCAGCACCCTTGGGTGAAACTCGGGCACACGGTGGGGGTGACCTCGGGAGCCTGTGAACTCCGCCCACTGGCACAGCTCCCTTCGGAGCAGCCGCTGCATCCGTGTTTGCACAGCTGTGGCCCCGCTGCCCTAACCCCAGCACGTACCCCGGCCCCCACCGGCCCCTTCCGGCCCCGGGACGGCCCTTGGCCGGCTCCCAGTGTGGGCTGGAGCAGCTCTTCCCTCCCATCACTCCTCATCCCTCCCTGCCACAGAGGATGGGAGCATCCGGGGACCGACACCATCCCACCTTGGTCACAGGGAGCCTGGGAGCCGCCTCTTCCCTGACCTCCTCCATGCTCTGCCTCTCCTCCAGGAAGGCAGGACACCTCCCAGCTCCCCCTCGTGCTGGGCAAGGAGGGGGGGGGGGGTTGGGGGGTCAGAGGGGGGGGGGGGGGGGGTTTGGGAGTCAGATGAGTCAGTGAATGGATCCTGGCGCCCTGTGACTCAGTCGGGAGAGAAATTCCCGGTCATAAGGTCACAGCCCTACAGCCCCCACCAGAGCAGGGGGTGCTGGTTTGGTTGGATGGGCGCTGGGTGCTCTCAGCTGTTTGGGTTGGATGGGTGCTGGATGCTCTCAGCTGTTTGGGTTGGATGGGTGCTGGGTGCTCTTGGCCTTGTGGCAGTAGGGGCATGGTGGTGATATCCGCTCCTG
The DNA here is from genome assembly GCF_003945725.1 of Corapipo altera. Taxonomy (NCBI): domain Eukaryota; kingdom Metazoa; phylum Chordata; class Aves; order Passeriformes; family Pipridae; genus Corapipo; species Corapipo altera. Next base: position 10,473,243 of record NW_020884894.1, on the reverse strand, counting down.
CGGCCGTGGGAGGCCGCTGGCTCCTTGGGCCAAGTGGGAGGGCAGCAGGAAAGGGAAGGAGCTGCGAATGGGAAGAATTGGAGGAAGTGCTTATTTACCCCGTGGAGTATCCCCGCGGAAGGGCAGGGCACGGCACAGGCAGACACTCACAGCCAGTCCCTCGGGGGGGCTCACAGCCTCCCACCCCAGCACCCATCCCACGGCCTCCCTGTTTCCAGCCAGAGGGGGATGCAAGCCCCAAACTGTGACCCAGGGAAGTGGCCACCATTGGGAGAGGGGTTTCCTCAGGGCCTGTCAGAGCTCGAGCCCAATGTGGCTCCTGAAAACCAGTCGAGGACCACCATGGTCCCCCACCACCAAAGGCACAGACCGAGCACCCAGCCAGGATCCGCACGGACACTGCTCACTCCCATGCCCTGTGAGATGGGACTGCAGCCTGGCCAGGGGCACCAGACCCCACTCCTGAGTGGGCTGTGATCCCTCTCAGGGATGCTGGGATCCTCCAGAAAGATCCTTCTGGGATTGGCATAACCTTGCAGAGGTCCCATGACCTTACCCCTGACCCGCACATCTCCAGGGTGCTCTGTTGGGTATCAGTAGCTTCCCCCACAAATCCTGCCCGGGCAACTTGGTCTGAGTGCACAAGAGTAGTCCCAAGACCCTCTGTTCTGCCCAGTTCCCCTGGGACCACTGTGCCAGGGATGTTAGACATAGAGCCAGGCTCTGTTTGCCCTCATTAGATGTGAGGGCACGAGTGGGAGAAAACCAGTTTGCCGAGGAAAGCTGCACCACCGGGGCATCAGGGGCTGCCATGGCATCAGGGGTGCATCACCTGGGAGCAGCAGGCAGCTGTGGCACCCCCTCCTGCCTTGAGACACAGAGCCTGGATCTCAGTGGGGGCACTAGCAATGCTGGGCAGCCAGTGGGTCCTATCCTGCATGGACACGCTGATCTGACACCCCATCGCTGCAAACCGCACTGACAACCGTGTCCCTGTGTCCTTGGTGCCCCGGTCAGGGAGAGCTCTCCTCCCGAGGAAACCCCTCACCCCAAAAAACCCCGCAGGAGCCCAGCCATGTCACCCGGGAGCCTCAAACAGCGGGGCATCCCCAAATTAACGCCGTTTGCTGGGGAGCCCCGGTGCTGCCGGTGCTCAGTACCTTTCCGTTTGCCATTCATGGCGCGCTGCTGCAGCACATCCCCCTCGGGCTGGGGTCACCGTCCAGGGTGGCTGTTGCTCTCTCATGCCGTCCGTCCCTCTGTCTGTCTGTCTGTCAGTGTGGGGGCCGTGGCCGGAGGGCTCCCCCCGGGCAGCAGTCTCCTCCCACGCTTCCCCTGCCCGAGGGCTGACATCACTGCCCAGCGCCGCAGCAGCCCCGGCGTGACTCAAGGGGGACGGAGGACGGAGGACGGGAGGACACGGGAGGATTCCTGACCCCCTTGGAGGGAGGGGGCCCCACCAGCACCGGCTGGCGGAGACACAGCTCAGTCCCCATCCTTCCCCCCCCGGGAAATTGAGGCACGAGTGGAAGGGAGGGGAACACACTGCAGGGCACTGCAGTGCAAACTCCCCCCACAGCCCCTCTCCGGGTCTCTTCCCTTCGAGACCCCCTTCCCTCTGGCACCCAGGGTTGGCAACGAGACAGGGAGCACACACAGCCCTGTCCAGCACACCACTTTCCCCAGGACAGGGCAGGGGGGGATGCACAGCCCCTCGCCCCCATCCCTGCCGGCTCCACTGAGGGCAGGCACAAAGCCGTGGGCAGCCGACGCTCACCACTGCTGCCTGCTTCTGCATTGCTTGGTTTTAAATATATATATAAATATATGCAAATATATTTATATATAGGTATATAAAATCGCCGTGGCTTTGCTGCAGGCTTCCCACATTCCCACCATTCCCATGGCATGCCTGTGGGCACCGTGCAACGCCCAAGAGCCACTGGGAAAAGGGTTTCCTTGCTCATAAGTCCCCACTTTTTATCCTCTGACTCTCCAAAGGTTTGGAGAGGCTGGCTTCAGCCAGGGCTTCCTCGCGGGGCTCTCCAAAGATGCTGAGTGCCATTCTCATGTGGGAAAGAAGGATGTCCTGCTCCCCATGGGGATCCAGTTCCCATGGGGCAGTGTGGCAAACCCACCTGCCCTCCATGCCAAGGCCAGAAGCACCTCCCAGCCTCATAACTCCCTGTTTAGGGCACACGGATGCCCTAAACAACCAGGGGACTCTGTGGCACGGTTGTCACCCCACTCCAGTGCTGTAGGTCCCTATACAGGTCCTGGGGCACCCAGGCCTGGCACCCCCTTCCAGTTCTGACAGAGGCTGAAGCAGCCAGCTCCAGCCAGGCTGGGACCAGCTGCCATCACCACGTCACTGGGGCAGGAAGAAACACCTCCTCCCAGGCTCCTTTCCTGTTTGCTGCTGATTTTAGAGTGAGGTCAGGCCAGGTTCAGGAGGAAAAGCACTGGAGTCTTGGGGGGTGATTGAAGAGATGGGGTCCTCCCAGACAGTTAACCCCTTCCCTTAGAGGGTCAGCCTGTTGTGGGGCTGCTTCCCCAGCCCAGAGATGGTCCCCTCCCTTCAGGTCCTGCAGGCAACAAGAAACATCTGGGGCTTTCTCACAGGGTGGCTTGGCTGCCCCACCGTGGTCACCCACACGTGGCTCTGGAGCCAGCCACAGCCAGGCTTGGAGAGCTGGGACTTGCAGCAGTGTCACCAAAGAGCGCTGTGACCCAGGGCACCCTCAGGTCCTGTTGCCCAGGTGGGTACACGGCACCAGCCCCACTGGGAGAGCAGCTGGAAGAAGAGCTGGTGAGGCTGGGCTGGCTCTGAGCCACATCCAAGAAAAAACCATCCCAGACTGCCCACCTGCCTGCAGCCTCTGTGCCAGTGCCACGGGCACGGAGGGAGCCAGCAGCCCAGCACGCCGCAAAGCCCATCTCCACCCCAACCTTCGAGAACTTGCATGAAGGCCACGTCTCCTGCCTCACACGGACAGGAGGCATCCCCCCGTCTCTCCCCACTGAGGGAGGGGCACGGTCCCATCCCGGCAGCTGACGTGGGCAGGGGGCTACCACGCGGCTTTTCACCCCGTACTGCTTCTCCCCAGGGAATGGCATCGCTGCCGGCACCACCCCGGCCCTGGCCATCCCTCCGCAAAGCCTGCGCCGCGCTGGCAGCCGCGCGGAGCCAGTGCCCGGCACACGGCCAGGCAGCGTGCCCGCGGCCACGGCCCATGCCAGCTTGTTTGTTCTCATTAAAGGTTAATGAGAAAGCCACGCTAAAGCCGCCCGAGCCGCGGGAGAGGCGTTCCCGGTGCCACGCAGAGCAAGGGGACATCCAGGCTTCCCTCACAGAGGGGTGACAGCCGGGCTGTGCCGCTTGCTGCTCGGCCCTGCCCTCACTGCCGGGGGATCCCCGTGGTAGCTGACACGCGGGTGAGCTGCCTGGCATGGCACCATCCCGGGCATCACCCCTGGTGAGACCAGCAGGAGCAGGCAGGAGGTGGGGTCAGGCATTCCAAAGGAGGCCAGAGGAGGACATGTGACATCAGCCATTCCCTCTGGGCACCTCACAGCACCCTGCAAGGCACTCAGCAGGGCTTGACAGTCCAGGGACACCTTGTCAAGGGAGGGCAGAGGAAAGGCACAAGTGGCGCCAGCAGCACCAGGGCCTGGGTGGTAATTGAGTTAAATGAATCCCTGGCCCTGGCCTGGCAGTGGATAGGGTGGGGATGCAAAGAAGGGGACATCCCCATGGCCACGCAGGGTGCTGGTGACCCCCTAGCTCAGGGGACTTCCCTCAATACTCACCACCCCGGCCCAGCTCAGCCAGCCAGGGCAGCTTCCTCCATCCCTCTGCAGCAGCAGGGATGTGGGTGTAATGCTCCAGGTGCACTCTTTTTGGGGGTGTCTCTTTATGTCCTCCTCTTGTGCCAGGCCTGGGGAGCTGCCCTGGGCATCCCCACCCCAACCACAACAGCTGAGCATGCAAACAAAATGCTCTGTGAGCAGCTGTGCTTGAACACATGTGTACAGCCACAGCCAGTCTGTGTGCAGGCAAAGGAAAAATTCAGACACTCCAGGAGGACATTCCCACTTCCCTGCCTGCCTTGGGATACAGGACCAGCTTCCCAGAGACCCCATGTCCCGCTAGCACTGAGTCCTAGGGGACTCAGCTTCTCCATGCTGGCCCTGGGACCAGCAGCACTGAGGCTGAGCCTGCCCAGCCCTGGAGAAGCCACTAGCCCCAGGATCACACTGTACAGATGGCACCAGCACCATAGGCCAAGTGATGAAGAAACTGTTTCAGGCTGTTCTGGACAAGTACTCCCCAGCCACAGACACCCTTGAGTGCCTGGGAACATGACAGGAGAGAGCACAGGCCAGCTTCAGTGGGTGGCAGAAGTCACAGCTGGCCAAAAAAGTTCAGGGAGATGAGTGCCAGCATATGTCAGCACCAGCCTGATGAGGGGACAAAGAGCTCCTGGCCATGGGGGAGACCTAGGAGTGGGCAGGAGGTGACAATTCTGGCAAGAAGACCCACCATCATGGCTTGAAGGAGAACCATGGTAAGTGACCAAGTGGCTTGTCCTGGGCTGGGACAGCTGGTCCTACAGCTGCAGGTGGTCACCCCCCCCCCCCCAGTGCTACAGCCGACCCCTTGGGCTTTACTTCTTGCTAAAACTGGAGAAGTCAGCTCCAAAAAATCCCGGGAGCCCAACACAGAGGGTTTTTCCACAGGGTAGATGCCCCGAGGGCTGGAGAGGAACCAGCCCTCGCGCCGAGCCAGGCTCTACCCACAGCCAGGCTGGCACCAGTGCCGCCGGCAGCACCCCTCGCAGGAGGGGCCGGGCACCCCGCATCCGGGCACTGGGGCGGCAGCAGACTGGAGCCCTCCCCCCTCGCTTCCTCACACGGTCCCCACACGGCAGCAGAAATAGAAGCGATATAAATGGCAGCCCTATAAATAACCCCAAAGCACGCGGCGGGGAGCTCGTCCCAGCCCAGCACTGGCCTCAGCCCACGCAAAGCCAAGGCTTGGGCCGCCTTCGCTGTGCCCCGGAGATCCCAAATGCCAGCTCCCTGCATGCCATGGGCCATGGGTCTGCCAGGGTCCTGTCCTTTAGGTCAGTGCCATGGCAGGAGCTCCAATGCATCCGTTGAGCCTCAGCTACGGGCACAAGCTGGAGCCCAGTCTGATGACATCTCTGCGGGGCATCCCTATGCCCATCCAGCTCCTCATGCCCAGTGGACAATGCCCACCTCAGGCACCCTGCTGCAACCCAGGCTGTGGATTCCTGGGCAAAGCAGGAGGCCAGGAGCCTCAGGCAAGGCTCGGGAGGAGACACTCCTGTCCCCACCACTGTGCTCACTGCAGATCAACAGTTGCACCCCAGCACCTCTCAGCTGCCCACCCTGACACCTCTCACCACTGGCCCCGTTCCCACGCTCAAACCCATCATGCCATGTCCTCCATGGGGGCTCAGCCACCACCACTCTAAGGATACCACCATGCCACCACAGCTGCTCTCCACCCAGGGGACCACAGTGATGCATCGGGGACCCCCACAAGCCGAGAGCAGGCAATGCCGCTGGTGACAGACTGGTGACAAGCCCTGCACTGCCGGATTTTGCACAGTGTCACAGACTCATGTCCCAGCCCTGCCCAGGGGACGTAGTGAGGCCACCAGCCAGGAGACAGGTCCTTGGCCAATATGGGGTTTGTAGGATGGCTGGGACTTCCCAATGCCCTTGGCAGTCTCCTCTGGGAATGTGGCAAGGGTAAAACCCGCTGAGGCTGTTTGCACGCCCTGGGATGGCCGGAGGTGCAGCAGGGAAAGGGTTAATGGTGCGAGGCCTTCCCAAGCACTTCTTGGCAGGCTGGGAAGGGCTGGGAGACAGGAGGATCGGGCCAGCAACAAAGCGAGATCTGTCTCATTAATTCCTCCGAGCATTCCTCCCTCCGTCACCCTGGAGGAGGAGGCAGCACCCAGCTGACATGGTGCACCCAGGTCCCTCCGGAGCCCCCCCCGGGTCCCGCCTGGGCGCAGGAGCGGCGTGGGGGGAGATGGGTGCAGCCTCTCCCACGGGATCCATGGCTCTGGCGTCCCGCAGGCGCTCGGGCACGGCCCTATATGGGCACGGGCAGCTTCCCCTCCGCCCGCCGTACCCCTGCCCATACTCCTGCCTGGCGTCCCAGGGGATTCGGGGCAGGACGCGGCTCATACCACCAGCGTCATCCCAAACCCGGGAGGGAAAGAGCGGCTGGAGGGGCTGATACACCCCGGACCGGGTCGGGGGGGCACTGGGTGACACTGGGGGTGCTGGACCTAATATCCCACTGTCAGTCGGCTCCTTCTCCGGCCACGGTGCCGGCCCTGCCGCGGGGTGCGGAGCTGCCCCCCAGCCCGCAGTGGGGCGGCGGAGCGGATCCCCGTGTCCGTGTCCCCATGCCCGTGTCCCCCTGCCCGTGTCCCCGTGTCCGTGTCCCCGTGTCCGTGTCCCCGTGCCCCCTCCCGCCGTGCCCGGACACCCCCTGCCCCGGGGCGCCCACCGGGGCGAGGGCAGCGGCGGCTCGGGCGGGCGGGCGGTGGCTTGCGGCGACGTGGCCCCCCCAAGGGTGTAGCCCTGCTAAAGCCACCAACCCCGCTCCCCCCGACCCCCCCGCGACCGCGGGGTGCGGAGCTGCGGGTGGCACTCACATGTCCCAGGAGAGGCGGGGGGCGAGGCGCGGGGCGAGAGCGGGCCTGGCTCGGTGCATCCCCTTTGTTCCACTCCCATGGACGGGAGCAAGCGGGGAGTTCGTGCAGGCTCTTGGCAGCGCCCACCCCGGCTCTCTCCATGGAAACGCGGGAGCCATGTGATTTCGGCAGGAAACCACGGCCCAGCCAGCGCCATTGGCGGCTGCATGGCCGGGAGCGCCTCCCTCCCCGAGGAGACCGCAGCCACCACCGCCACCATCGCCACTGACACCGCCACTGACACCGCCACCACCAACACCGCCCCTGCCACCGCCGCCGTGGCCCTGCGGGGGTCCCGGCCCTCCCGGACCACCAGCATCCCCCGAGGGTCCACCAGCTCCACCAAGAGTCAGAGCAGGATCCCACCTTCCCCGGGGCGAGGGGTGCGGGATCAGCCTGGCTTGCTTGGCCCTGGGCTCTTTGCCCTCCTGCGCGCACACAGTGCCCGCAGCTCCCCCCTCCCAGGGCAGCAATGGCTGGAGCCCCCCTCTCCTCCCTCAGCCCCTCTCTCCCTCCACGAGGGCCAGCACAGCCTCCCAAGCTTCAGCGCTCCCTGACAGCCCCCCTGACAGCTCTGCACTTCGTTGCAGAGCCCGGCAGCGAAGTGATGTGACCAAGGCTGTGCAGTTAGTCGGTGGGAGAGGGAACACCCAAACACCCTTAGTCCCAGCTCTCCAGTACCCAGCACCCCCCTGCACCTTCTGAGCCTGACTGAGCTGTGCTCAAACCTCTGCTGAGCAGCAAGCCTGCCCTGGGAGAGCAGAGTATTGGTGCTGACCCGCATTCCCCATCCCACCAGCCTCCAAGCTCCACTGGGAAGGAGCAGAGGAGTGCTCCCAGTGTCCCCAGCTAAGGGACAGGTGGCCACAGTGCAAATGCAGCCTGTCACCCCAGGGATGCCACAGTCACACGGTGCTGCTTCCACAACTGCCAGCGCCGATCCTAAACCTTGACACCTCTGAGCATCCCTGAAGGTGGAGAGAAGAGGAAGCCACACTTCCCCACCACGGTGCCTGTTGGGGGAATGCTCCCTGCTCCTCTCCTTTCTCCCAAGCCCATCTTTCTCCTACCTGTCCTAGATCCTGTTGAGTCGACCCAGTTTTAAATGGGACTGATGCCTCTGCAGCCCCAGTGAGACATCCTCCACGCAAGGACGAGACAGCACGGTGCTCCCGCCAGCCCTGTGAGGCAGAAACACTAATTAGACCATTGCCAGAGCTCAGCAGAGTAGGGCAATATCAGTGACAAAGAAATCATTGCACCACTGTCACTCTCCTGGGGCCACACTGAGGAGCAGAGCACTGCTGTCGAGGTTGCTAAGCAAGAACCAGGGCGTCCCAGCTCCCAGCCCAGTCCTCTGGGCTGGCCTGGTTACAGGGAAGGAGAAGTGATGCAAAGATGGGAGAGAGGACAGCAGGTCCTGAGGCCAACAGGGAAAAGCCAAACCAAAGGGCCAACGAGGAGAGGCAGCAAGGGTGGATCCACCCAGGCAGATGGTTGATCAGTCACAGAATGGTTTGGGTTGAAAGGGACTTTAAAGATCATCCTGTTTCAACCCCCCTGGCACGGGCAGGGACACCTTCTACTAGACCAGGTTGCTCCAAGCACCATCCAACCTGGTCTTGAACACTTGCAGGGATGGGACAGCCACAGCTTCTTTGGGCAATCTATGCCAGTGCCTCCTTCACCAGCCTCACAGGAAATAATTTCTTCCAAATATCCAATCTAACCAGAAGAAAGGAAGGAAAGAAGGAAGGAAGGAAGGAAGGAAGGAAGGAAGGAAGGAAGGAAGGAAGGAAGGAA
>NW_020884894.1:10449778-10464600 GCF_003945725.1 Corapipo altera | reverse complement strand
AAAAAAAAAAAAAAAAGAAAAGAAAAGAAAAGAATTTTCAGTTGAAAGTGACCTGCAAGGATCATCTCAGCCAACTGCCTCAGCACTTCAGGTCTGACCCAAAATCAAAGCATGTTGTTTAGGGCATTGTCCAAATGCCTCTGACAAGCACTGACAGGCTTGGGCCATCAACCACCTCTCCAGGAAGCCTGTTCCAGGGTTTAACCACCTTCTCAGTAAAGACTTGGGGTGCCTGGAGGTGGACTGACCCACACCACCACATTTTGCTTACCCATGCACCACCATTCCAAGGCAAAGCCCCATTCCTGGCTGCTGCTGGGACGGGGAGCAGCTGTATCCCTGCAGACATCAGGAGAGGGGACCTGGCCAGGCTGGGGCCGGCAGAGCTGCCTGCAGCACCCTCCTGTCTGTCACACGCCTGCCAGGCTGGGTCGTGGAGCCAAGCACTGCCCGTGCCAAGGCCGGGGCTGGCGCAACGCACCCGCTGTTCTGGGAGCTTGCACAGATCAGCTTGGCAAACAAAAGCAAGGACAGGCTCCTGCCCGAGTTCCTGCAGCACCTCTGGCCTGCCTGCCCCCCAAAACTCCCTCCTGGCTTCATGGAGGCACTGATGCCTGCTGGCTGGCAGAGGTTAACCCTGCCAGCACGGATTTGCATACTCCTGGGTTAACTTTCCCAGCATGAATGCAGTTAATCTTGGTTTAACCCTTTCATTGTGGATATGGATACTCCTGGGTTGATCTTGCCAGAATGGATATGGATGGATACTCCTGAGTTAACCTTCCCAGCATGGATGCAGTTAATCTTAGTTTAACCCTTTCATTGTGGATATGGATACTCCTGGGTTAATCTTGCCAGCATGGATATGGATGGATACTCCTGGGTTAACCCTTCCAGTATGGATAAGAATACTCCTGGGTAAACCCTCACAGCATAGAGATGGTTACTCCTGGACTCTTGTCTCTGAAGGAGGTTTCCCTGCAGTCCCTGCCAGCACTGGGAAGCTGGATATTGGTGCAGGCAGGAGTTCCTGAGCACAGGGGCACCCTGTCTAAGAACCATCTGGCATTGCCCAACTCCTCCCACCACAGGATTACACCTTTCCAGAGCCTGGTGACCCAGGACCACTCTAAGCACATTCCCCTCTCCCTGGCAGCTTCAGCAACCAGCCGTGCCAGCTGCCTGCATCCGCCTGCCGCGGTGCAGAGGAAGGTCTGAGCCATCGGCGGAGCCCCGCACCGCAGGTCTCTGCCCAAATTGCTCTTCTCACTGCAGGCTGGGCCTGGAGCCACGTCTTCCTCTCCCCTCTCTCTGGAGGGCTGGAGGCCAGCCCTTGGCTCCAGGCTGGAGCTGCTGCGTGCTCAGCATTCCTGCTCAGCGCTGGAGCAAGGCAGTACACACAGCCCAGGGCTCCGAGCCTTGCACCGGGACAGCCCCGTGTGCTGAGCACAGTGGGAGCCTGGCCATCGTCCCCACGAGCAGCCAAGGTGCCTCTGCTCCACAGAGCCTGCCACCATCCCTGCCTCCACCTTGGAGCAGGGCATCCCAAGCTCCTCATCCTGCAAGGATGCGCGTTTTTGGGGAACACAACCTGGGACAAAGCTAATGGAGCCAGGGCGGTGCTGATGCAGCATGAGCAATGTGAGCTGCTGCTCCAGCTGACTCACCGGAGCCCTGGCCACGCTCGGGAACTGGCCGGCAGCGTGGAAGGGCTGTGCCAGCAGGTCCTCTGAGCTCTGCTGGAAAACCTTCCCCAACGCACCCGGGGCCAGCTCACGGCAGCAGCAAGCTGAGGCACAGCCCTGACCCAGCCTGTCCCTTTCCATGGGGCAGAGTTGCCTGTCCCAGCACTGTGCCTGCCTGCAGGGCCTGGAGAAGGGAGGACAGGACACCCCCAGAGCAGCCACAAACCTACTCGGTGTTGGCCAGCACTGGGTGCTTTTGCTGGTCAGCTCTCCCAGACCCTCCCAGCAAGCAGGAACACGAGCCAGGACATTCAGACTGGGACTGCATCAGGTTCAGCCCCAGCACGGGCCAAGGAGGGCAGGGAGCTGCACAACAGTGCTAGTCCAGATTCTCTGGCCGTCAGCCAGCTGTCTCCTCTCCTAACTCCCTCCTCCACCCTGGGGAGGTGGCAGGCAGCATCTCCAACTCCTGTCCCTGCTCAGCCTGGGGGGCTGAACATCCCTTGGGGCCACTCCACCTCCTGCAACCAGGCAGCCATGTCCACCTCAGCACAGCAGGAACGATCTCAGGCACACACCCCAGGGATCACTCCAAAAGTATTCATGATTCACAATATTCCTACTGTCTCCTGGGACTGTCCAACACTGAGCAGAAAGGCTGAGGTCATGGGCAAGCCCAGAAACCAGCCCAGATGAGCACATGTAGCCAGTGGCAGGGAGGGTGGCATGGCTGGACCACAGCACAGCTCAGGCATCAGCAGCCTGAGGTTTCAACGTCGCACCAGGTGAAGCAAAGCTCAGCCCATCCAGTCAGCTGTGCTACAAATATGTTGCCCCAAAGCTGGTGCCATAGGAGATGCAAGAGCAAAAGGGCATTTGGAACATGAGGTGCTTTGGCAGGGCTGAGTCTTCAAATTTGGCAGAGCTGTATGCAAAAGCATGTGAATATGGCCCTCCCTGAGCAGAGCAGCAGAACCCACACACACCCAGATCCGCTCCACTGCACCCAAGAGCAGAGAGTGAATCCATCTGGGAACAGCCAGTGGGCAACCATGTCGATCTCCCAGAGTGTGAAAGCGCTCCCTGCAGTGAGCACCAGCCTTCAGCAAAGCTCCCTCCCTTCCAAAGAAAACAACAGAGAAAACGCTGGGATGGGGATTAAGGAAATGAAACCAGCTTCACAGGGTAAGCAAGGATAGGAAGTGCTGTAATATCTCCTCTCCCCGCTGGCCTGCAGCTCTCCCAGCCCCGAGCCCACAGCAGAGCACAGATCAACCCAAGGGGAAATCACGTGCTGGAGAGTTCCTCGAATAACCGGGAGCTTTCTGAGTGATCCCTGCTCCCAGGATGGGAACAGACACCCATGCTCCCAGACTGCCACCATACTCTCTCCATCCCTGTGGAAGAGAAGATGCAGGGAGACCTCCTGACACCACAAGCCACACTCTGCTCCTCAGGCTGGCACCATGGGATGGCGTCTCAGGAGCTTTGCTCTCATAGAATCATGGAATCATTAGGGTTGGAAAAGACCTCTAACATCATCAAGTCCAACCATTAACCCAGCACTGCCAAGCCTGCCACTAAACCATCCTGCACCTCTTCTGCCTGTCTTGAGCTGCTGGTCCAAACTAGTTCCCAGTGTGAAGGGTGTCCCTGGAGGAAAGCAGATGCAGCCAAACAGGTAGACCAGGGATAAAACCAGCTGCTAAAAGCCCCCAGTGGGGCAAGGGTAGGACAGCGGGGGGAACATGGTGATAACAGGGATCCTGCCACATCCTCCCCACCTGAGTGATGCCCCCCTGAGCAGGACCCATCCTGGCTCTCTGTCGTGCCTCAAGCACACATGTGGATGCCACCAGCCCCAGGCTGTGGCTCCAGCCTGTCTCTCCTGTATCTGTCACGTGTCCTGGCGCGCTGGGGCCAGCTCTGTTTACATGTGCAAGTCTCACATTCTCCTGCTGGGGATGAGTCAGGCTTCCCTCGACACCCCGCTGAGGTGGCGGTGTCAGGGCCCCAGCTGGCGTTCGCCTCCCACACGGCACCAGCGGGTGGATGCCAGGCTGGGGAATGGCTGGAAAGGGCTCACACAGCTCTCTGCCTGCTTTGCATCTCGCTCAGAGCCATCTGCAGCGGCAGGGAAGGCGCTGGAGGCTGCAGCTCACTGCCAGGAAGCTCTCCCTGGCTCAGCTCCACCGGGTCAGCTTCCTTCCCCTCCACCCCACAGGCACGTCATGGCTCTGTGTGTGTGTGGGGTCAAGCCCTGAGCAAGCCCCCAGCCCCCTCCTGAGGGTCTAGCTTGGGTGGGATGGCCAGGGTACTGCTGAGAAACCCCCATGCCTGCAAAGCCTTGTGGTGCTGGGGTGTCTCCGGGGGTGCCACGGGGGGGGGGGGGGGCTCCCCTGGATTTTGGACCCCCAGGGACAGAGGTTGGAGCTCGAAGGAGAGGCCAGCCCTCTTCCTGTCCGTGCATGGCCTGGAGATGCTGAGCTGGCGCTGGACTTGCAGGGGGGTGAGATGGGTGCCAGCTGCACGACACTGCCCAGCCTGTGCACAGCAGTTTCCCCGATGGGAACCAGCAGTCTGTCCTCACCAGAGGGTCCCCAGCTGAGCTGGGGTGAGATCAGCATCCCAGGAGGCAACAGACACCCCCAACCACATCCAGCTCCCCCTGCCTTTCCACTGCTCCCAGCCCTTGCTTTCTGCTCCTCTTTCCCACGTATCCCAGAGTCAGAAGAGCTGTCTCTCTCCAGAGAGAGGCCTTTCCCCTTTGCTTCCAACTTTCCCAGGGTGTGAAAAAAGCCTCGAGGCTCCTCTTTGGATCCCTCCACCTGCGTCCCCCTCGCTGTGACTGGGGCTGGGCTGGCTCCCTGCGAGCACAATAACCAGAAGTGTCCTGGAGCCGCTGGGAAGGAGCGATGTTCCCGGATGGTATGCAGCCCTGACAGCACTGGCTCTGCTTTAAAGGGTAACTTTATCCTGTAATAACAAACAAGAGCAGCCAAGTTCCTCCCCAGCGTCACTTCCCTGGCTCTGAGGAGAGGGACATGCGGGAGAGAGCTCATCGGAATGAGCTTGGATCCTTGTTCTTGCCATCACAGGGTCTAATTCCATTCCCTCGGGACAACAAGGGGGGAAAGATGCTCCAGGGGAGCAAGTCTGGTTCTGAACTGTGCATCGCAGCCATGTCACCCTGCACCCCTGACAAAGGCAGGGACACAAACCATGTGGCTAGAGGGGATGGGATAGGTACCTGCTGGTCTCCAGGGACATCCCAAATTCCCCGTGCCACTCACTGCATTTGAACAGACACATTTATGTGCTGACATGCTGGGGACTGAGGGGATGACCCCTCTAGTGATTCCTGTCCTGCAGGCAGCAGCAGGAAGCCTGCCCTAGCCCATGGCATGCCCTGGGCAGCTGAACCCCATTGCCATCTCCACAGCCCCCCCCTGCATGGTCACAGCACCAGACAGGCACACTGGCATCTCGGCACAGTGCCAGCTTCAGGTACAGCCACCCAGGAACTTGTTCTGGAAGAGCTGGAAATTCAGGCCCAGCTGGTGCTGTGGGACAGGCAGGGAGAGGCTGACCTGCTCCAAACCCCCAGCAGGACCCTGCAGAGCAGGACCAAGGGATCACTCCAGGCACTGCTGGGGGCAAAGGTGTGGGCAGAGCCCAGCTGTGGGAGGAAGGATGAGCACCTCACTGTGACCCAGGGGTGCTCCCAAACAGGGTTTTTTGAAGATCCATGTGCATGGCTGTGCCAGGGCTCCAGGACACGGAGCAGACAAACCTCTGGTTTATTCTGGGGGTGCTCACAGAGCACGTGGTGGTCACATCAACATCTGTGATATATTTGCAGGGGAGGTGGAGCATCCCTGCATCACCCCATCAGGCTCAACAGCTGGGTGACCAGCCAGATGACCCACTGTGGTCCCTTCTAACCCAACAGATTCTGTGATTCTGTGACCTACCTCTGCTCCTGCATGGACACTGATGCTCGGGAAAGGTGTCCCTTGGTGGTTGTCACCAGGGAGGGCACATTCCAGCCTGTGCTGATGGCACGCTGAGGTCCCCTCCCTGCCCAGAGAGAAGTGGGGGGCAGTTTGGCAGAGTTCAGCTGTGTGAGAAGATGACAGTCTGGAAGAGGCTGCTGAGATGTCTGTCTGATATCCACTTCCTCAAGGAGTGGCAGGTAGCACCTCTGGAGATCCCAGGGTTCAGTTAAACCCCAGCTCGTCAAACGAAGACGGTTAAGTTTTCTTCCTCAAGAGGGATTTTCTCCAAACCCTTTATCAGGTGCTTGGGTTAAGTCTGTGCAAAGCTGGTAAAGCTGCTGCCTCCATGGTGCCTTCCCCCAGCAGAGCAGGGGGGACTTCCAGAGGAAGCAGGATCTGACCAACTAAAAGGGGGAAGAGAGGGGAAGGAGGGAAGCATCAGCATCTAAATCTTTCAGGGCCTCAGAGGTGACAATGCCAGTGTCCATCCTTTGCAAGAGGGGTTGTGGGAGACCCGTGGGAGACAACGTGGCTTGGGGAAGACGAGCCAGGGGATGCTGTTGGTCCCCAAGAAAGTAAAGCCTGGAGCAAGTTCCCAGTTTCAAACCATCCTCCCAAGGCAGATGTGGAGCTTTCCTGGCTCTGGCTGATGGGAGTGCAGAGCATCAGGCCAGGCAGCAGCGGGTTAAAAGCTTGAGGTGGGACTTGGGAAGCTGCTTCCTCCCAGCTAACAATAACACAGGGAGGGAGAAGGGATGCACAGGGCTCTGCAGGGACTGATAGCAATGGAGCAAACCCAGCCCTGCAGCTGCAGCCATGCCAGAGGAAGCCTCAGCACATTATCTGCTGGTCCCACTCGGCTTCCTCAGCAGCCCTGGTGCTGCAGGGACTGGGACCTTCTTCCTCTAGAGCCCCATTTCTTATGTACCCATGTTGGATCCCTGTACTTTGATGGCAGCCCTGGACCTCAGTACCCTCCCAGCACTTGCACTCCCAGACAATCCAGCCTTCCCAGCATTAGTATTCTCCACTGCTGATGGCTCTGGGAATGGTCACCCAAGGCTGTGAGCCCCAGGACCGCCGTACCACCCAGCACAGGAACGTCCCCATCCTGCTGCCCCATCCCCCCCCCGCCACAGACGGTGCCCACACCTTGGCAGAAGGAAGTTTTGGCTGGAAGATGACTCCTGCCAAAGGGATCTCCAGGTCCTGGTGGAGGTCCCTGCAGTTCTGGTTGCCTCTGCTCCTGGTCCCTCCCTGGCCAGTGAAGATCTGCTGCACCTGGAGCTGCTGTGGCCGCCCGCCCTGGCCACGCTGGGTGGTGTCCCAGCACTTCCTCGTGTGCTGGCTGTTTGTGACCTGCCTTCTGCCTGCTGCTCCACCTCCACAGCTGCACTGCTGTCACAGGAGCAGCCCTTTTCCGTTCCCTGTTTCCTTTTTTCGACCCTCTCCTCCTGTAGCAGGCTTTGCCTTTCACAGGGGCTCTGCCCACTGCCGTTTGCCCCACTTGGGCATGGGAGGGTCCCTTGCAAAGTGGGTCTTGCCCTGACCTTGGCAAGTCAGGTTAGGACTCTCCACGTCCTCACTGCTCCTGTCCCAAACCATGCACCTGCCTGACTCCAATTCCTGGTGCAGTAAGTCTTTGCCAGTGGACAGTAGTCTGGAAGAAGGCAGCTGGTGGAAGACCCTGGGAATTACGGGCCTTTCCCACCGAGGTCAATCCCTGGAGCCTGGAGAGCTGCTGGGCTCCCCAGAGCAGAGATGTTTGCCCCCAGATGCTACTATGGCTCCTGAGGGGCTGGTGGAGTCCATCTGAGCTGCTTTGGGTGACAAATCCTCCCCACCCATGTTCCCTGGAAGTCCCCAGACGTGTTCCCGTGTCCTTGTGCAGCCCCAGGAAGGGTCCCCAGGGGTTGTTCAGCTTCCCCTACTTCTGGACCAAACAGTCCCCTGTGGCAGCAGACTGGTCCAGTTGGCACCTGTGCTGCAGCTGCAGAATAGAGATGGACCAGCTGCTAAAAGCAGATAGATCCTAAATGACCCTTACTCTGTCCAAGCTTGCCTGTGCTCCCAAGGAATGGCTAGCTGGTGGAGCCAGCATTACAAGTGTCCCCTGGGGCACTGTGCTGCACCCAGTGAAAGGACACAGGGCTGCGTGTTGCCATCATGGTGGGAAGGGGGAACACTGAGGTCTGACACTGCCCAGAGCCAGGAAATAAGCCTGACACAAAGGGCAAAGCCAGCAAAAGGGAGGGAGAGGGGCAGGAAACATCCGACAGGGGAGGAAATGGGGAGATAACCATGAGCACAAACACGCAGAGCTCGTGCAGAGGAAAAGCCGACACCACTTGGCAAGCACTGGAGCAGGGAGACCTGCCCATCTGGCCTCTCACTGGAGAGACACGGATCTACCAGCCCCCTGAGCTCAGCTAAAACCCCACTGCCACAGCAGGTGGGCAACCATCCTGTGTCACCTGCTCTGCAGACCCTCAGCCAAGCTGATGGAGCTTGTCCCAGCCTTCAGCAGTCCTGCTTCTCCCCATGTTCCCAAGGGAGCAGTTACATCTGTCTCATGGGGCTGGCAATGATCATGGAGGGGGGGGACAACTACGAGCTGTCAGCAAACCACGGTGGGGTCCCTGGCATAGCTCATCTCCCAGGATCCAGCACGTGGCATGGGACAGAAGGGGGAAACATGGAGAGAGACGGGCATGGAGCCAGCCCGTGGTGACTGGCTGGGCTCCAGCTGGCTTGTGTGGAGTAACTGGGGCAGGAGAATCTCTGCCAAGGGGCAGGGAGGGCACTCGGGGGAGGCTTGGCCATGTCTCTGAGCCAGCACTGGGCTGAGCACAGCCATACAGAGGCAGGATCAGGCCCTTCACCCATGCTCCCGTCCCTCAGCCATTCCTCCCAAGGGATTTCCCTCCTCCTGCTGCCATCACAGCACTGATAGGGAGGTGCCCAAGTGGGCACTGACTCCTCTGGCCACAGATGTGAGCTGGGAAAGAGTAAAGACAAGTGAGCATTTGCATGGGAAATCAGGTGGCTGGATCAGGTGGAAGAGCCCAGGTGGTTCAGAGCTCCCCTGAGGATGAAGCTGAGGCCAGTGTCTCCCTGCCAGGGAGCATCCATACAGCAGCTCCCCACAATGCTGCTGGCAGTGCTGTCTCCAGCCTTGGAAAGCACAGCATGGGCTTGGAACACAGTGTGTTCCAAGTCAGCCTGGGTCCGGGGAACACACTGCCAGGCAGGGCTGGCATTAGCCCCACACCAGGGATGGGGCAGTGGAGTACCAGCTCCAGAAGAGAAGTGGGACCCAGGTTGGATCCAGCTGTCCCAGCTCCTGCAAGTGCTCCAAAAAGGACTTGCAAATCCATTACGGAAAGTGCCTGTGGAGTAAGGGACTCCCCTCTCCATCATGAACTTTACAGGGGCATCTTGCCTCTCCTCCTACCCATGGCTGGGCACCTGGAATGCTCAGGACCCCCAAGGACGGGGTACAAGGAGCCAGGGGGCTGAGCTCCCAGCTCTGGCAGCGCTGCTGCCTCCAGCACAGGCACCCTGCCCCTCAGCCCAGCCTGGCAACACTCCATGCTTTCCCTTTCCCAGCCCTGAAAGTCTCGACCACCAAAATGCCACCGGCCCGGGAAGAACTAGAGCTGATGAGGAAGGAAAACTCACCAGTGCCTGTGACTGACCAGGCTGCAGGGGCTGCTCTTGGAGCTTGTTGGGGCACAACTCACCTCTGTGGGGCAGAGAAGTGGCCCCTGGTACCTCCCTTCAGCTCAGAGCAGCTGATGACAAGGCAGACAGACTGCTAGGATCATAGGTTGGAAAAACACCTCCAAGATCATCAAGTCCAACCATTAATGCCAGGCTGTTTTTCACAGGGGCCAGCTCCAGGGCAGAGACAGTCTCAGCAGGGACACTGCAGTTGGGAGAAGGTACTAATTGACTTTATTTATTAGCAAGGTGAAGGCAGGGATCACACTCTGTACACCCACCGAGTCCCAAGTAGGTTCCTTGTAGACCACAGAGGATTGAGCATCCCGGTGTTCCAGTGCACCCAGGGAGTGCCCTGGCACCATGGGGTCCCTCACAGGGACAGAGAGTGGTCACCAGGGGATGGCTTTACCTTCCCAGTTGAGCAGAGTCCCACTGTGCTTCTCGGAAAGGACTGGCAGCACAGAGAGCAGCCCCCGCACGCTTGTGTCCACTGTCAGGTCAGCCTGCAATGGGCACAAGAAGACACCACCATCATTCCAGGCCATCCACCAGCACCCACTGGGCTCATGCACATGGGCAGCAAGGCTCCTTCCACCCAGAGTGAGCAGAGAGCCACAGGAGCTGGGACAAGCCTGCTGTGTGGGAGGATGGTTGGGTATCTGCATGCTCACTGCCAGCTTGGATGGAGGTGGCTTGGGCTGGAAAGCCAGCCAGAGGTTAAACCAAAACAGACACAGAGGAGATCCCCACTGCAAATGGGATGCTACGTGCAGGCTTCTCAAAACTCCAGTGCTGCAGGGACCACCCCCACTGCAAAACAGGGATCCTGCAGGATGCACGGAGGCCTCGTGGACCTGCAGCTCCTTGAGGAAGGGGGCACAGGATGGAATGGTGCTGCTCTTCTCCTCCTTGTTCTGTTAGATTCAGTTTCTCTGCACACCTCTAGGCTGCCCAAAGCCCCTTTCCCCCCTGAAGAGGTTTCCTGCTCACCCTGGATACGTGCTGTGGAAATATGCTATTTCCCAGGCAGCATCACATGTTCTGCAGCGGCCCACCACACATGTGGGCAACTTGGAGAACCAAGAGGCAGCTCATTTTCACATGGATGCCTTCTCCCAAGAGCCACCCGAGCTACCTCCTGTGAAGTCTTGTAGGCTTGGGTCCCACCCATGGGTTCCCCTCTCGACCTGCTCAGCCAGAACCCACCTCCTGGGTGCCCATGTCCGTTTTCACCCATCCGGGGTGCAGTGCCACGCACAGGATCCCGGCTTCCCCGTAGGTCAGAGCCTGGCACATGGTGAGCATGTTGAGGGCAGCCTGGGGGAGGAAGGAAGCATCAGCCACGGGCAGCAAAAAGCTCCAGCTTCCCTCCCCTGTTGCTGAGGGAGAAAAAGCAACACCAGGTCTTCGAGAGACATCGTGTGTCTCCCCTGGGTGGGCACAGAGATGCCACAGGAGCTTGGGCAATTCTAAGCGTGGATCAGTCCCTCCATCTCGCAATCTTAGGTGCTTCCCTGAGATCAGGCCTGGCAAGGGGCAGCTCTGCCTCCCAGCAAGCTCAGGAGCAGGGGAGGTTGCCAGCCTCCATACCTTGCTGCAGCGGTAGGAGATGACAGGCGGAGAGAAGGAATCGGTCGTTTTCTTGATGGAGCCCATGACAGTGGAGATGTTGATGATGGCTGCCTTGCTGCAACTCAGGCCCTTTGCTTTGCTCTCCTGGGCAGCCTTCTTCAGCAGAGGCAGGAATGCCTGGGGAGAAGCAAACTTGTGGGACACCTGTGCCTCAAGCCAGCCCCACTTATGGCAACCACGACCCAGGGAGGAAGAGGAAGATTGGTGGGAAGCCAGGAGGGCCCGGGTGTTTTGCTGCAGTGGCCCTGCCTGCTCCCAGTTAGCCCAGCACAATGCAGGGGGGCTACAGAGGGCTTGGGCTGGGAGGGCAGCCCTGGCACTGCCCCCTCCCTCCCAGGAAACTTGGCAAAGCCCTCCAAGATATCTGTTGTGACCACGGACAGCCCGGGATACCCTCAAGCTGGGCCAAATTCCGTGGTGAACTTCATCCCCAGAGCCTCACTCGTACCTGGGCCATCAGCATTGGCCCCACTGCATTGGTCTTGTAGGTCCTGACCATGTCCTCAGCATCGACCGTGTCCAGCGATGCCGTGGGGGTGTAGATGCCGGCGTTGTTTATCAGCAGGTTCAGGCCCAGGCCGTTCAGCTTCACCTCCACGATCTTCGCCGCCTCGGTGATAGCAGAGGGATTTGAGACATCTGCAGTGGGAGAGAGTGGAGTCTGAGAGCCGGGGGGGGCTGGGGGGAAGAGGGAGGTGAAGGTGCTGCCGAAACAGCCGCACATCCCGACCCGCGCGGCTCTTCCATCCGTGAGCACCAGATGGTGCTGTGAAACCAGCTCTGAGCACCCCGGCACATCCCAGCTCATCCCAAAACTGCCTCCTCGGCCCCACCGCCAGCAGCGGAAGGTCCTGCCCCCGGGCAGCCCACCGGGCAAAGCCCACCATGGGGGTAAAGCGCTGCTGTGACTCCAGTGCTGGCTCAGTTCCCAGCAGGCACCACCTCCGAAGTCCACGCCTGAGCAACTTCTGGAGAACCCAAGGCAGTCCTGGTGGGGACAGGTCCCCAAGGGAGCTGTGCTGGGACCTGCTGTGGGATGGGTCTGCAAGGTCCTACAGCTGCTGCCCAGGCTCTGGGCTGATCACACAGCGTTTCCACAGGAGCTGCTTTTCTCCCAGAGCCCTCTTAGTCTCATCTGGGACTTGGGATGAAGGCAGTTCAGCTGCATGGCAGAGCAAGGATGTGGCCACTTGGCTGGGGGAGCCAGAGGCTGCCCAGGATGGGTCTCAAGAACATCCTGGTCCTGTGGCCATGGAGCCAGAAGGCTCAAGGGAATGGAGTACTGAGGCAGAGACAGGTCCAGACTTTTGGCAGCAGGACTTGAAGAAGCTCTGAAGAACTGGATCTCCATGTACAACCAGAAGGTAGGGAGGGAGGGAGGGAAGGAGAAATGGGCCAAGTGTGGTCAGCAGTCATGAATTTACCAGCTCAGAGACACAGCGCACCTACCCAGCTTCACAAGAACCAGGTTTGGGTGTTTGTTTGCCAGGTCTCTCAGCTCCTACAAAAAGAGACATGGAAACAATCAGCACAAGGCAGAGACGATGCCAAGCATCATCCTGGGGCACCAGTGATGGCCCACCCTGAGGGAAACATCTTCCAAATGTTTCTCAGCACTTGTGAAGGGCTGGGCTGGGCACCTGCCTTGGTCCTCAGGCTTCTCCTGGGCCTCATAAAGACACGTGCACGTGCACAGAGCACAATGGGGCCTCAAGTGCAAGATCCTGCAGTCACTCTCCCAAAGGGTGTATGTGCACAGCCCAGCCAGAGCCACAGCAAAGGATGACAGCAAACCCTGAAGGACCAGCTCACCCAGGAAATTATGCAAACTGTCTGGGGATACAGCCAGAGGTGTCTCCCAGAGGCTGCTGGAAGTGAGGTGGAGGAGGAACAGCTGAGAGTGCCAGTATCAGATTTGACCTTGGGGGAAGTTACATCTGGATCCAAATAGTCCAATCCGTGGCCCACTCTGCTCTGGACGCTGCACCCCACCCACTCAAGTGAAATGAACCACTCTGCACATTTTTATTGACTGTTTTCACTAAATGTGGATATTGGGAGGAATGGGTTAAAAGTGGAAGACTGTGGAGGAGGATTGTAAATCATTCAAGTGACCTTACAGCTGGGAATAACCCTTGATAAACCACATGAACAGCAGCCAGTGATCTGCAAGCATGGATCTTAACAGTGCCTGCATCTCCTGTACCTCTGTACTCTACCCAGGGTTGTCAGGGATCCCCTGGTTAATGAGATAACAGAAATAAATTAACCCTTTATGTTTCAGCCATGGATCATCCTGGCTGCCTGCCTGTGCCTACTCACACAGTGGAGGATTCAGAAGCTCTTTCCAAAAAAGGAAACTTTCCACTTTACAGTCTCTAGAAGCTTTTTGCTCTGAGCCTCCTTCAACTACAGCAACTTCCAGGTAACAGAACCCAAAACACCATGGATTACTTTTAGAACTGAAAACTTCTTCCAGACACGCACACAGAGAATGCTGCAGGAGAAACACAAACTTGTGGTTTCTTGTGAGAGGACCTGTCCAACCAAAATGGAGAGGGAGAGCTGCTGGCACGGGCTGTGGTCCACCTTCACTTATCTCAGTTTCCCTACCAGACCCCATGTTCCCACATTAGCCCTGGGCACAGGAAATGATAGAAAATCCATCTAAATGCTTTGTGGTGGCCAACAGATTTTTCTCCTCCCCTGTTTTGTCCAGCTGCTGGCCTCAAGAGTCTCATACCATCTCAGCATGAGCTTCAGCCACCCCACCACCAGATCCAGGCACAAAGGGTCAGGAGGAAAAATGTGGCCCCAGCCTGGTGGAGTCACACTCTGCCCTCGATGTGCTGTGGCCAAGTCCCTGATCTCATCATTACTTGAGTCCTGCAGGTTGTGGGTGGAGAGAAGAACAAGGCAAAAATAAGAGACCTGACCTAGCTTTGACCCAGCCAACTTGGGCACCAGCAGCAGCAGGAGCTGGGCAGCCCTGGCTTGGCAGGGTGGATTCTCACTGTGCGAAGATTACTCCTGAGATGGAGTAATCCACACATGCAAGAAGATGCAACAAACAAATCAGCTGGAGCCAGGATCTGTCAGAGAGCAAACTTCTCCCTGCTTGTATTTCAGTGGGACACAGCAAGCAGAAGACTGGAAAGCTGGACCTAAGGGAAGCTGGAAGCACGGGGGAGGCTTCGTGATTCCCTGCAGAAGCAACACGTGTGAGTGTCTCCTGTCAGGGTTGAGTGATTACAAATGCTGAGTCATGGTGAGTTTATTACAGGGCAGCCAATCCTAAGGTACGTTTATACAGGAACACCAATTATAAGGCAACATGTATGTTACACCGAGGAGTATAAATGCCAGAGATCGGTTGCAATAAAGATCCTGTCCTGTTCTATCCCTCTCCTGTATTGTTGCTTGGAACTAGACTGTGTATTCTTATTATTGACCGCCGCAACAGCGACACTCTCCCACTTTAGGGAAGTGGGAAGCAGGAGGAGGGGAATCCCACAGCTCCACGGGCCATCCAGTTTTGCAGATGCCAGGTTTTGAATCCCCAGGTTTTGAATCCTCAGGGTTTGCGGAGCGCAGTGTGATGATTCAGCCGGAGCAGCACCGCTGCCATTCCCACCTCCTCACCCAGCCACAGGCACTGAGTCAGCTCAGCTCCGGCCGCGCCCGCGGCGCACGGGCGAACCCTTGGCACGGGAGGGCGGATCGGGGCGAACCCTTGGCACGGGAGGGCGGATCGGGGCGAAGCCTTGGCACGGGAGGGCGG
>NW_020884894.1:10441431-10449768 GCF_003945725.1 Corapipo altera | reverse complement strand
TGGCACGGGAGGGCGGATCGGGGCGAAGCCTTGGCACGGGAGGGCGGGTCGGGACACCTCCGACACGGCCCAAAATAGCCCAGCAGCCAATTCTTCACCCGGAACACTTCAAACGACTTCCACCCGGGGCAGGGCGCGCTGCGAGCACCCGGTGCCCGCGGCAGCAGCAGCAGGGAGCTGTTCGCTGGTCGCTGTTCGCTGCCCGAGCGTGTGACTCGTTCGCGGCCCCCCCTTGCCCGCACTGACCTGGGCTCGCGGCCCCTCGGGGTCCCGGCAGGTCGCGAAGATCCAGGCGGGGGGTCTGGGCGACCCCAGCAGCTGCTTGACCAGCTCCAGCCCGATGCCGCGGTTGGAGCCCGTCAGCAGCACCGTCCGCGCCGCCGCCATCGCCGCCTCCCCGGCCCGCCTGGCACCGCCTCCCGGCCCCGCTGACCGGGACGGGGGTGCCTCGGCCGTCGGGGGCGGGAGGGCAACGCCTGGGCTGTGTTTTTGCCTTCCCAACTAATATTCAGTACAAACACACCAAGCGCATCCCACCCCTGGCGTCCCCGCGGGGAGGAGCGATGCGCGGGGTGGGGGTGTGCTGAGGGGACCCCCATCTCTTCCCAAGGGTGGTGTGAGAGGCAGAAAGCTTGCAGGGGTTCTTGGGTGGTGTCTTCAGCACCTTAAGCACGGTAACCTTTATCGTAGATAAGGGTGTGAAAAAAAAAAAAAAAAAAAAAGACCATAAACCCATTTAGCACCGGAAGGTACCAGTCCCTTCACAGCTGTTTTTATTGCCTGCCCAGATATGCACCTGATTTGGCTCTTTCCCTGAGCATCAGATGCAATAAATTTGGTAACTAAATAGGGCCATAAAGATCTTCACAGGTTGGAGGACCTCCAGGGAGGGCGAAGGGAGATGGTGTCATTCAACCTGGGTAAGACAAAGCTCCAGGAAGATCTTGGAGCCCCTTCCAGTGCCTAAAGGGTCTGCAAGTGAGCTGGAGAGGGGCTTTGGATAAGGGCATGAATTGACAGGACAAGAGAATGGCTTCCAACTGACAGAGGACAGGGTTAGATTGGATAATAGGAAGAAATCCTTCCCTGTGAGGGTGGTGAGGCCCTGGCACAGGTTGCTCTGAGAAGCTGTGCCTGCCTTGGAAGTGTTCAAGGCCAGGTTGGACAGAGCTTGGAGCAACCTGGGCTAGTGGAAGGTGTCTCTGCCTATGGCAGGGGATTGGAATGAGATGGTCTTTAAGGTCCCTTCCAACCCAAACCGTTCTGTGACTTAGACTGCAGTTGGGGGTGCAGCTGTTTTGGGAGATGTTTTCTTCTTATTTTTGCTGCTAAGTGTCAGGTACCTGGTTCAACAGATGTACCAAAGGTGTAGTTAAGGAAGAAAGCAAGGAAAAGGTTTGCTGGCATCTAGGGGTAGGAAAACAGGGCTTGAGGGGAAAAGGGAACACAGAAAAGAGACAATGAACATCACCTGGAGGACAGTGTCTGGAGGGGGCCTGCATATACCAGCTCTGCTGCCAGCCTGGGGATGAGTGTTGGTGTTTTATTTTCAGCTGTTATATCGACAACCAGATGCACAACCAACATTAAAATCCCATTAGGGTGAGCACATAATCAGGAGCTCAGCAGCAAAGTAATGACTGAGCAACCCTGGTGCACCTAAGGATCATTATTTCTTTTGCTTATTTTCATCCTTGCTTGACAAACACTAGATAAATCATCTCTGCTGATAAATCAGAAACTAAATACTTAGTGTAGTGGTAGCATCAGGTGATTTGTGTTAACTTTATCCTTCTCCATGGTGGAGCCTCTGCTCCCCAGTTTAGTTTGGGATATCAAAATGCTTTGAGAACCTTTTTTTGTAGATATGTACGGAAGTTGGGATTTAATAAAAATCTTCGATTATACTACTAAATAAACTAAAAAGAAGAAACCCTCCTTATGGCAGATATTTGGATTAAAGGTCCCATTCTCCTTTTGCTGCCTCATTCTCTGCAAATAAGGACTGGGGTACAAACAGTCACGGTGAACCACACTGTGGGATGGGGTTTTGGCCACCTCTTCCACACAGATCCTGCACACTGCAGGCAAATTGCATTAACAGGCTCTTCCTAGGTGCTTGTTTCAAAAAGCCTTGGATACAGGGATCCCCCCGTGATCTGCTGTGCAGAAACGGTTAATGGGCAGCCACAGCTGAAGGCAGGAGGAGCCTGTTCTGAATGCAAATGTGACCCGTGAAAGGAAGGCAGCTCAGAGCATCCTGTAACCCAATACTTCCCGGTGAGGGCATTGCTTGACCTGCTTTTGTGCTTCTGTTCCCATATAAAATAGGGGATTATCGATTCTTTGAAAAACCTTGTTAGTGAAGAGTTGAGAGGCTTCCAGAAGGTAATAATAAGAAATGCAACCAAAAAAAAAAAAAAAAAACACACCAAAAAAACCCAAAAAACAAAACAAAACAAAAAACAAACAAAAAACCCCAAACAAACAAAAAACCACCAAAAAACACCCAGCCAAACAAACAAAAACCCAAACCAAAACAAAAAAACCCCAAAGCTTACCCAAGTGCATTGGGAAACTCCTGCTGCCTGGTAAACCCTGAGTCAGATATTCATACATTTTAAGTGCTTGAGAGTATAAATCATAGAATCCTAGAATGCTTTGGGTTGGAAGGCACCCTAAAGATCAGCTAGTTCCCACCTCTCTACCATGACACATCCCACTAAACCTTCTGTAAGAATACAAAGAAATATTTGAGTTCACTGAGCTAAAAATCTAAACTAGTCATTCCTGTTATCAGCTCGTTGATCTTGTAATTCGATTAAAGTTTCCGTGCTGTAAAAACCAAAATACATGTGGGCACATGTCCTTTGCACTGAGCTGATGGATCCATTGTTAGTGCTGCTTTAGTCACTGGAATTAGAAAAAAAATGTAGTTAGAGGGAGAGGGGGAAACAGGAAAAAAAAAAAAAAGGCAAGTAACTTTTTCCTTCCCTCTTAACAAATACAGTTTGAAAACAGAAGGAACAACTATGGAAAGTTTTAATTTCTGCTGATAAAATATCAGTGCAGCCTGTTTTACCCGAGCAGTGTGCAGTTCCCACAGCTACTTACAGAACAGTATGAATTTTTGCTGTTCACAGACTGCATTTTTCTGCTCAGCTTTGTGGGCAGTAGGTCACATCATCTGCCTTGTCGTGACATTTTTGGAGTAGCAGGGGGCTCAGCTTTTAACTTCTTTGCAGGAAGTGAATTTTCAATAGTACCTTATATGCTTTTTAATTTAAAGATTTTACTGTAAAGATTGTACAGTAAAGATTGTACTGTTAAAGATCCACTGTTTCACTATGAAATGTTTTTCCTTAATAAGACTTAATGATTTTTTTCAACTTGATTCCTAAATTAATATCTGCATTATTACTGTATTTATTCTTAAACTAACACATGCCTCCTTTTCTCACTCTAACACATGGATGTCAAACCAAGCCAGTCACAAGCTGGTCATTTAAGCCTTAGTGTTCCTGAGATGGAGCATAACTGTTACATACAACAGCCTGTGCTCAGCCATCCCTGTTAGCAAATGTGATGGTGGGAAAGCAAATTTGTCTTGCATGGTAGTTCTGAGGTCCCTCTTCATGGAATCGTGCTGAAGCAGGAAGGATAACCCATCCCTCTATCCTTGGAGGGTGGCAGAAAAGAAGGTCAGTGGGGATCTGTGGTGTCCCCATGGGTCCTGGCAGTGCGATTCTGTCCTTGTGGTCAACTGCCAGTGCTGCCAGCATGGCTGCACCCAGGTAGCTGAGGCACCTTGACTGCTTGAACATCCCCAGAAAAGAGGTTCTGAACTCAGTGTGGGGCCCCAGGCTGGCAGTGGGTCCCAGTGCTGTGGCCCAAGGGAGTTTGAATGGAGATCTGTGCATTTTAAATCTCAGTCATAGAATCACTGAATGGTTTGAGTTGGAAGGAAGCTTAAAGACCATCCTGTTCCAACTATCCTGCTGTGGGCAGGGACGCCTTCCACTATCCCAGGTTGCTCCAAGCCCCATCCAACCTGGCCTGGAGCACTTCCAGGGATGGGGCAGCCACAGCCTCACTGGGTAACCTGTGCCTCACTACCCTCATAGGGAAGGATTTCTTCCTATTACCCAATCTTATACTGCCTTCTGTCAGTTTGAAGCAGTTCCCCCTTGTTCTGTCACTCCATGCCCTTGTCCAAGGTCCCTCTCCAGCTCTGATATAATGCAGGTGTAACCTGGATCAGTCTTCTTGGAAAACAGCAAAGCTGTGACAAAGGGGGCATGGGAAACCCTGCCTGGGAGCTGTAGTCAAGCTCAGGCTCTCACCCCTAGTCCCTGCATTCTTTTGCAATGGGATATCACTAGGCATGAAATCATATAATAAAATCACAGAATGGCTTTGCTTGGAAGAGCCCCTACAGATCTCGTAGTTACAACCCCCACTAGATCCCTAATCCTCTTTAGCCCAAAAGAAAATGAGTCAGGGTGGGTGGGAGCCTGCCCAGCTTCACATTCAGTGCTGGGTCTCACCCCACCCTTTGATCAGTGGCTCGTTCATCACCACCTATTTGATTCTTTAGCAAGTGACTAATATGTGTCCCAAACAGATCTGAATGCCTTTTGGAGCAAATCTGCTTGATAAATAGAAGCCATTTTGTTCTTATTTGCGGTAGATTAAATGTGCTAAAGCTAATTGTGCCACACCCCCCCTCCCCTGGCAGGCAGAGAAAAGCGTGTTCCCCCGTGTTTCTGTGAGCAGCACTGTCGTTGTGCAATCACCTCCCTGAGTGTGAGCACACCTGGGCTTGCAGCAAGTGAGGCAGGACAAGGTGTGACTGGAAAACTGGCTCCCGGGTCTCCTCGGTGTGGAGATGTGGAATACACCCCTAGGTGAAATTTTCCGCTGCCTGGGGGGTCATGGGAGAGGAGGGCACAGTACCCCTGTGCTTGGCACTGGAGAGGCTGCACCTTGAATCCTGTGTCCAGTTTTGGGCCACACACAACAAGAAGGACATTGAGGGGCCGGGGTATGTCCAGAAAAGGGCAGTGGAGCTGGGGAAGGGTCTGGAGCACAAGTCTGCTAAAGAGCAGCTGAGGGAGCTGTGAGGGCTCAGCCTGGAGGAAAGGAGGCGGCTCGGGGGGGGGGGGAGGGGGGGGCCCTCATTGCTCTCTACAACTCCCTGAAAAAAGGGTGTAGCCAGGTGGGGGTTGGTCTCTTCTCTCAAGTGACAAGAGGAAACGGACTCAGGTCATGCCAGGGAACGTTTGGATTGGATATTAGGGAAAAATTGTTCACAAAAAGGGTTTTCAAGTATTGGTGCAGGTGCTCAGGAAAGTGGTGGTGTCACCGTCCCTGGAAGTGTTGAAAAAGTGTGTTGGGTGTGGCATGTGGGGACCTGGTTTAGTGGTGGAATTGGCAGTGTCAGCAGAATGGTTAGGCTCTTGGTTGAGCTTGGAGGTCTTTTCCAACCCATGATTTTAAGGACTTTAATGCTCAGCTTAAGGTTTGGACCATGCAAGAACATTTCAGAGCAAAGGAACAATTGGAATCCCCTCTTAGGGGCTGGTCTGAGGTCTCTTCCAGAGGCCTGGGGACAGCAGCAGCCCTTGTGACAACCCTGGGCTGTAAGGCAGTGAGGCTGGTTGCTTTCCCCTCTGCCTCTTCGTGCCAGGTTGGACTCTGACTCCTGGTGAAGCAGCGCTTGTTTAAACTCTAATAATCTATAATGCAGCATGGGACACCACAGCAAAGTCAACATTATAAAGTTACAACTCCAAAACAATTAGATGGCTACAAAAATGTGGTGACACAGCAAAACCAGGAGACTTCAAAGGTTAATTGTTTGGTTTCTGGTGCCATCTGGTTTTGAGGCACTGGGGACCTTTCAAACAGGCTGTGGGTGATGGCCTCGTCCTCTGTCTAGAAGAAGAAAACCATAGAAAGTCTGTTTGGAGGAGTTGAGCTCTGGTGCAAATGACATCTGTTGTCGAGTATAGTTGAGGTCTGTGGTCATTAAAAGGAAACACTGAAATGATCTACAGGAGCCTGAATGCCAGTCCAGCCATCTGGGTGTTCCTCAGTGAGAGATCAGTCTGAGACAGAAGCTGAAAACCCACATACTGCTGGTAAGTGGTAGGAATTCACAAGGCAAAAGGAATCTCTCAACCCAATGCAGAAAATTTGAGGTCTGATTAACTTCAGGAAAGAAAACAGGAGAAAAAAGTGAGTTGGATAGAACTGAAGGAGAGGCTGAGGAAGGGAGCAGAGAGGAGATGCATGACCAGCTCACCATACAAGCTGTCGAGGCCCAGGAGGGAAGGAGCTGGTTGCTGCTGTCATGTTCCCTCAGAGGAATGTTTTACCCAGAAGCTGGATAGCACAGCACTGGATGGCCATCGATGCCAAAGCATCTGCTGGTGCAGACAGGACTGTGGGACCGCAAAAAGGGATATTGCCATGAAGGAAAAGCAGTAGAAGGCAGAAGGGTCAAACCGTGGCCGTGAGGTTGTCCAAGTGACTGAAAGGTGTGTGAGTGCTTAATGTCCTGATATTGTACCTGTATGCAGTCTTATGAATAACACGGGAGCAACTAAGCAAATACATTAGCAGGGAACATTTTCCACAAGTTCCTGGAGGGGAAACATTGGTTACCACTTGCCAGAAGAGATTATTTCCCATTTGCCATGCCAAAAAGCACGGTGTGTTGGTGTGTGCTTCTGTCACGTGCACTGGGCTTTATCACCAGGACCAAGCAAACAAAATGGTAAGTTTTACTCCATGTGTGAGGGGAAATGAACAACTGCTGGCAAAGCTTACTATGGGAGGAGAAGAAGGCTGGGGCTGCCACCAACCTGCCTGTTCCAGGGTATAGAGTGAATTTACAAAGCCCTGTAGAGCTGGAGAGAGATGTCCACGCCAGATCCGACTGGCAATGCAGGAATATCAAAGTGATTTGCTATCCCATGCTGAGATGCTGTGATGGGATGTGCAAAATGCAGTTTTCTCTCAAACAGGTCCAAGGTGATGTTGTTTTAGCACCACCACAGCAGAAACTGCCAATTCATGTGGTAACAGCCCAGCAAAAATGAATCAGGGATTTGTTGTGATTTGTGGCATGTATCTACTTGCAAAAAAAGTCCTTAACACACTGCTATTTGGTAAATCATAGAAACAATTGTAGAATGGTTTGTGTTAGAAAGGACCTTACAGCTCATCTCATTCCACCCCCCTGCCATGGGCAAGGACACCTTCTACTATCCTAGGTTGCTCCAAGCCCCATCCAACCTGACCTGGAACACTTCCAGGCATGGGGCAGCCACAACCTCACTGGGCAACCTGTGCCAGGGCCTCACCACCCCCATAGGGAAAAATTTCTTCCTCACACCCAATCTAACTCTTCCCTCTGTTACTTTGAAGCTGTTCCCTCTTGTCCTGTCACTCCATGCCCTTGTCCAAAGTCCCTCTCCAGCTCTCTTGGAGCCCCCTTAGGTACTGGAAGGTCCTCTACAGTCTTGCTGGAGGCTCCTCTTCTTCACGCTCAACAGCCCCAACTCTCCCAGCATGTCTCCATAGCAGAGCTGCTCCAGCCCTTGCATCAAGTGATTTTTGCCTTTAGGTAACTAGGACAGGCTCCCAGCCAGGATCTGTGTCCTGGAGCAAAAAGACCTGGAGATGATGCTCCTCCTGGAGAGGAGCCGAGGGTTGGTGCAAGCCCTGAGGGACTGGGGTGTGTCTGTGAAATATGCTGTCAGGAAACCTTAGAGAGCTGAGAAAACAACACTGGAGCAGAGGGAGAAGCAACATGGGAGAGCTTTGTGTCCGCTCTGTGCTGGTGACTGGGGCCAACAGGGGCCTCGGCCTGGGGCTCGTCCAGCATCTGCTGGGGTTGCCAAATCCTCCACAGTGGGTGTTTGCAACCTGTTGGGACCCCAAGGGACAGCGAGCAAAGGTGAGGCCGTGCTGGGAGGCAGTGGCTGCGCTGGGGGACAGGAGTGCTCAGTGCCAGGGTGGAGGTTGGAGCTGGGAGGGGGTTTGAAAAGGGTTAGAGCTGTGTCGGGGCAGCCGCAGCACAGGGCATCTGGGCAGAGGTGTCCATGGGAGCAGCTGTGCATGGGATGTGTGGAGGGCACGGAGGTACGTGGTGTGCGAGGGAGACATGGAGCACTCCCCATCCATTGGGACTGGGGCAGCTGGAGCAGGGTGCTGGGCACAGGCTTAGACTGGCTTTGCTGGGAGAGCCTTTGCAGAGCTGTTCCAGCCTGTCAGTGCCAATGTTGTGACCTCTCTTGCAGGAGTTACAGAATTTGGCCTCCAAACATC
>NW_020884894.1:10419085-10431431 GCF_003945725.1 Corapipo altera | reverse complement strand
CTGAACATGCTGACCAAGTGCCAGTCCCTGGCATACAAGGAGCATGGCATCCTCTGTGTCACTCTCCACCCTGGCTGGGTGCAAACTGAAATGGGGGGGAGCTCAGAATCATTTAAGGTAAGAGATATTTCTGGCCATGGTCTGGAAGAACCTCTTCATTTAGGAATGCAGAGCTTCCTGGGGACTGAACAGTCCCAGGCATGCTGAGCTCTGTGGGAGCTCCTGGGCAGATACCCTGGAGGCACGTGAGAGAAGGAGATGAGGGACTGGGATCTCTTCTTGCTGGGTGCTGGCCTCTCCTCTCTCATGCTAGAGAACCCCAATCCCTGAGCAATGATCTGCTCCAGGGCAGACCCCATCCTGACCTGGGGCACACAAATGTTTCTCCCTCTTCCCCACAGCCCCCCCTGACAGTTGATGCCAGCGTGCAAGGGATGTTGAAGGTGCTTTCCTCCCTCTCTGAGAAGGAGACTGGGACCTTCCTGGACTGGGAAGGGAAGATCTTGCCATGGTGAGATGCTGGTTCAGGATTCTCACTGTGGGGACCTTTGGTGCCGCACAATGTTGTGCCTGTGCCTTAATAAATTAGTGTCTATAAACAATAAGTAGAACTGTGTGAGCCTTCTCCCTCTTGGTCTTCTAATAACTATCACTGTGAGAGTCCTCAGTAATGCTTTGAGAGAACTTCTCAGAGTTATTCTGCATGTCACTGAGCTGGGTTGGCCTGAATATTTGTTCTCCTTTAACTGGGGACCCGGCTACCATCCTGGTAGGGCTTTGTCTTTGGGCTCGTCCCACAGCTCTCCCTTGGAATGACTCCACATTCCAATGACTCAGCTACTCCTCCCAGTGAGCACTTCTTCAAAGTTGGAGCAGAGCACTGCTCCTCTGCCACACAGGTCAGGAAGCTGTCACCCAAACCCACCAGGATCCTCCTGGCTTGCTCATGCCCTGCTGTGTTGTTCCTCCAGCAGAGATCAAGGTAGTTTAAAACATGCATAAAGACCAGCAAGCAGGAAGTTTGTAAGTGCAGTCCTGAGCCCTCTCAGGGATGGAAACTCTATTCTGTCTTCCTGTCAAATCCTGTTTCTTCCTGTCTTCTGGGTGGCTTCCATGGGTCATACACGGCACTGGAGGCTCCATGATGAGCAGAGGTGCCCACAGTCTCTCTGGGACTCACCATGGAGATGGGTGAGGGAGCCAGTGGGCAACTGGGGCCCTGGGGTCCGTGGGGGCACTGGGGATCCCCTGCTGCATATCCCATGGAGGGCTGGGGAGGAGGTGGCAGTGGGATGGTACCCGGGGGGCTGTGGGCTGCCCAGCACGTGGAGCAGGGAGCTCTCACCCCCACCGAGTCCTTTCTTCTCCACCAGCACTGAGCCCAACCTACATCCTGGGCCAGCAACAGCAAAAGCAGCTCTGGAGTCATCAAAGCACAATTTTCAAGGCATAAAATTGTGGGGAAACATGGAGAGGGATCATGATCAGACAGCGAGGTGGCAGTGGGGTCCTGGGAATGATGGATGATGGGCCCTGGGGACATTCCAGGTTACCTGGACCTCCCTGTCTGGATCCTTCCCACAGCACCACTCAGCTCCCCGTGGAGATCCTCATGCTGTTTATTTTTAACTGAATTCCCCCAAAATTTGTTGTATCACACATGGTGCTAAAAAGTTAGTTAATTTCTCATCCCTTGTACAACTTAGATTTAGCTGAAACTATTATAACCCCGAATTTGCTGCATTGTAGTGTGATGGCCCCACTGCATGATACCCCTGAGCAGTGCCACCCTTCGCAGCAGCCTCGCTCTCCAGGTGCCATTCCAGCATTGCCAGTGTTCTGCACAATTCAGGGCCCCATTCCATGCTGCTGGAGCTCTGAACGGCATCATCCCAGCCCATTTGTGGCCTCCTTGCTAAAACAGAGTGGATTTGTTCCCCGGGCTGTGCTGGGTGTCCGTGCCAGGGGAGGGGTCGGAGCAGGCGCTCCCCTCCCCGCGGTCCCGGCGTGTGGCAGGACACCTTCCGACACCTTCTGCTGTGATCGTATAGTGGTCAGTACTCTGCGTTGTGGCCGCAGCAACCTCGGTTCGAATCCGAGTCACAGCAACACTTTTGCCAAGAGCTGGGAGGGAGGCGGCTGCGAGGAGGTCGGTTTGGAAAGAAGCCACGCCCTGGGAAGGCGCCACAAGCTTGGGTGGTCTCTCTGCTAAGAGTGACCAGACTCACACCAACAAGGATTTCCCGACCTTTAGTCACTGGCCAGGGTCTCTCTAGTGAGGCTTCAGTGAGACTTCTGGGAAAGCACTCCAGCTTCTCCATTTGCCGGGCAAACGTGAGAATTTAGAATTCACCCAGCCTCCCACATTCCCCTTCCTCACAGTTCTGCAGGCAGAGGACCAGAAAGTGCTGTGGCTGCCCTGCAGAGAGAGAGGAGGTGGGAGGCAGCAACTTGCTCAGCTCGCCCTTCCTGCCCTTCAGGGTATGAAGGACCTGACACAGCAGAAGGAAAATTAATCTGATGAAAGCCCAGCTGTCAGCACTCCCTGCCCCAGGGGAAGGGGATTTTGGCTGCAGCAGCTCCAGGGGTGCTTTCGCAGCAGAGGCAAAACCCATCCAGAGCTGAGGGATGCCCCCTGGCACACCGCAGGTCTGGGAACCGGAGGTCTCGTGGGCGCCAAGAGGCAGGAGGAGATCTGTGGGTGCACCAGGAGATGCTTCAGCCTGAGGAAGCCTCTTAAACTTTTGCTTTTACCCTCCTGGAGCCTTCAGACCACGGAGTCACCCTGTTTGCTTGGACTTGGTGCCCTCTCCTGACAGCCGTGCAGAACTCACTCTGGACGGCAGCTTTCAGAAGAGAAATCACAAAAGGTATGGCACAGGCTGGTGGTGAAGAAGACACCACCCAAGCAGTGGGTCTCGGCTTATTCACCACTGTGGGAGTATCTGAAAGTAGCAGAGGGCTGCAGCACTCGGGCAGATGGGCTCAGGTGTCGGCAGGGTTTGTGCTTGGGAAAGGGAGAGGGGGGATTTTTTTTGTTGCACAAAATGAGTTTATTTGATTTTGTAACTTATCCAGAGCAAGAAATGGAGGGAGAAAAAAAATCATTGCGCGTTTACCATTAGGATTTACAGTTTGTAGGGCACCACTTGCACAACTTCACACTCCTCCAACCTTCATTTAGTGAAAACATGTTTTCCTTACTCAGGGAAAGCTCAAAAAGAATTTTCCCTTTTAAAGATTATACGTAAGGAAGAGACAAACATCTAGAGAAGTTTTCCTTTAGCAGCAGCAGTGCCTGCCCTGCTTTTACCCTGCTGAGAAGCAGAAACACAAGGAAATACATAACTTCTTCATTCCTCTTTTCTTTTATTTTTTTTTCCCCCCAGAAAGTCAGTGTGGGGTGTAAGGCCACTAAACTTACCTGAAGAACAATGTACTGTGCTTGAGTTACTGATGTATATTCAGGTTGAAAAATGTCAAAAATCCTAAGGGGGGATATTTTTCATCCAAAATTGCTTCGGTTTTCTGTTAAAGGAGTTTCTATTTTGCAAAAATAACCTAAAGTGTCTGTACACCTATGGTGCAGTCCAGGGCTTGGCTGAGGCAGTGTGGTGGCCCCGTGGGTTGGTGCAGCCTCTGGTCTCATATGAACCATCTCCCCTTAAAACAATGCAGGGCTCTACTGGGAAAATAGTCACCCTCATAGTTAAAAGTGTCTCCTGATGTTCAGATGGAGCCTCCTGTGTTCCAGTGTGTGTCCATGGCCTCTGGTGATGGCGCTGGGCACCACTGAGCAGAGCTTGGCTTCCCTCCCAGGAGAAATGCTCCAGTCCCTGGTTGTCATGCAGAAAAAGCAGGTGCCAACAGGAGCCCAAACTTTGAGAAAACCGCCGCAAGATGTCAGTTTGGGCTCCTGAGCACCCTTCAGTGAGGGTGGGAGCAGGGTAAACAGTCTCCAGCTTCTTCCCCCCCAGGAAGGACTGTCCCAGCAGGAGGAGGTGCCGCCCCTGCCCACGGGCTCCTAAAGAATAAAGCCACCGCCTGAACAGGGGCTTGAACCCTGGACCCTCAGATTAAAAGTCTGATGCTCTCCCAACTGAGCTATCCAGGCTCCTGTCTGGGATTTGGGGGGATGTCCAGGACACGCAGGGGGGACCCCACTTTGCTGCAGCGTTTGGAAGGATGGTGTGGGGACCTGCTTTGACCTCTCCCACCCCCACAGCACCCAGCGAGGCTGCCAGCGCACACCGGGCTGAACACCCGGCTCCTGGGAATCCCGCGGGCACTGATCCGGCATCCTGGGGATGCGCCCTGGGAAGATGCGGTGCCGTAGGGATGCGCTGGCAGGGAGGGGAGCGGGATGATGCGGGAGCGGCTGTAAAACCTCCGCCGCTCCCCGGAGCTCCCAGAGGGAGGCGGGAGGGTCCTGCCGTGGGAGAGGAACGGGGAGGGGATGTGACCGTACAGGGGCCGTGCTCTGTGCCGGAGGGTCCCTGCTCGGGGCTGGGATCGCACAGGGGTTTGGGGTCCGTGCTCTGGGGCTGCAGCAACCTCGGTTCGGATCCGAGCGCCAGCAGCGCTTTTGCAGGAACGAGGTAAGGAGGGAGGGAGGCGGCTGCGAGGAGTTGGGTTACAGAGACGCAGAGCCCTTGGAGGAACCGTGAGCTCGGGTGGGCACCCAAAGGTCGCCCCACATATTCTCTTGCCCTTCCTGCCCGTAGTGCAGGATGGGACCCCTCTGCCCCTCAGGGAACCCACCCTGCCAGTCCAGCCCACCCTCGAGTGCCCTCCAGCCCTACGCAGACCCATCCCACCTCACTCTTCCCTGGGAGGAAGAAAACAATTTCCCCTCAGCAGGAGAGGACGATTTTGCCCCATCCCTGTTCAAGGCCAGGTTGGATGGGGCTTGGAGCAACCTGGTCTAGTGAGAGGTGGCCCTGCTGGTGCCAGAGGTTTGAAATGAGATGAACTTTAAGGTCCCTTCCAGCCTGAGCATCGCTGACTCCCGAGGGTTCCCCGTCCCCAGTGCAGGCAGGGCCACCTGGAGCCCTGTCCATGGAGGTTGGGGCTGCAGGGGCTCCCCCACCTGGGGCTGCCACTGAGGGGGCACCTGTGGGGATCTAGAGCCTGCAGCAGCCAGGAGCTGTGGGGTCCCAGGGCCAAGTGCCTTCGGGGGGATGCTGGGAGGATGCTGCATGGGCCAGCTTGGGCAGGGGGTCACGGGGCAGGGGCAGTGCATGGAATGGCACTGGGGAATGGGGTGCTGCCATTTGACACAAGGGGCTGCTCAGATGTGTCTTCACTTGTCCCAACCCCACTACCTTTTCCCAGATGCCTGGGGAAAGTTGTCAGCACCAGCATCCCCTGCCAAGGGCAGGAGGAGCAGAGAGGGGCTGTATTCCCCCAGGCAGGGAAGAGCAGCCCTGGGCAGCCCTGTGGGGTTGCCTCCAGAGCACCATTCAGGGGATAGAATGTGGCAGCCACTACCCCAGCACAGGACAGAGGGACACTGAGGCACTGGGAAGTTGCTCAATGTGTGGTAGCCCCGAGCAGAGCTCCCGGGACACGAAGAGCCTCTGGGCACCACTGGACTGGCTTTGGCAGGGCATGGGTTGTCCATAAGGCCAATCCTTCGTCCCTCCCCGTCCCTCCTCCTCATCACGGCCAGCCCCTTCCAGCTCTCCCCTCCCCTGCAGCCCGGGTGCCTCTTGGCTGGACCTGCGTAAAAATTATAAAAGGCTGTTTTGCCTGGAGCCGTCCGGAGGATCCCGGCCGAGCCTGCCATGGGGAGCAGCGGCGCCGGGCTCGCGCTGCTGACGCTGTTGCTGCTCCTGCAGCCCACGTCCCAGTTCTGGCTCTTCAATGTCCTCTTTCCACCCACCACCACCCCAGAAGCTCCCCCAACCAACAGCACACCTCCCGTGGTGCTTGGTAAGGTCACGCCGGCGCGGGTGGCACGCGGGGTGTGGGTGGGCACTGTGGGTGCTGTGTGTGGGCACTGTGGGTGCTGTGCAGCCCCCCAGAGCAGACAGTGAGGTTGGGGTGCTGTGCTGCTGGTGACCCAGTGGATTTTGGCTGCGATGGCTCTTGGCTGTCTGGAGTTGGAGCCACCAAGGAAGGGGGGGTGACACACGGCTCCTCAGTCCCCTCCCATTCACTGGGATAGGGACACAGGGCTGGCCATACCCAGCCAGAGCTTTCTGGAGCTGAGGGGACAGGCTGGGCACCTCAGAAAGCAATTGAGGCTCTGTTATCTCACATCTGGCCCAGAGAGTTTGCTTGGGTCTGGGGGAACTTCGCTGGCACAGGGACAGGGGCTGCAGCACACCCTTCTCTGCCACTTCCTAAAGCGGCTGCTGCTGGTGCAGTGGGTGCATCCACCACCTCCCACTCCCCTGCAGCCCACCCCATCCTGTGTTCTTCTCCCATTCCCTGGTGATGGCTAAGTCCTCCTCTGTTGCTGCAAAAGGGCATCCATCTCACATCCCACCCAATGCCAACCCTGCCTGGGGACAAGCCAGCAGGAAAAGGGGCACAGGAAGGTGAAAGGAGCAGTGGGGGTATTGTCTCAGGGAGGTGTGAGCAGCTATCACTTGCTGGTACCTCTCTCCTGCACGATTCTGCCTTCCTTTGCCCCTGTGCCATCGCCAGGAACCTGAGCTCAGTTTTTGCCATGAAACCTCTGCTGAACAGAGTTGAGTTTTTTTCCTCCTTTTTCTTGAATCATGCCAAGTTTCTCCTTAAAAAAGAGAAGAGAAAAAGCAGAAGATCCCTCCCTGCCGCAATGCCAAGGGCTGGCCCTGCAAACTCCCCTCCCAGAGGCCTCAGGCAGCAGGGAACAGTGTCTGGATCCTCCATGTCCTGGGACTGGTCCTCTTGGGGTACCCAGTAGGCCCGGGCTGCTGTCACCAGGTGCCTTTTTTCAGGATTACCTGTGGTGGTCAGAGCATCTCCTCTTGTCCCCTAGTGCCAGCCCCAGGGCCTGCCCCATGCCCATCTGGATCTGGCTGCCTCATGTGCTGCTCAGCTTCCTCAAGTAACCCATCCCCCGGGGCCGGGCGTCCCGGAAGCCCCCAGTGCCCTTGGGACCGCCGATAACCCCTCTGCCCCCACAGGAACTCCCTTAATAATTACCTAATGTCCTCTGGAAGGGGAGGCAGAGCTCAGGGCTGTGTGCCAGGGGTGGGGGGGTGCTGGCTGTGCACCGTAGGAGACATCAGAGCAGCTGGTGGTCCTGCTCCTCTTGCTGACCAGGAAGATCCCCTCTGCCCGGGCTCTCTCTACACCAGGGACCACTGGATGGCCTGATCTCAAATCAGGTGCTTTGAAAACAGGATTTAGACCCTCCCTGTATCCCTGGGGACATGCCACAGGATGGGAGCTGTGAAGCAGGTTGAGGGAGGTAACTGGTAGATCTCCTTCCCCTCTTGCATGGCACGAGGGTTTCAGAGGCTGCAGATCAACACTGAAGATCGACACCAACCCTGGTTGTGTATTGTGGGCAAGTCCTTGGACCTGCTGGGGCCATGGAATCACCTGGTGTTCCCATCTGACTAGGTTCACTGTCCCCTGCAGTCCCTTCACCTTTTGTCCTCACCCTCACGGTCAGTGCTAGCACCAGGAGCTGGATCTTGGCTCCTGCACACCGGCTGGGAAAGCTCTCCATGGTGTCTGATCCCAGCACAGGCATATCAATCAGGGTGGCACTGGGATGGGTATCCCATGCCTGCTGGGAGCCACACTGAAGCTCCCAGAGCAGACCAAACACCCTGGTGACTGTCATCCTCCATCGAGGGAGCCCAGGTCACACAAGTGAACTTGCTTAAAGCTGCACTGTGTTTCCCTCACACACTATTCCCACTGAATTCCTGCAGAGTACAGGATTTCAGCATCAAACCATTTCAGAGACCTTGTTCAGTCTGTTTGGAGGGTTTAAAGTTCAGGAAAACAGTGCATGGGTCTCTGGAGCCAGCACTGGGACTTTCATCCCCCTGGGAACTCTGCATCCCTGAGCTGTCCCACTATCCCAGGACGAGGTTCCAGGAATGCAGTAGGTGTGGGCAGTGCCAAGCAGCACTGACTCCTTCCTCTAGGCTGCAGGGAGGAGAGGAGGGTGGAAACCCAACCAGGCAGGGAGAATAATCCAAAATGCTTTGTGCTGGTGGGGACTGGCATATTTGGGCCAAGGGTGGCAGCTCTGGGGGTCACCCCATGGGACAGGCAGCTTGAAGGGTCCCTGAGGATGCATTTTTAGCACTGCTTTCATGCTCACCCTGCATCTCTGCTCTGAGCACCCTCTATCCTGTGCAGAGTGGGCTGTTCTCCAGGGGTGCAGCTCCTGCAGGTGCCCAGCCATCCTCAACCGGGCAGCCCCAGGGAAACCTTTCCTGGGGAACCAGGGCAAGAGCTGTGGGGGCAGCACCACGGGGCCAGTGGGATGGGGGTTGTAGCTTGCTCTGCTCTCCCTCTGTGGTGCCTCCAGTGCCCGGGTGCCTTGGGAACCAGCTGGAAGCCAAGCTGGACAAGCCAGATGTGGTGAACTGGATGTGCTACCGCAAAACAGAGGATTATTTCACCATCTGGCTCAACCTCAACACCTTCCTGCCAGTGGGGGTTGACTGCTGGATTGATAACACCAGGTACCATTCAACCCTACCCCGGGAGCTCCCTAGGGAAATGACCTACCAAGGATCTCCCTCCCCTCTCCTCCCCCTGGCCATGGTTGAGCACACACAGAATAACACAGGAGGACCATGGGATTGTTTGGGAACACAACTATCTGGCTCCAACCTCCTGTCCCTTTGCCATGTTCCTGCCATGACTGTCCTGAGCACCCACTGGAGATGCTGCCACCCTGCCCAGGGCCACAGGGTGAGGGGGCTGCTGCAGCCTGCTCCATCAGAGCCTCCTGTCCCAGGATGCCAGGCGAGAGACATGGGCACTGGCTGGGCACCAGTCCACCTCCCCATCCACACAAGTCTTGGAAACAGCCCCCCAGGTCCCAGCTGCCACCCAGTGATCTTCACCCCAGCCCCATGTCCCCATGGGGACATGGCTCTTCTGCTGCCTCCTGTCCTGTCCCTGCAGGGTGGTGTACAACCGAACCTCTCGGAAAATGTCCAACGCTCCGGGGGTGCATATCCGCGTGCCTGGGTTTGGCAAGACCTATTCTGTGGAATACCTGGATCAGAGCAAGCTGGCAGGTGAGAGGAGAAGTGAGGGGTGTCTGGGGATCCCAGGTGCTCCCTGCAAGTGGGGAGGTGTCCCCATGTCTCCAGGAGGGACTGGTTCTTCAGAGAGCCCAGGTCTCTGGGGATGAGGGACATTAGCCTTGGGGACACGCTCCCTGTGAATGCCAGCAGGGACCACCCCGTCCTTGACCCCAGTACACAATGGGATGCACAGAGCCACTACATCTGGCTGGAGCCACCAAGCTATGGGGCTTACCAGAGAACATTTTGGTTGTGGCCAGGACCAGGATGGAAAAAGGTTGACAAGAGAAGACCGCAGACCTAATCCCCACCTGTTCTCTCTGCCTGCAGGTTACCTGCACACGCTGGTGCAGAACCTGGTGAACAACGGCTACGTGAGGGACCAGACGGTTCGGGCAGCCCCCTATGACTGGAGGGTTGGACCCCGTAAGTCTGGGGGTTGTGGCCAGGCCCTCTGTGTAGGGAGGGAAGCAGGATAAGCCTCATGCCATCATGCTCCCCTCTTGTCCACAGAGGACCAGCCTGAGTACTTCCAGAACCTGAAGGCGCTGATTGAGGAGATGCACGACGAGTACCAGAGAGGCGTCTTCCTCATCGGGCACAGCATGGGCAACCTCCACGTCCTCTACTTCCTGCTGCAGCAGACACAGGCCTGGAAAGATCAGTACATTGGAGGGTTCATCTCCCTCGGTGCCCCCTGGGGAGGGTCTGTGAAGCCCCTGCGTATCCTGGCATCCGGTGGGTGACTCCTCGCGTGCAGCAACCTCTCTGTTTTCTTTCCCTCCTGCAGAAATGGAAAGGATGGGCAGGGAAAAGACAGTGGTGGAAGAGGTGGGGGACCTAGTTCCTCTTTAGCCTCTTTGCAGCCCAGAAAGCCACAGTCACTTGCCTAACGCTGACAGCCCAGAATATCCACAAGTCACAAGCTGAGCCTCCAAAAATGCATGGGAATAAAAATCATGTGCTTGGAGGTTTGAACATCTGGCCCCTTGCGCCACCCTTAAGTCACCTGCTCGTATTTTTCTCTGTTTCCACAAGAGCCAGAGGTATTTTTAAGGTCATCTGGGTTCATTCCATGGTCTTAGGGCTCCAGACACAATGCCAAGGCTTGCAGGAGTCATGCAGGTTGGCCACCCACTGTCGGGCTCAGCTCACTCCTGTCCCTGCAGGCAGGAGTGGAGGTGCTGGGGTTACAGGGAAAGTTCAGGTCTGGGTTGTTCTGGGCCATCACACGTCCAGGTTTGTCTATGCTCAGCCCCTCCAAGCAGCTCGAGATGTGGAGAGAAGAGTTTGGATAGCTCTGGGTAGCTGTAGGCAGAGGGGTGAGGAGAGGACATATGATCACGAGCAGAGTAGGGGTAAGGAGAGGAAGAGCTGAGCTGGATCTGGCCAGGGGACAGTCATGTGTCACTGCCGGGAGGGGCTGATCCCAAAGGCTCCATCTGTGAGGGTAGATTGTGTTGCTGTTCCTGATGAGCCCTTGTGTGTCCCACAGGTGACAATCAGGGCATCCCACTCATGTCCAACATCAAGCTGCGTGAGGAGCAGCGTATGACCACCACCAACCCCTGGATGTTCCCAACCACCCTGGCCTGGCCCGAGAACCACGTTTTCATCTCCACACCCTCCTACAACTACACCTACCGGGACTACCAACGCTTCTTCACCGACGTCAACCTGGAGGACGGCTGGTACATGTGGGAGGACATGAAGGACTTGCTGAAGGACTTACCCCCTCCTGGGGTGGACACGTACTGCCTCTATGGCACAGGCTTCCCCACAGCAGAGACTTACGTGTATGACGAGCGTTTCCCTTACGAGGACCCCGTGGACATAATTTATGGTGACGGGGACGACAGCATCAACACACGCAGTTTGGAGCTGTGCAAGCGGTGGCGGAACCAGCAGAAGCAGAAGGTGCATGTCCAGGAGCTGCGAGGTGCCCACCACTTTAACATGGTCTTCAGCAACCTGACGCTCAGTTACATCAACGAAATCCTGCTGGGGAGCCAACAGGAGCAGGACCAGACAGGGGAAGTGAGATCCAACTCAGAGGCTGGGAAGGGGGGGAAGAACTTACCTGGGCACAAGGTCCTTAAGGAGCCTAAAAAGAACTGAAAGGAGTGAGGGCCAGCTTCCCTCCGTGATGGTGGCCACCACAAACTGCCATGCAGGGGAGCAAAGGACTCGTAGCTGAGTTTGGAAGGAAAGTGAGCAAGACCAACAGCTCAGGTGGATGGGCTGGCACCCACTTCCACACTGATTGGTTTTTCTTTAGGGAACGGTGACTAATTATATTTCAGAGGCTTGTCACCTCCCACTAGTGGGTGGATAATTAACCATGCTGCCAGCTCATTAACATCACACTCGTGAATTCCAGCGTATGCACAAGCCCTTCTCGCTAGCAAGCCATGTTTAGGCACTTTAGAGGCTGTGGAGCCCACGGTGCTCACCTGGAGCCTCTGCTCACCTGGGACAATGAGAGCAGGCTCTGACTTACTGGGGTGATCACGGAGGTGGCACAGGGGTGGCACAGCAGGTATGGCTTACAAGAGCAGTGAGCTAGGCTCCTCGGGCAAGACCAACTCAAAATCAGCAGATTTACAACATAATAAACACACTTTGCTTCTGCATGCTGAGCCTGCCTTGTCCTTCACAGCAGGGTAGTGAAACCAGCCATAAGCAAAAAGTGAGGTTCTCACTGCCCACAGGCACCTCAGGAGCCAGGGGTTTGGGAGAAAACACAGGGTCAGTGATGCAACTGGGGCTGGCAACACAGCCAGGGCTGGCAACATGGTCCCGGTGACAATGTGGCTGGAGTTGGTGACAGAAACAGGGTTGGTGATGTTCCTGGGGCTTGATGAT
Organism: Corapipo altera; assembly: GCF_003945725.1. NCBI lineage: Eukaryota > Metazoa > Chordata > Aves > Passeriformes > Pipridae > Corapipo > Corapipo altera. The sequence goes on along the minus strand of NW_020884894.1, from coordinate 10,419,351 downwards.
GCAACTGGTGCTAGGAAAGCAACTGGGATGGAAACATGACTGGCCTTGGAAAAGCAACTGGGCCTGGTGATGTAACCAGGGATGGCGATGCAGCCGGGGCTGGTGACACAACCAGGGTTGGCGATGCAGCACCCTAAGGCTGGTGACTGAAGCAGCGCGGCGATGCAGCCGGGGCTGGCAATACAAATGTCGTGACACAGTTGGGGCTGGCGATACTGCTGAGGCGGCAACGCAATTGGGCTCGGCTGTGCAGCCGGGGCTGGCGA
>NW_020884894.1:10289795-10418685 GCF_003945725.1 Corapipo altera | reverse complement strand
GGAGCGGGAGCGGTTCTTCCGCGCCAGCTTCGCGTACGACCCGCAGTTCGAGTACGCGGAGCCGGTGCCCGCCGCCGTCCTGGACAAGTACGGGGCCGCCTCCGACCGCTTCGTGACTCAGGTGAGGCGGGGAGGGATGCTCGGGCTGGGGGGAGGAGGAGAAGGAACGGGGGGGGACCCTGGCTTGCCAGATTTTCCGTGAGAGGGTGTGGGGTACCCACGTGCCGCCGGGATGTGTCGTGGTGGAACCGCTCCGTGGTGGGGCCGGTCAGGCGCTGGTCCATGCTCACAGAATCCTGGAATGGTTTGGGATGGAAGGGATCTTAAAGACCCCACCTCCAGCCATGGGCAGTGACATCTTGCACTAGACCAGGTTGCTCCAGGTCCCATCCAACCTGGCCTTGGACACTTCCAGGGATGGGGCATCCACAGCTTCTCTGGGAAACCTGTGCCAGTGCCTCACCACCCTCACAGCAAAGAATTTCTTCCTAATGTCCAACCTAAACCCACTCTTCTGTCAATTCTAAGCCATTCCCCCTTGTCCATGTGAAACCTCACAGCCTGCTTTCCTTCCCAGCTGCTGCCTGATCCTACTCCCCTCAACATCTTTTGTATCCTGCCTTCAGCACGCTCACCCTGTGATTTCTTAAACCTGTTTTTAGTTACCTCACCTACCTGCAGGAATAGTACCTGCTCTGTGGGTGATGTGGGTGCTGGTCATACTGGTGCTGGGTGATACCACCAGTGTTGGCCAAGCTGGATGAGGCTTTGAGCAGCCTGGTCTAGTGGAAGTTGTCCCTGCCCATGGATGGGGGGTTGGAACTAGACAATCTTTAAGGTCACTTTCCATCCAAACCAGTCTGTGATTCTGTGATCAAACTGTCTCCTGCTTACGTTGGGAGCCGTGCTCCATCAGGGGCACCTTGCTGGTGTGTTTTTGCACCTTGTTGCTGTAGAAATAGCAGCCAAGGATCTGGAGCACATGTGTGACAGTGTGGGAAGCTGTCCTTAGCCTGAATGTCCTGGTGGTTAAGTCTGGCTTGTTTTGTGGAAGGCCTAAAGGTTGTGGCAGCATCCTTAAGGCATCAGCAAATATGGTTGTTAATGATATTAGTTGGTGTAGACTCTACTTAAGGAGTCTGTATGATTTTGTGTAACTGTGTCTGTGTTTCCACTGTTGAAATATTCCCAACTTGCTCTCTGCCATGGGCATAGCACTGAGCAAACAGCTCCTGGTCATTCAACAGGAGGAAAGAGTCAGGAGCATGCTTTCAGGGTGCTCTGCCCACCAACGAGCCTTTCCAGGATGCAGGGAGTGCAGCTGCTGCATGCTTGGTGCTGGGAGCCCAGCCATGCCCCAAAAACAGTTTGCCAAAACCAGTTTGCTTCCAGGAGTGAGCATCCTGCCTCTGGGAAGAGCATCCTTCCTGCCACACAAACAAGGGAACAGATAAAAACCTCTGATCCTGAATTCTGACTGGCACACCAGAGCTGTTTCTTTGCACCTCCCAGTCGGGAGTGATTTGTTCAAATAACAACTTCTTTGCTGATTTATTTATTGTTTTTTGAATGTTTACTTCTTCCTGCATCACTGCCCATGTCTCTGCCTGGATTATTATCCAGATGATTCAGGCCCTTTCTGTAAACAGCTTTCTAAGCAGTTCATCATTCCCAGTGCCTGCCATACCTCTGCCCCAGATAAACTAGTACCAACAAGGCTGTTGCAGGGAAGATGCTCCAACTCCTGCAAAGACCTCGCTGGCTTTTTTGCATTTCCCTCCTGTGTTTCAGTGCTGTTTCTTTCCCTGAGTCATGCAGTAAAATGAGTTGCTCGGAGCTGTTTCCCTCGTGCTTTCTCTTTTGGTGCAGTGGACTTACAGCATAGTAGAAGACAAATAATTGAGATTATTTTTCTCTGGGCAGTACTTTGAATGAATGGAATTAAGAGCTTGTAACCACTGTAAATGTGGATCCTGAAACGTTTTGCAAGGGACATTAAGTGTTGAGTGTCTCTACCAATGTTTCTCTGAGTTCTCCTGTGTCCATGTGATGGGACAGTATTCATGTCACTGTTCCTTTGCTCTTCCCTGCAGTGACCTCCTTCCAGTCTCTTTTATTTTGGGAAGCCTTTTTCCTTGTCAGCTCACTATTAGCTATAAACTGTTTTTATTTGCAAAGACCTTCATTAATCATAGAGCTTCAATAAGTGAGACATTTTGCTAAGTCAGCATCCTTGGACATGAGCAGGCAAACCAACACCAGCTCCCTGCCTCCAGCTGCTTCACCAGCTGCTCTGCATGTGCTAGGGGGGGTTATTCAGTAGAAAAATTAAATGAACCAGGACTATTCTTCCAGCCTGTGGAGGCTCATCACCCTGGAGATCACATCCCTGGTTTGTCACGTGAATGTGAGCACCACCAGCACGGAGCTGGGGCTGGAGGATTTGTTATCCCACTGCATGTGGTGGGTGCACTGATTTGGAGACGCTCAGAACACTAAACCTGATATCTCAGGAATTTTGCTCTCCAGGATGTGCACTGAAGTTCGGGGAGGAGCGTACTCTTTGTTGTCTTACTCCTGGGCACCAGCTGTGCTGGGTTTCTCTTGGCTTGGTGCTTTGGGTCCCCTGGGAGGAGAGAGAGCAAGTGGCTGAGCAGAGGTGGGAGGACAAAAGGTCTTTTTTTCTGCCTTGGTCGATGGGAGGTTATCTTGTGGCACTGCAAAAATGGGCATGATCATTCAGCAAACAAAGCAAAAAAAAAAAAAAAAAAAAACCAAAAAAACCCCCAACCTAGAAAACACAAAACAAAATCAGAAGACAAAAACCGAGCACAACTTCTCCTGGGAAAACACTGTAAGTGACTTGAGAATAAAAAACAGCTGTGAAAACTGCCCAGGGAAGGAAAACCAGTACCTTCTGCAGGGGTAGAGGAGGTTGCCCACAGATGCAGATCACAAAGCTCCTTTTAGGGTCATAGAGTTGTTTAAGTGGGACAAGACCCTTAAGATCGAGTTCAGCCATTACCCCAACATTGCCAATCCCACCACTAAGCCATGTCCCCAAGTGCCACATCTACAGGTCTTTTAAATCCCACCAGGGATGGTGACTCCACCGCTTCCCTGGGCAGCCTGTCCCAATGTTTGACAACCGTTTCCATGAAGAAATTTTTCCTGATATCCTACCTAAGCCTCCCCTGGCAATACTTGAGGCCATTTCCTCTTGTCTTATGGAGTGTTGGATGAATACTGGTGGTGAGCACCCATCTCCTGATCCTGGGTGACCTTAGGAAGGGAGAGAAGGGATGGGATGCCCTCCACGGGGCTCCGGCTGCTGCCTGAAGCCCATAAGAGAGCAAAGTGGGTTTGCTCAGCAGGAGGAGGTAAAACACCCACTGTTCAAGAGCAGCACTTGGTCCTGGGCTGGGAAGCCTGGCAGCAGCTCAGCCAGGTTTGCAGATGCAATAAAACTGCTGGAAAGCCTCCAGAACTGGTTGAAAGCCATTGTCATCTGCTTTGGGATATATATTACTATAATATTAATACATATTAAAATATATTCCAATGACCGGAGAAAGTCATTGCTTGAAAATGTCTACAATGAGAACACACTTTTGGGGGAGGAAACATGCTCATAAATGTTCATGTTTTATAGGTGCTCCATAAATGTTAATGCAGATAATGGAGCACGTGCTGCTGTTATTAGAAGGCTGTTGGGTGTGCAGCAGGCTGGTGGTGCTGAGACCCTATTTGGAGCAGCACCACTGCAGAGGGTGATGCACAACTTTACTGCCAGGCTGGGAATTCAGCGCTGTAGGGAGAAACTCTCAGGGTGAAAAAGCAAACAGGGAAGCTGGAGCTCTTTTGTGCAAGCACCAGAGTTTGAAAGGAGAACTGAAAGCAGAAAAGATTGAAAATGATCACGGCTTTAACCACGCTGAGACGACGCAGTTTCACTTCTCCTTGGCCCCGTTCCCACAGGAGATGCTTGCAAGGGTGACAAAAAGCAGAAAGGACATGCTGTGGGTCGTGCTGATTGTGTGAAGTGTCTGCCTGTCCTGGTGGCCACCTCCAGCTGGGTCAGTCTCCTTGTTTTTTTTAGGTATCACAGAACCACCTCTCATTTTAGAGGCGTTAATCAGGGATTATCTCCTCTGGCTTCATCGCACATGGGATTTCAAGGCGTATTTTTAAGCAGGGAGGATGTTTGCACTGGTGTTTTGTTTCTGTGTGTGGCAGGCTATCAGGATCATCCGTACAGTCCTGGAGAAGTATGGGACCTACGAGAGCTTCGAGGTCGCCACGGGCGGGAGGCTGCTGAGCAAGTGCCAGATCTGGTCCGTGATCCGAAAGTACATGCAGAAGGAAGGCTGTGTGGGAGAGGTAAATCCACATCCCTCCTTTATCGCTGGTAAAATACAGCAAAATATTTATTTTCTGATAGAAAGCACTCAGATTAAGAAATGTTTTGGCTACAAAGAGGAGATTTTTCTACTCTGAGCTGTGGTGTCTGTCCTTTCATCTTCGGCTTGGCTGTGTTCGCTGTACCCTGGCACTGGGACATGGGTGCTGGTTTCCCACCAATTTCCTGTGATTTTTTCCACATGTATCTCCCTTTTATGCTTGAGAGAGAAGAGGGAGCTGCTACGTGTCTGTGTGGCCATGCCAGGAGCCTTTTGCTGCGTGCATGAGGCATCAATTACTGTGGGGAAGTCATCTGCTGTTGGCGGTGGGATGGCAGACGTCTCCAACAGCTGCCTTTGCCCACGTGTCCAAAAGCAAAGCCAGGGGCAGAGATTTCCTGCTGTCCTGCAAGACATGTCAGGTCATGGTGCTTTGAAACCCCAAGCTTGGGTTTTAAGGCTGGGAAATAGGTGGTTAAGATGCAACAGTACCCATGTGGGATGGAGCCTGGGGAGTTCAGCATCTCTTAACCTGGTTTCTCTGCACCCCTAGCAGCATCCAGGACAGGATGTCCCACAGCTGCAGTTAAGGGGCATTCTTTTTTCCTCTTCTGCCAGCAAGGTGTGGGCAAAATACTTCCAGTGTCCTGGATTCAAGGGCTAAGAAGGATTTCTGGACCTGGCTTTGTGTGGTTTGGCTTGCGGGGCTACCTTGGGCTGTTGGCTGCAGGGCAGAGCTCATGCAGTGCTGGCTGACGTGGCAGCTTCCTCACCACTGCCTCTTGGCCAGACTGTGTTTCCTACCTCTGATTTTTCACCTCCATCTCCAAACAGGGTTGTTGATGAGCATTTCTCCAAAGCATCACCTTGCCCAGTGGTTCCCAGAGCATTCCATACCTGCAAAAGTGGGAATGAGTGGTCCCCTGAGGCCCCACCTGCTCAGGGGATGTTTCTCATCCAGCACCCTTGGTTTGCCCTGATCCCTCCTGAGGGTGTCCCTGTGATGTGGATTTGGCACCTTGGCCTCCTAAGCCTTTGCTTTGGACAGAAAGGATTTCTGCAGGTCTTTTCCTATAATTCAGCTGCCTTTGAGTGCCCAGAACCAGTCTCAATACCCAGACAGAAAGCTGGCCATGACACTTATGACATGCTAGTTGAGCTCTACATCTTGGTTTTATTAACTGATCAGTTTTAAGTATTCTCTTTTCCATTAACTGGGCTCCGGCTGGGCAGAAAGCCATCTTTTTTTCTTACATACTGGTGTAAAGTGGCTTCCTTCCAACCCTGTGTAATTCTCCCTTTGCTCAGAGCTATTAGGGCTTGGACTCAATGAACCCTGTGGGTCCCTTCCAACTCAGGGCAATGCAGGGTTCAGTCACTGTGTTTGCACATCGGTGTGCGAGATACGGGGCCGTTTTATCTGGGACTTCTGCTAGGTGCTTTTAAAACAATTGGAGCCCTAGTTTGTTCCTTTCTATCCATTAGAATGTCTCTGGAGTAGGGAAGAGGGAAGGGTTTCACCTGCTCTCAACGCAGCGATGTTGGCAGAGCTCGCTCCCTGCGCAGGAACAAAACCTGCTGAAACTTCTGCGTCGCTGATAATTTCACACCCTGTCGGGGAACTGGGTGGTTCCAGGCGTGTATCTCTCTCCCTGCACCTGTACCTCTTGATTCCTGACTTTCACCATCTGTGCCCTGTCTGTTCTGCCGTGCCCTTTGCTTCCCTGGTACATACTAATCACGATGGCTTGCTTAAAAAAAAAAAAAGGAGAAACTCATGTGGTGGTAGCGTGAGGCCCAGAGACCGAGCGGCTGGTGTGTCCCTGCCCACAGTCAGTCCTGGCAGGCAGCATGGCCAGGCTGGTGGCAGCCACTGCAGGCAGCTGCCCTATGTCCCCGTCACCGATCGGCAAAGGCAGGAAGGATCCCGCTTTCTGGCACCGCAGGCAGCACGCTCCTGGGTAAGTATTCCTGCTGTAATTAACTCTGTGCCCTCAAAAGCTGCTTTTTTTCGGGGTCCAAGCTGCAGATCCTGAAGCTCTTCTGCTTTTCTTCTGCCTCAGGACGGAGGTGACGCTGCCGGAGCTCGGAGGTCTCCGTGTGGATTTTGGCGAGCTCACAGCTTGCAGCGGAGAAACACCTGGCTCCATTGGTAAGTTCTGCATGGTAATCCCTGGGGTTGTGGAATGTTGTCAGCCTAAACAGCGCTAGCTGGTGTCTCCTGGGATCCCATCCGTGGTGTCCCACTACCTCTGAGCTGCCTTCTCAGTGTTGGAGATCCTGAGCAGTGCTGGTGTCCTGGGCAGAGGCAAAACCCTGTGCTCTGGTGCTGTGGGGCCACCAGGAGCCTTCCCTCAGTTCCTTGGGATGAGCTTTTTCTCCATCATTTAATCCACGAAAGCTGAGCAGAAGCTTTGTTGGGCCATGAGAATGCACTGGGGAGGCTGCTCAGAGCAAGAGAGGTCACAGACCTGGAGGGCTGGCACTGCTGCTGCAGGAGCAGGATTTTGGCCGGAGTCACAGCCTTGGTTGTAACAACATCAGCAAAGCTGGAGGGTCCTGAAATAAGGCAAATGGTGCTGCTCAGTGGGATGGGATGGGCTGCAGCAGGCAGCAGAATGGCAGTGTTTGTGAAGCTGCGGTCTCCAGCAATGCCAGAAGTCCCTTTCCAGTGCTCCTGGGTGACTGGCTCTGTGTGGGGAGTCAGAGGTGAACTGACAAGTCTCTTCTCTGCATTGGAGGGATCCCTTTTCACACTGGTGTATTTAAATCCAGGTAAGCAGTTACGCTGTAAGTATTTTGTGCTGTTCGTTTGCCCAGCGGTGGAGTCTGTTAAGCTGCTCTTTTGGCTTTCATAATAAATAATAATAATATTAATAATAAATCTCATTTAAAGCAAACCAATTCAGTCTCCTCTCTTTTTTTTTTTTTTTTATTGAAAGAAAGAACTGTCACTTAGTAATGCATGCACATGTTTTCATCCTGAAAAGTGTCAGCTGTGAAATAACAGATGGTTTGTAGAGTTAATATGTATGTGGGGGAACAGTTTTGATTGCTGTCCTTAGGGTTACCACTGCCAAACCTTGGATGCAAGAGCTCCCAGGGACCATCTCCAGCCATGCTGCAGCTTTGAGTCACTGCAGGTCTGAAGTTGGGTGGTCAAAAAATGCTGCTTGGTTTGCACATTAACTCCTGTTCATGGAGAGCATCTCTCTTGGCTCCAGTGCTTGCAGTAGCCAGTTTTCCCAAAATAGCTGGTTCTTTTTGTGTAAAGATATTGACTAGTCCTGCACATGTGATGCCCATCCCTGCTGTGAATTATGGCCAGCACACACGGTTCCTTCTGTGAGGGTGGGCTGGCATGGAGCCATCCTCACTGCTCATGTTTTGGAGCCTTGAATGGAGAGAATCTGCAGAGGAGTCCGTGAAGATGGAGCCAGAGCCTTGGGCCCCTAAGGATATGTTTTTTGGGAGGTGCAGAGGTTGGACCCATAACAACGTTGGCGCTGTTGGGTGTTCAGAGCAGGGTTGTTTTGGTGGCCAAAGTTAGTGCTCCATCCCACTGCCAGTGGGGATGCAGAAGGGGGACCAGGCAAGTCTCCAGAGCATGCCTGTCATGTGTGGCCACAAAATTGTGGGGAGCCCATGGGAACAAGCCGGTGGAGGTAATGCTGGAGCCAGAGGGATGCTGGAGGAGGCTGCTCAGCAGCTGCCCACTGCCCCCACAGTGCCTGCTCAGCTTTATTGGCTGTAAAGAGATTAAAGGAGCTATTTCATCCCCTGCATGGGATCATCTCTTTCCTCTCATTATCCCCCCCAGTGGCTCCTGCTGTCTGTGGTTCCTTTGGGGAGCTGCAGCACATGCTGGTGATGGTGCAGCAGAGCCAAACGGTGCCACCTGTGGTGTCATTGGCTTTTTTCTGACCATCTGCCACCATGTCAGGCTCTGCTGAGAGCCAAGACCCTGCTGATGGCAGTTGCCTCCTCCTCCTTCTGCAGGTGGTGGTGCAGCTCACGGATGACCTCCTGTCCCAGGCAGTGATGATGGTGGAGGACAGCAGGCCCACACTGGCCATCAACCTGGCTGGAGCCCGGCAGCACTGGCTGGAGGGGATGCTGCGCCACGAGATAGGTCAGCAGGGGGGGAAGGTGGCTGTGGGTGGGGGACACAGCAGGGAGGATGCTGTGAACATCCTTGGGGTAACAGCCTGGGGCAAGGTGGTACCCACAGGTCCTGCAAGGAGGCATCCTGGGCAGGTTTTGGAAGGGGCTGAGGCCACCTGCATCCCTCTCTGTGTGCAGGGAGGGCATGTTGGGCACCCACCTGTTTACTCATGTCCTGGCCTCCTCCTGGGTACCAGAGAAATACCTGGGTACCTGGATACCACGGCATCATCACCGGCCAAGACTGGAGCTGGCACCCAACCCCAGCAATTCAGGGCAGGGGGGGTGGGAGCTGAGCCTTTTTGGAGGCTGTGGGTGACCACACTCACTCCTGTCCCCCCTCCCCAGGCACCCACTACATCCGGGGGGTGAACAACACCCGCCAGCCCTGGCACAGCTCCGAGGGCCGCAAGCAGTACAGCCTGAAACCCGCCAACCCCACGGAGGAAGGCTTGGCCAGCCTGCACAGCGTCCTCTTCCGCAAGCAGCCCTTCCTGTGGCGGGCAGCCCTGCTCTACTACACCATCGAGCGGGCCAGCCGCCTCTCCTTCTCCGCCCTCTTCCAGGACCTGGAGCAGTACGTCCAGGACGCCGGTGTCCGGTGGGAGTACTGCGTGCGGGCAAAGCGGGGCCAGACTGACACCTCACAGCCAGGTACCACCAGGGGGGTGCAGAGCCTTTGGGTTTTGGGAGAGGTTCTGTGTATTTTTTGTTAAGGGCAAACCAGCAGGTTGCTGTGTTCTGCTGCTGGGTGTGTTGAGCGTCACCAGTCCTGTAGTGGTGGCACAGGCAGCGGCTGGAACACAAAGAGTAAATTTATTTCCATTACCTCACTAACCAGGGGATCCCCAAAGCAGAGGGTACACAAGATCAGAGGATCACTGGCCTGCTGTTCACGGGCTTATCAAGAGTTACTCCCAGGTGCAAGGTCACTTGAGCAGTTTACAATCCACCCTAGCAGTCTTCTGTTTTTAACCCCTTCCTCCCAACATGTAGCCGTGGCAGCCCTGCCTCACATCCCTCCCCATCCCCAGCACCACTCTCCTCTGGGATTACACTTGTCCCATAGCAGTGACTTGCATAAGCTTCTGGGGAGGCAGCAAAGGAGAGGAAAAATGAGAATTACTGTGGATACATTTGGATTCTTGCACTGGTTTAACCATTAAAAAAATTACTTTGGAAGAAGGACGAGACCATCCCAGTGAGGTCTGGGGAGCTCTTGCTGCACCCAGCTGCCTCCCCAGTGCTCGTGCCTTGGCACCCAGCAGTCCTGAGCCCTGGCACACTCGTGGTCCAGTGCTGTCATTGTGTTTATTGCAATCAGTAAACATCCGGGAAGTGGTGGGTGGTGGGAAGCCAGGCTCCCTCTCCCAGGCCTCTTCTGCTCTTCCAGGCTGTTTCAGTAAGGACCAGGTCTACCTGGACGGGATTCTCCGCATCCTGCGCCATCGGCAGACCATCGACTTCCCACTGCTGGCTGCCCTTGGGAAGGTAATGGCTGGGAGTGGGAGGGGGGGCAGGGAGTGGCTCATCCCAGAGTCCCATCCCTAAGATCACACAGGCTCTCTCTTGATCCCATGGCTTCCCAAAACCCAGCCCTTGCCTGGCAGCCCTTCCACTCTTTGCCTTTCCCTGCGCTTACGGGTCTCTGTGGAGCAGGGAAAGGCAGTGCTGGGTAGGATGCAAGGAAGGACAGGACAATCCATAATCCTCTGTGGGAGACTTTTGGGAAGAGGCTTAACCCAGCAGGTTAAGCTTTGCTGGCCCTCAGCCACAGCAGTCCTGCTGTCACCTGGCCCTGCAGTGACAGAAAATTACCAAAACCACAAATCCCTGCAAATCCCACACCCCCAGCAGCTTTCCCGCTGCCTCCCCACAGGCAGGAGGGATATTTGGGCAGTGGGGGGGGTAGGGGGTGAACCAGGTGGTCTGCACGGGGGCCAGATGCCCCCTTGGCACCTGCCAGGGTTTGGAATGGAGGGGACTGACCCTGTCTCCCTGCTTCCCATCAGGTCTCCTATGAAGATGTGAATCGGCTGAAGAAATTCGGGGTCCTGGAGAAGGCCCGCATCCCCCATTTCATGCAGGACCTGGAGCGGTACATGAAGCAGCTGGATCACATTGTCACCACAAACGGCCTGAATGAGGAGGAACTGGAGCAGCTGCTGCCTGACTGAGGGGCATCCCCCAAACCAGCACCCCAAGGGTGTAACTGGTGCCATTTATTGGGTATTTACTGGGGCTGGAGGAGAGGGCAGAGCCCGAGCCGGGCGGCCGCTGTGCATGTACCGCTGTGTAGGGTAGCGCGGCCGAGGGCCGGTGTGGTTAGTGTTGATGTGTCCCCCCCCAACATCGTCCCTGTGTATTTTGGGGACGGCTGTGCAGCTCCACGTGGCTTTGGGGAGCTGGAGAAGAGCGTTCAGGGGGAGGGAGGGCAGAGCTGGGGCGATGTGCTGGTCCCCGAGTGCAGAAGGCTGTGCTGGGGGAGTTGCAATGGGGGGGTTTCCGTAGGGTTCCAGGGGTGCTCCCAGCACTGTGGGGGCACCAACATGGGGTCAGCAGCCAGGGCTGGGGGCTCTGGGCTGTGCCTGGCAGGGAGTAAGGGCTGGCCTGCACGCACAGATCTCCCCATGAATGCCTTTGCTGCTCCCTACTCTTTCCATCACGCCCCCCACCAGCAGGAGGAAGGACTTTAACCCCCCAAATACCAATCTCTGCCCAGCTCTGCACCCCAACTACAGCCATCCTGCCTGGCTTTGAGGACTCAGGGTGGGGACTGGGCTTGATGTTAGTCAAAAGTGTGTAATAAAGATGATGTAATGGAAAAGACACGTGGGCAAAAGGTTGTGGATAGCATCAAAAACCAGGCTGGCACCACTGTGAGCACCCACTGTGCATCACATTGGCACAGGCAAAGCTGTGTGGTCTGAGCTGGTGCGTCAGGAGCGGGAAGGGGTCACTGGGGTCTGTAAAACAACATACTGGGCAGGGACAACATCAATAAATCAAAGTAGGCAAACATAAAAACTGCCCTGGTCTCTAACACATGAACTCTGCAGCAGTCATGGCTCCCCTGGGAGAACCCTCCTCAAAAAATAAAAAAAAACAAACCCACAGCTTCTTGTCTTACATCACACTGAGCTCCTGCAAAGGTAGCACAGGCCAGTCTACGGCTCCAGAGAGCTCAGGCTCAATCCCAAAAGCATAAAGTTTGGCTGCAAACCCAGTGCCCAGCACCCCCAGCTGCCCCACGCTCCTGATCCCGCAGGGCAGCCGCGGTTCCTCCACAGGGTGCAGGCAGGGCAGCACAGACCAAACCTGGGAAAAGGAGGAAAGCACTTGTCTCTGGGGATTCTGCTTCCCTCTGGTCCGGATCTCCAGGAACACACTGGCATTTTTCACAGCTCCCCTGCGTGAACGCACTGCCAGCACGGTCAGTTAGACTCTGCTCTTTAATGTACTATTTCCTCCAACATTGCACTCCCCAAGCTCGAACGCGATACAGCGCTGCTTTAAAAAGGTATTTACACACATCCCAGCATCACCCCCCGCCTTGTCATCCCAAGGAGCAAGGCCTCAGCCGGCACCAAGACCCAACCAAGGGAAGTCTCTTGCGGCCTTTCGAGCGGAATGGCAGCAGTGACAGAGGGGCAAGAGCTACTGCGGTGGTTTCGGATTGGTTTCGGTCGCATCCCTGATGAAACAACAGCGTGGAGATGAGAGATCACGTTATCTACCCCCAGGCCAGGGCTAGAAACGCTTCATCTGCCGGCGTTCTTGTCGGCGCTGCTTCTTCTCGTTGGGCTCCTGGGCGGTGGGTGAAGCCTCTGCCGTGAGCCAGGGCCCCAGGATGTTCACCCAGAGGAGGTAGAGCGCGCGCCCCGGAGCCTGCAAAACACACGTGGCACAAACTCGGTCACTCTGGGGACAGCACGGGCTGGTCCTACTGAGGGAGACAAAGGAGCTGGAAGTATCCCCACAGGCTGGATCAGAGGCACCTCAGGATGCAGGGAAATCAAAGGTGGTGGCGGGCGGCCAAAATAAACGGCCTGATTTCATTTCGTTTCATTTAGGAACTCGCATATGTATACAGCTCTTAGGCTTCATATATGGAAATCCCAGCATCGGGTCTGAATTACCCAGAGGGATCCAACTGCCCAGACATTCCGTCTCTCCTTCCTTCAGAAAACACACCCGCATTGCTCTGAATTTAAAAAAAGAAAAAAAAAAAGCGATCCAGATGGTCTCCAGGGGACAACCAAGTCTAGGCTGCCCTCTGCCAGGCCAGTTAGAGAGGAATTTGTGGGTGAGGACTGAAATGAGATCAAGGACTGAAACAGGGTAACTTTCCATTCTCCCACAATTGCCTTCTGTACCTTTGTGTGATATCCTCAAAGCAACTGTGGGATTTTTTAACCAACTGAAGATTTTTTGTCCTTCTGCACAAGCAGCTTTAGCTGGAGGCACATGACAAATGTTTCAGGAGCAGAAAGAGTTTGGTCTGTTAAGGGGAAATCAATGCCTACAGCATTTTATCTACCAATAGGCACAGTGTCCAGCCTTGGTCCATGCTGAATGACTGAGAAAGCCAAACAAGAAGAAACACTGTTTGTAACAGTCACAGAAAAGCTCTGTGCTCAAAGACAGCTTTGATCTGCCTCGTGTTTCTTGTTGCCCTTTCACAGGACCAGAGGGAAAGGCAAAGGCCAGCCTAGTTTTTGTGTGGTTGACCCAGAGGGATCAGGACTTCTTTGCCATGTATGGCCTCATTTTTAAACAAGATTTGACAAGGAGATTAAAAAACATATCAGAAAATAGCTTGGACCTGAAACAGGACACTGAACTGAAATGGATAAATAATGTCCTCAGTCCTGAAGACAGGGAAAGACACGGACAGTGCAGAGCAAGAAGGAAAACAGCAGTGGCTGGGGCTTACCAAGAGCCAGAAGTACCAGACGTAGGGTGAGAAGCAGCTCAGCACTTGGACTATAGCTGTCAGCAGGATCACATCCTTGAGGTGCCTGAGGGAAGAAAAGCAAAGCACTGAGCTTCCATTCCAGCCCACGCCAGCTCCTCTGCCAACCCAGCCTGTCTGCACCACCTCCAGGGAGGGACCCTGCCCCACCCAACCCAAGGACTGCCCTGCTTTGCCACACAGTTATCTAGAAGAATCTGAGCAGTAATCAAGCAACAAAAAATAATCTGACGGGTTAAAGAGCTGAGCTCCCTCTGAAAAAAAAAGGCCATTGAGAAAGCTGAGGAATTGATGGGGGATGGAAACCAGCAACAAAACCGCCACCCAGCCCTACAGCTGAAACAGCAGCCAGTGCCTGCTGATTTGACACCTATCTTGACATAAAGTATAGCTGCTCATGACTGGCTGTGCTGAAGGGAGCCAGGAATCTTCCCCGTGCCATTTCACAGGCTGACAGACACACTCAGGGTCACAAAAGGACAAGCACATCAGCAAGCTGAGCTACAGCAACAGACTGGCTCCTCCCCCTCCCCTCTTGTTTATCTGACTCCAGCATCTTCCATGCCAGCCTGAGGCAGAGCTGGGAGCAGCTATGGAGGGGAACAAGCTACCCCCGCCTCAACCACCACCCTCAGGGCATCTGACGCCCAGGAGAGGTAAACAGGTATTAGTTTTTCAACACAAGCCTCGGGGAGTGCCATGAAGGGTTAGAAAAACACCAACTCTCACTCTTGTTAAATCATCAGCTGCTGGAGAAAGATATTCTCCAGTCACATCCAAGACTGGAGACAAGAAAACAAAGGCAATGGCAAAGTGCAAAGCAAACTGACCACAAACAACATCGACTCAAGACACTGCAGAATCCACCACCAACAGCTCTACAACAAGACATGGAGGTTCAGTAATCTCAGGCATCACCAGAGGCCACAGAGGGGTGAGCTCCCACCAAACCCAGCTCTCCCAGAGACCAGCAAAGCGGGCCTTCCTCAACCCCAGAGCAACACAAAGCATCCATTTCAGTTACAGACAGCACGAGAGAAACACTATCAAAGCCACAGCATTCCAGGAGCACCTCCAAAGGAGCACACTCAGCTGAGAGGCAGGAAACATCCACTTCTTTCTGAAGTAACCACTAGCTTAGAGTGGTTCCCTGGTCCCAAAAGAGGTAACTTAGAGGTACAGGGTAGGGATGGGAACTTCAGCTCTGCAGGTTTTGTTCTTACAGCTCTGCCTCCTCTGTGTTTTGTACAGCCCATGCCTCAGATGAGCATCAGTTCATTTTAGTGTGTCATAAACCTCAGCCCAATTGCTCAGGCAGAAAAACCTCAGTGCCTCAATACCAAGGGAAGTACATCTGCAACCAGGACTGCAGCAGAGCAGGTAATGGGATCCCTGTGCTACATCCTGTCAGTTGTTTCCCCTGGGAGCACCATCACACACACATGGGACGGTTATTGGGGCACCCTCTCTGCCTTGCACAACTCCCAGGGGCATCTCTCACAACCACAAACATCAAACTTTTGTATTTTCCCTCCTCGACTGTCCCATGTTTTGTTTCACTACAAAGGTATTAAAAATATTTTGCAATTCCACTCTAGAAAGCCAAACCAGTGGAAAATGGGAGAAAAACACCTGGCTGACCAGCAGGAAAATTAAGTCTCTATAGGATGAAGAGGGGGTAAAGCACCCAGCTCACAGGTCACACTAGAAATAACCCCCTCTCCTCCTGGCCACCTCGTCCCTCAGCTGAGTCTCTTACACCTGACATGAGTCACTCCTGCTGCAGGTACAAAAAGGTGCCACTCCACTAACACACAAGATGAGAGCTCACCCTGTGCACAGAGAGCAGGTTCTGTGCCCCCCAAGTCAGTCTGCCTGCTGATAACATCCCCAGCCAAAACCCAAACTTCAGTTAGGAAAAGTTAAAACTACACACATCAATATGTGGCCCTGCCAGCACTAAGAACACCTGATGTGACACAGAGGCCTCAGCTGGAAACAAGGCCCCACTGTGCTGCTTCAAAAGCCTGGCAGCAGGGGAAGGATGGAGGTAAACACTGAATGGTAGGTCAAGGACATAGGAGGGAAGGGGCCGAGGACCCCAGTACCTCACTAAGCACGTGCTGAAGATCCCCAGCAGAAGCTGGACCAACAGACAGAGGCTGAGGGCAGGGAGGACAGAGAGCAAAGCCTGATGTGTCCACAACTACCTGGCAGTTTTCTGTAACTAGTCTGAGGCTCACTGGTGGAAAACAAGTAAATCTAGAAGGTATTTCTGCTGTTCCAGTACTGCTGTCTCCTTATTTTATTTAACAGCACTTCTCAGGAATTACTGTTATGTGTCCCTTGACCAAGGAAAGGACAGTTACAGCAGCGCCAAGAACACTGGACAGGCAAACACTGTCTGCAGACAGACACGAGGAATGCACAAGCATGGGGGATAGAAATGGCTGAGGAGGTCACAGGAGCTGGCTGAGACAGAGAGGAGAATTTTCAGTGTGTAGAACAGTTCAAGACATGGCCACTTTGCAGCCAGGATGGGGTAACTGGCAGCACATGCCCTTCTGCTCAGTCAAGCACCACCTGCAGTGCTGGTTTAAAAAGAAAATATATATCACTGTGTGCTGCGGCAGCATGCACAGTGTCAGTGCTGTTTCTTCACTGAAAAATGATCATAAACTGCTCCCACTGAACTGTTTGTGATCTCTTACCTCTGCACCTCAGCCCTAAGAACAGTGACTGTGCCAGGCTGACACACCCACGTGGCAGCTCCTGACTGGGGCACGCCAAGCCAAGTGTTCAGATAACCAGGGCAGTTAGGGTACACTCTCAGAAAATACAGCTACGGGCTTCCAGCTCCCCTGATGCCCACACCACGGGCAATCTGGGGCAGGAGCTGAGGCCTGGCCTTCTCCTCGGGGGCCTCTCCTGGCTCTGCGCGCACGCTCAGGCAGCAGGTCCTGCTCACCTGGACTCGTGCGGGTGTGGACACTCACTCTGCCATCCCCTGCTCCATATTCAGGTCAATTCCCCCGTCGGCAAGGCTGCCATCGTCTGTGAAAGACGGCTTTGCCATGGAGTTCATGGACCGGTAGCTGGTGCCGTAGACCACCGAGCTGAAGGCGAACGCGAGCTGCAAGGAGGACACGGCGGTCAGCGGCAAAGAGCACGGCCGGGGGCCCGCGGGCCTCGGAGGAGCCCGGGCCCAGGAGCCCCCGCCGGGGCAGGGGACGGTGCCCGGCGCTCACCCACGTCCAGGCGGAGGCGGCGGGGTAGAAGATGACCAGGTTCACCAGGGCGTAGATGGCCTGCGGAGAGAGCACGGCTCGGCTGTCTGCCCGCCGCCCACCCCGGCCCGGCCCCGCGCCCCGCCGGGGCCCCCCCGGCCGCACTCACGGAGGCCCCCAGGATGATGCGGAGGTAGAAGCGCAGCGTCTCCCGGTTCTCCTCGAAGATCTGCTTCTTGCCCTTGGTGCCCGCCTTCCCCTTGGGCTGCGGAGCCAAGAGAGGCGGTCAGGCGCGTCCCCGGAGCCCGCCCGGCCCCGCTCCCCCGGCCCCAACTCACCGCCATGGCCGCGCCGGCTCCGCGCTCCGCTTCCCGCGGACGTGACGGGCCGGAAGCGGCGGAGCCGCGCCGGGAATGGCGGCACCGGGAAGGGGAGGGGACACCGCTGTACCGGGAGGGGACACCCCTGTACCGGGGACATCCCTGTGCCGGGAGGGGACACCCCTGTGCCGGGAGGGGACACCCCTGTACCGGGGACATCCCTGTGCCGGGAGGGGACAGCCCTGTGCCGGGAGGGGACACCCCTGTACCGGGGACATCCCTGTGCCGGGAGGGGACATCCCTGTGCCGGGAGGGGACAGCCCTGTGCCGGGAGGGGACACCCCTGTGCCGGGAGGGGACACCCCTGTGCCGGGGGACATCCCTGTGCCGGGGACATCCCTGACCCGGGGGACACCCCTGTCCCGGGAGGGGACACCCCTGTACCGGGGGACATCCCTGTGCTGGAGACATCCCTGTGCCGGGGGACACCTCTGACCCAGGGGACACCGCTGACCTGGGGGACATCCCTGTGTCGGGGACATCCCTGCCCCGTGGCCCTCCCACAAAATGACAGGATGAGTCAGTTTGGAAGCGACCCCAGTGGGTCAGTTGCTCCAACACCCCCTGCTCCAGCAGGGTCACCCCAGAGCAAGTGGCACAGGACTGTGTCCAGATGGTTCTTGAGTAGCCCCGGTGAGGGAGGCTCCACACCTTTTCTGGGTGATCTGTTACAGTGTGCGGTCACTCACACAGTAAAGAAGTTCTTCCTCATGTTCAGGTGTAACTTCCTGGGCATCAGTTTCTGCTCCGTTGCTTCTTGTCCTATTGTTGGGCACCACCAAGCAAAGCCTGGCTCCATCCTCTGACACTCTCCCTTTCAGATACTGATAGAGGTCCCCTGCCAATCATCTCTTCTTGAGGCTGAACAGGTCCAACTCCCTCAGCCTCTCCTTGTAAGAGTGATGCTCCAGTCTCTTAATCATATTTGTTGCCATCTGCTGAACCTGCTCCAGGAGCTCCCTGTCTCTCTTGTACTGAAGAGTTGAGACTCTCAATCCCCTCCACAGGCCTGGGGACATGGGCACACACACAGCCCCCTCCATCACACACAGATCCCCAGAGAGTTTCTCCACTTCCCAGCACCAGAGGACCCTGAGGCCTTTCCCCCAGCCCCACTGTGCAGCCACAGGGTTTGGGGTGCTGGTGACAGCCTTCCCCATTTCAGCCCCCCCTCCTTACAGCCCCTTGACCCACCTGTGCCCATCATCCTCCCAGCTTCTGGCAGCCACAGCTCTGTCCCAGTCTTACTCACTCTGGCCCCTTCTGACCCGCTAGTCTGAGCCCTTCCCCAAATCTTTGGCAAGGACACATCTCCGAGTTCTCCACAGGTGTTTATTGTCCTGTACACAGGAGGCAGAGGCACAGCTGGATCCCCGTGACCTGCGGCTGTGGTTGTTACCACAACACCCCTGGGAGAAGCTGCAGGCACGAGGAGGTGCAGGGCACTGGGGTGGGGGCCGTGGGGGCAGGGAGGAGGTAGCTTGTCGTGGTGCAGTAGTGCAGCAGCATGGCTGAAGTGTGCAAGTGCCCGCCCAGGGCGGGGGGAAGGCACCAGGATTGGCAAAACATCACAGTGCTGGGCAGCAAGGGCAGATTGGGGTCTCCTCCTCACCAGGCCCAGCTGACTGGTGCTGGGAAAAGGGGGCTTGTTCCCTAAAAACCCCCCTTCCAGGACAAGGCTCAGCAAAAACACATTTCAGTGTGGAAGGGACCTGGCAGGCACACCGTGCTCAGGAGAGGCTGTCTCCTTGACAAACTTAGTGGAAAGATGTGTTTTATCCTTTTCCCAACCACCTTCTCGTCCAGAAAGGATCCCCTACACTGATGGCAAAAGTCAGGCAGTGCAGATTTGTACCTTTGTAGTGTTACCCCAGCTCCAGCTATCCCAGGGCTGCCTGTACCGTTATTCCTGCCCACATCCTTGCCCTCTCTGCCCAAAACCTGCCTGTAGTGTGTGTAGGGTCAGTGCCACCACAGAGGGGTTTGGCTGTCTGGGAAGAATTTTGTTTTGCCTGCCCATGGCAGGGGGGCAAAGCAGCTGAGTCACTCCCCTTGAACAAGAGCCTGACACTCAGCAGCTCATTCCCATGTTCTCACAGGAGGGCAGGATGCAGGCAGGAAAGGGTGGGCCACCCAAGCCCCCAGCCAGCACCTGGGCTTGTCCCTTTGGGCCAGAGATGAGGGACAGGGCCTGGAGGAAGGGGTTTGATTTTGAGGGGCATAGAGGGGAGGGTATGGGGCACAGGGAGGAACTCACTGCTCTGCATGGCTGAAGTCATAGCAGAAGTTTAAGTTGCTGGGGGGCTTTGGGATGGGAGGGGGGGTGTCGGGAATGCTGATGTTCTCCAGGTCCAGGAGCCGCAGCTTGAGCTCCATGGACAGCAGGACATCGAGGTCTGTCTGTGTTCGCTCACTCGTCATCTCCTTGCCCAGGAGCACGTTCAGCCCATCCGTCCAGAGGCAGAACTGGGGAAGCAGAGCACAGGTATCTCTGGCACCAGCCCTGGGCAGCCAGAGAGCACACCTCTCCCCCTCTGTGGTTCCCACTCCCCAGGACTCACTGCCCCGCCTGCAAAGGATGTCTGGCCACTGTGTGCCTCCCCAGAGGGCCCTTGGACTCACCTCGTACCGGGTGGGGGCAACGAAGTTGAGGCAGTATTCTTCCACATCATGCACAATGGAGAAGGCCAGCTCCAGGACATCCTGCCGGGACAGCACAAGGTGTAACCAGCCTCTCAGCTGGACTCTTTCCAACCCCGGCGGGGTTCAGAGCGGGAGCTGCCTCTCAGCCTCCTCCTCTGCGCCCCAGGAGATCCAAGAGGTCTCTGTCCATGAAACCACACCACCTGCCACCATTCATCCACCCCCAAAACCCATCCCCAGCTGGGGAGGAGAGTGTGCTGGGCCCCCTGGACAGGGAGGAGTGTGAGGGGCTGACCTTGTTCTGCTTCCCGGAGCTCTTCTCCTTTGTGTGTGGACACTCCTTCCCCACCAGCAGCATCTTCATGTCTGCCACAGGAACTGGGGCAAGTGGAGGAGCTGTGACCATCTCCTCTCCCCTTTTTCCCTTCCCCTCCCTCTCCTTTTCCTCCAGGTCCCTGGTACTCAGAGCCCAACACAGATGAAATAAGGGGGCTCACAGCCATCCACAACTCAGGGTGGGGGGCTCAAGCCACTCTGCAGTGACCTTTGGGGAGCCAGCGTGCTCCAGCCTGAACTCCCACAGCTCCCAGTCCCACAATACCAGTGGACACTGGGCCAGCTGCACAGCAGCCAGGCAGAGGGGGAATTCCCATCTTAAGGCAGTCTCAACTGGGACTCCCCTCCCTCCTTCCCAACCTCCCTTTCTCTTTATCACCTACTTTTCTCTGTCAAGCTCTCGATGGGGGGAGACTCCACCCCCTCCTCCACGTCCCCATAGTGCAGTACCTTGTGGTTGGGTGACAGGCGGCAGTACCACAGCTTGTCTGCAGCAGAAGAGACATGAGAAATGCTCAGTCTCCCCCCGCTGAGGTCCCCTTCCCAGGGGAGACAGAGCTGCCCCCATCATCTGCGCTCCCCATTTCTCTCTCTCACCCCGTGGATTAGCCCACACCAGCTGTCCAGGGAGCTGGGCACGCTACTCCCACAGATTAATTGCAACTTCCCCAGTGGCAAGGGATATGGGGACAAGCCTCTGCCCCCCTCCCAGGACCCCCGCCCAGGAGCAGGGGGCTGGCACCCACCCTGCCTGCGGCGGCTGCTAATCTTGCGGAAGAGGGTGCCCTCGCAGAGGTGCAGCAGGCGCTGCTGTCGGATCAGCTCCAGGAGCTCCGGCTTCAGCCTCTCCCGCAGTTCCCTGGGGCGAAAACCAGCAGAAGAGGAGCACAGCAACTTCGACAGGTGCTCGCTGACCTCCCCAGCCCCACAGTGTCACCCCCACAGCCCACTCACAGCACAGGCACAGCCAGCGTCTCCTCCTGGTGCAGCCGCTCTGTCTGCCGCAGCTTCAGGATCTCACTGTAGTTCAGTGAATTCACTCTGGTCTTGAACAGCTCCAGGGAGGTGGGCTTGAGGGCCAGGGTCCTGGTGATCTGGTCCCGCACCACCTGCATCACCTGCAGGGCCCAGGTCGTCAACCCCTGTCTGGCAACGCTCCCCAGAGCCCCTGAATTTGTGATCCCATCCAGGGCTGCAGCATCTCCTCACACCTTGTCAAAGTCCTCCTGGGTCGCACGCATCTCCTTCCAGGTCTTGTTCACCAGCTGGATGCAGATGCAGAAAAGCTCTTCAAAGAAATGATCCTGCCCGAAGAACATAGGGTAAAAGGCCTGAGCCGTCTCCGAGCCTGCGGTGAGAAGGACAGGTGATGCCAGACTCCCTAGTTTTTCCAGGGGATTTCAGTGTCCAGGAGAACCTAGACATTACCCAGCCCTACCTCCCCCTCCCCTGCTGTTGGCCACGCCAGAGCCTGGTGGCCCCACGGATGCAGCCCCCTGCCCTGGCAGCTCGTTTCCCCAGGCAGCAGGGCAGGCAGAAGGACAAGCCGGGGCGCACACGTACACGGCTCCCCGACGTGCAGGATCTCACAGAGGATCAGGGTGAGCTGGATGCTGCTTCGAGCAAAGGGACATTCGTGTTTGTCTTCCCGGCTGCTGTTCTCGAGGACAAACTGGAGGAGAGGGCCACACCTCACATTACACGGGCCATGAACTTGGAAGGCTGCCCCAACAGTGGGGCTCAGATGTCCCACACTCCTCCTGAATTCCTAGTCAAGCTGTCCCCACCCAGGTAAAGCCACCCCTAAAAGGAGTGATTCACTCTCCTCAGAATCCAGCCCCACCCTCCTACTTCCCCTGTGGCAGTGCATGAGCTGGTCACAGGCACTACAAGCAGGAGCATGGCTGATGCCCTGCTGGTTTTGCCCAAACTGCCTCAGTTTGCTCAAGGCCTGAAAACCAAGCTGTGGGCAAAACCCCAAAAACTATGGGAACCCTTCAGTGCCACCAGCCTCAAATGGCTTCTCCTGCCCACAGGGAGGACTCAGCTCCAGCTGAAACAGGGCAACAGTAGGATATTTGCCCAAAAGGGACAAGGGACATCCTTGCCTGGGTTTGGCCAAGGACAGGTCACAGGGAAAGGAAAAACAGGTGGAGATCCAGTAACTCTCCACCAGGGAGCTCCCTGGGAGAGCACACGCACCCTGCTGTAGGCAATGGGAGTGTTCCTGGAGAAATACACCATGTTGTCCAGGGCAAGGAGTCCTGGTGGGGCACGGCGGAGGTCCTCTGCTGGGTTGCTGTTGTTCTAAGAGGACACAAAGGATGCAGTTTAGCAGCTACAACTTTCTTCTCCGAGCAGCAGAGTCCTCCCGATGCAGCCACGGGGTTTTCCTTGGAGTCCCGGCACATCCACACACTTGCTGTTCCAGATTCCCGAGGGAGCAGAAGGGAGGTACTGCATGGTGGTCCATCAGCATCAACAGGGACACCAGGCTTAGGGGAGCCATCAGAAGGTGTCCACAAGGCTGTGTGGGGGAGCCAGCTTGGGGCTGGGGAAGGGATGCGGGGGGGACGCACCATGAAGCCCAGCTTGCGGAATTCCTTGGCACACAGGGATCGCCGGCGCTCGGTGCTGAAGTTGCCGGCAGGCGCCTCGCTCTCCGACTCAAAGGCAGTTTGGCGCAGGGACTGGAGGAGCTCCCGCTGTTCCTGGAGGGAGAGCAGAGAGGAGGGGATGTCTGTGAGCCCCACACGAGCAGGTTCTCCCAGGGCAAACCCACGATGAAATCAAATGTGCTGGGTTCACCCAAATGCGAGCTGCTTCCACAGGTGGAAGAGACCAGGACCAGACTCGTAAGGAGAGCACTCCCAGACCTGTGAATAGGGATCCATGGAGGTCCTCATGCGATGCTCACACAGGTTGAGGCTGACAGACTGCAGCACATACAGGTAATGGGCCATCTCGTCCCCCAGTGGCTCAGAGCTGTGGATGATGTTCTACAGGAGATCACAAGTGAGAAGGTTCCCCCAGGCTGCTGCTCTCAGTTCCTCCAAGCCCAGAGCCCAAAAGCCTAAGCCCAGCAGGTCCTGCTGCTCAAAGGGGTGTTGGGAAGTGGGAAGCTCCCCTCGGGGTTGGGGAAGAGCTGTGTGCACTGAACTGCAGGCAGATGGTGGTGCAACCCTGGGCACAAGGGTGCCAGCAGAGCAGCACCCATATGAGATATCAAGAAAGGGGTGTGGGCACACAGATAACCCAGCCAGGCACGGTCACCAAAGGCTGGGGCTCAGGGGACAGGGCCTGGGGAGGAAGGACAGAGAATGAAGCACTCAGCAGACTCTTGCACAGTCCCAACTCCTCACCTTGTGGATAAACTGCCTGATGTTCTTCTCTCTTAGGTAGTCCATCATGTCCTAGGAAGAGAAAAGGCTGTGAGATGTGCTCAGCACACCACTTTTTCCTCCTCCCAAAAAAAGCTGGTGTTCCCACTGTCAACCCGATTCCCTGCTTAGTTTAGCTATGGGCCACAGGCAAGGTGGGGACAGAAAGGACCTGGCAGTCTCAAGAGTGACACCAGCGAGCAGGAGACCTGCTTCCAGCTTCCACTGCCCTGGAACCAGGACATGCCCACCCCAATGGGGCTCAAACAGATCCTCCTACCAGGCTGCCAGGACAGGTTGTGTCAGTCAAGAAGAGGCAGAATGAGGACACTGACTTTAAACGTGTCTGGGCATCTCTTGCAGCCCTGCCATCCCAAAGAACACAAACCCCACAGCAGAGGACCCAGATGCCCAAGGTCCCATCACAGGGAGGGCCCCCACCACGACAGCTCAGACGTGCCAGGCACTGGGGCTGGGCCATCGCAGCCACTGTGCCACCACCAGCTGTGACACTCCTGCCATTTGAGGCAGAACTACTGGCAGCTGAGGGCTCTCAGCAGAGCACCCCAGTGACAGGGGAGCTGTGGTGCCTGGCTCTGCAAGGCCACCACCCTGCCTGGTGCCCCTCACCCGCCGCTCGGCGTCGGTCGCCGTCAGCAGCAGCGCGATGAGCAGGGCCATGGCCTTCAGCTGCAGCTGGGCATTTGTCCTGTGGGAGGAAGAGGAGGAGCACTGTGAGAACCACCAGCTCCGAGGGTGGGGGCGAACGGTGCTCTGGCCTCTCTCCACTTACACCTGCAGGTGGGTGAGAAGACGATCCAACGTCACTTCTTTTTTGACCAGCTCAAAGAGGACGCGACTGGTAGGCACCATGTTCTCCAGGATAGACAAGGAGAGCTGCTGGATGGATGCATCCACCGCATTCATATTGACATAACTCATTATCTACGAGAGACAAAACCATCCGTCGAGGGCAGGCTGAGCCTGGGGGACAAGGACAACGAGGAATACCAAGAGTACAGGCTGTGGAGGCTGCAGAAGGTGCTTACCTTCTTGATGAAGACTGTACTAAGATTTTCCCAGGAAACAAAATCATGCTCCATCAGCTCTGTGAAGGCTTTCAGGGTGTGAGCCAGCATCTCCCCTGTACTGGAGGGACAGATGAACAAAGGCAGTGAGGAGAAGAAAGGAAAGAGACTGTTGGGTTAGAAATGACTCTCACTTAGTCATCCCAGGAAGTCAGGGCAGGGGAAGTTCAATAGTTGGAAAGCTGCATTACCATGGTACAAAGATCACTGCAGATAAACTACCCCATATCCCTCCCTGTGATTCTAAGAAACATATGTTGTGCTGCCTGGTTTTAGGCTCTACATTCTCTGTGTGACAGGAGCTCAGAGGAGATGCACCATCACATCCTGAACAAGTCACACAGGCACTTGTATTTGGCAACTGGGGTTTTCTTGAACTGCCTGAAAATCCCTGGCAGATAAAACCTCAGGACAGAGGGTTTATTTGGCATGGCAGGAATGAGGAGCAGCAGCAGAGGCCAAGATAATCACAGGAGGTTTCCTGGTAGCAAAACCCGTGAGGCTACAGGTGACCCAGCCAGCAAAGGGATGGGAGGTTCAAGTCTGGGCACATTCACAAGGAGTCAGGACCACATATCCCTGGGGACCTTCCCCTGGCTGCCAGCATGCAGGGACACAGCCACAGTGCAGGCATCAACAAGTCAGGAACACAAAGAGAGTCCACTCCAACACCCAGCTTGGAGCTCATGCAGCATTAGCAAGGCAGAAGAAAAGTCAAAGAAGGTCGTGTCCTGATACTCACTCATTCCCTTCTTCCACAATAGAGTAAATCTGTTTCAAGCCATTCCTGCTGATGAACTCTTGAGCAAAGGTAACATCTTGGGAGAGGCTTGCAAGCTTCTTCAGTGAGTCAGTCTTCACATCCGCGTTCTTGCTCTGGATCCCGCTGTACAACCGCTCTGCTTCTTGGTCCTACCAGGAAGGAAAGAATCAAGCCAAAGGGGCTCATCGAAAGACAGTGAGAAGCTTGAAGAAGGCTGGAAGAGCTGAAGCGCAAGTTTTGGAAGGGGTCTCAGCCTAGAGCAGCCCCAGTGAGGTGCTGGACTGAGAGACAGAGCCACCAGAGCAGAGACCAGGAGGAGCTGAGGACAGAGGTCAAGCTGGCATGACACCAAGAACACTTGATGAGTTGGCCCACGCGTCCAAAGCATCTCAAGATGATTTAGTTTCTCTTCAAACTCCCCCAAGCTCTGCCGAGGGAAAATGAAGGCTGAGCCATGTCTCCTGCCCGTGTTATTTCTGCTGGGTCTGAGGCACTGGAAGGAGCCACCACGAGCTCAAGTCACCGAGGGAGCCAGCGGCAGAGGGCTCGGAGCCCCGCACTGCCCCACCGCAGGGACACATCCCACCAGAGCACACAGCGCAGGAGGAGACGCGGGGGGCGCAGAGGGATGTACCGGGGAGGTGGTCAGCCGCAAAATGCTCCCGTTCTTAATCTCCCTGCGGTTCTGTAAGGAGAGAGAGGCACGGGTGAGCCGGTGAGCTCCGCGCCGGCGGGGCCGGGAGGGGCCGGGGGGGCTGTCTCACCGACTCGGTGATGTAGGTCTGCCGCCCGTCCGCGTACTGCAGCGCGTAGTGCTCGGCGTTGGGCAGGCTCCACCTGCGGGCACGGGCGGCCGGTCACGGCCCCGGCACGGCCACAGCCGGCGGCCGTCGGGGCTGCCACGACCTGTCCCGACCCGGCGGAGGCGGGCGCGGTACTCACGCGTCGCAGACGTCCTTGAGCACCGCGGAGAGGGGCTTGGTCTGCGGGGCGAGAGCGCGGCCGTGAGCCGGGGCTGGGAGGTGAAGTGGGGGGACACCACCGGGCGGGGGGTGCGGGGGGCGCCGGGCGGTACCTGCTGGAGCTCGATGAGCTGCGGGATGGCTCCCACCATCTGGATGGCGATCTTCACCACGTCCTTGGGCGGCGGCATGGCTCCCGCCGGGGCTCCGCGCCGCCCCACAGTTCCGGGTTGGTGCCGCCGCAGGGCCCGGCCCGGCCGCCGCACCGAGGCCTCTCCGCCGCCACCACCCAGCCCCGAGCAGGCCCGGCCCCCTCACCTGAGCTGACGCGGGTTCGCCGGGACCCACCTCCGCTCCCGCCGCTCCCCCAGGAGGCACCCACCCCATCCCACACAGGAGGCACATGCTTGGGGCGAGGGCGAGAAACTCGAGGAAAAGCTGAGGTTTTTTTCTTGTTTGTTTTTTTTTTTTTTTTTTTAAATTTTTTTTTTCTTTTTATTCCCGTCAGAGGAACGCTCTGTACAAATACCGCGGGCGGGTTTTTTTTTTTCCCTTTCCTCGCCCAAAAAAAAAAAAAAAAAAAAAAAAAAGAAAAAAATAAAAAAAAACTTTATATATAAATAAAAAAAGTTCATTTGCAACTGTAAATTTTTTTTTTTTTTCCTCTAGGTGTTATCCTTTTCTGGAGGTCGTCTAACTTGGCGGCGAACGTGAACGCTGGGAAGGGAGGGTGAGGGCCAGGCAGTACACGAAGAGCTGGAGCTACACCAGAGCCAGGGAGCCTTGCTAACACACGTGGAGGGCTGAGGGATTCTGGTCAGCTTCCATGTGGAGAGGGGAAGGTTCAGGGACTGGCTGCATGCAGGCTGGTTCACCCCCCTGAGGGGTCCCACACCTCGGCTGTCTCACCAGCAGCAGCTCCCTGCTGCCAAACTGGAGTGTCCCATTGTTCCTCCCGCGTTCTTCACGCTCGTCCCGAAGAGGCTGCTGGTGCTTTGGGGCTGCAGCAAGGAACAGTCCTTCCAGAGGAGTCCCATGTACAAAAGGATGGCCCGAGGAGCCACCTCAGGGACGCAGGTCCAAAGCACATACTTCTCTCACCTCTGCAGGCTCTTCTGACTTTACCTCCCTTAGTGCTGGTGCTGCAGCTGGTTGTGTGGGTCACAGGCAGTGAGCAGCTACGTGGAGAAATTAAACATCAGCTATTTAAGTGGATGGCTGGAAGCTACCTCTCTGCAAGAGCCCACCACGGCCTGGCCTGGCTCTCTCTTCGGCAGTTTGTGGAGCAGGAAAGGCAGGACAGCTGCTACCACCGTGCTGGCAGGAAGATGTGCAAAACTAAAGACACTCAAATACAGGATCTGACCGAAACCCAAAGCTGGGACTTACAAAATACGACACAAATTCATCAGCGCATTTTTACCTCCAACTAAACTGCACAGGGTCCAGGCCTGGTACCAGCTGATGATCCTAAAGAACCCAACAGCAGGCCTTCCATTACAAAGCAAGGAAGAAAATTTCGCGGAAAAATGGTGCAGAGAAAGCATCGCACTGGGTGCCACAGGACCTGCCACGGGATCAGGGATTGGGAGCGTGGGTATGGACACTAGAGGAGCAAATTCAAATATACAGAAAACCTGATCCTGAGAGAAGAAGGGAGGAGAAAAGCTCACTATTTGTACAACACCTACGTAACCTGTCACAGCAAAGTACTACTGAATTGTTACTGCTTGGTCGCCTTTCAGACAGTTGCAGGCTCAAGTGCAATGGTTGGAGAATACAGCTATTTGCAAATATGAGCAGGCTCTGATGTCCCTGGAGTACCTTACAGGCACCAGCTGGAGCAGTCTTATCCTTTCAGACATCTCTTCACTCAGGCAAAAACGAGAATTAAAAACGAAACCATACTGGCACCTCTTCTTTAGCCCTGTAGAAACAGCACAGCTGCTGGACAAGGAGCTGGAGCCCCCGGGGTTGTGCATCAGCAGACTGGTGAAAGCAGAACCAGCATTAATGCTGAAGCACAAGCGGGGAAAGGCTCAGCTCCTGAGTCCCATTAGGAGGCACAGCTGGCTAAAAAAAGTGCTTTTTCTTGTAAAACATACTAGCTTGGTCTGAAATCACTGGCAGAAATAGACACTTTGGTGCCATTCCCCCCGCCCCCTGATGCCTTTCAGAAACACAACTACCTCAATCTGAACAACTAACATGGAGAAATCTAACTAACAACCTCTGGGCCTGTGAACTGACCACGGTATTAGGGCTCCTTGTAGCAGCTGGTACCTAGGAGGTACAAAGTGCCTCTGGGAGTGCAGGAAAAACCAAGGCATGCAGATTGGAGGAAGCTCAGAGAGGCACGTGGGCAAACTCTACAGGTGAACTGGGAACACTCAAAACACGGAGCCTTTGAGGTGAGGCCCAGGATCCAGTGGAGAGCTGCAGGGGGCAAGCTGCACGTGCACCTTGCACGAGCACCAGAGGAAGAAGCAAGTTATGGGGAGGCTCCCAGCCTGCAAGTCCACATCTCCTGGTTCTGAGTCCGTATGAGAGCATCTCTGAATTACTCAGCCATCGAGCTCTAGCACAAAAGGA
The DNA here is from genome assembly GCF_003945725.1 of Corapipo altera. NCBI lineage: Eukaryota > Metazoa > Chordata > Aves > Passeriformes > Pipridae > Corapipo > Corapipo altera. The sequence goes on along the minus strand of NW_020884894.1, from coordinate 10,389,775 downwards.
ATCCAAAAATAGACACTTTCCAAAGAGTTACAAAACAGTCTGTGTTTGCAGGGCTCACAGCTGCACTGAGAAGTCAGAGGTTGAGGACAGGCACGTCAAAGAGGTCGCAGACGCCTTCGCTCTCATCCAGGTTGTAGATGTAGTCGTGATCTCCAGGTGGAGGGGAGAGGCGGAGCAAGGGAGCAAACACTGGGGAAAGAGAAGCCCAGGGTTGGTTACAAAACTCAGCACTGCCACCCCGAGCCAAGAGCTGCCAAGAGCTGCCAAAGGGCACCGAGCTGTGCAGCCACCTCACAGTAACAGTCTGTGAGGTTGCTTCAGTCAGCCTTGCAGTACCAAAGAGACTCCTGGCTCTCACACCTCTCTCAGGGACTGTCAGGACAGTGAGAACACAGTCTGTGTCCAGAGCCCAGAAAAGATGAGGGCAAGTCTGCAGTCTCAGGGCTGCCAGCTGGGTAAAGTCACACAGCATGGGCTTCCTCCCAGGAAAGCCACACCATGGCAGGAGACTCTAAGACTCACCTTCAGATGACATCAGCTCTTCCAGCAGCTCAGAGTTCATACATTCTGGGGAAGAGACAAACATGGTAGCAAAACACTCTGCTCTCCTGGTCTGCTCCTGGGTAGTTCCCCACCTTCCCAGGGTTCTCCCCACCCTTCTTATCCCTTCTCTGGCTAAGGCACAGTGTGTACAGAAGGCAGTGGTGAAAGGAAGCTTGGGCTTAAAATAGAGATAAAACCACACAGTAAAAGCAATCCCAACACAAAACACTATGGGAGAGCTCCAGCTCTTCCAGCTTAAACTGCACAGCCTTAAAGCAGCTGCCAGTGCCAGGGCAGCATCACTGGGATCACACAGGGATGAGAGGCTGCATGGAGCATGCTGCAAGGACTGTCTCTCTGAGCTCTGTAGTGCTGGTTTTTTCCAGTCCTGAGTTTTGCCTCTGTAGCTGTCGACTCCGTTTTGTCCTTCGCTCACGGATCTTTATCTTCCCACTCCAAACTGGGAAGAATACTCCATAAAGCCACATACATTACCATAGACAGCAAACATCTCCTTTTTAACAGAGTCCACATAGTCACACAGTACAGTTACTCTGGGTAAGGTCTTTACATGGCTGGGGCTTTGCAGCAGTTTATGTCTCACACTGTGAACTCAAACTTACTCTTCAGATGTACTTAGACATCATCAAGGCTTCATCCACTACCTGCAGCAGCAGGTGCTGGGCAAGGAGGAAGGACGTTCTCCAGGCTGACTGCAGAGCCCAGGGCTCGCAGCACACAGATTGGAGGCTCACACGTGTGTGTGTTTGGGCTGGTGGGGTTTTTACACAAAGGCAGCACCTTCACAAAGCATCTGCTAGAGCACAAAACTAGGGACAGCTGTACATCTCCTGTGACCACCACAAAAGTGCCTGTGTGTACTCAGCTCTGCTGAACTGCGGGGGCTACAGAGTATTCCACCAGCACTGAAGGGAAATAAATGTGCTGATAAAAAGAGTTTCCTGGTTTAGCTTTATGTTAGACCAAATTCCTTAACCTTTCCTGCCCGTAGCCCAGAGTCTCTCCCACCATTAGGCAGCAACCCCTAGACATTCCTTGGGCAGAGTGAGAACTCCAAACACATGTAAGAGCATCCCCCTCTCCTACTGCTCCAAAATTACCAGCCCCACCAACACCACTGAGGGGTGTTTCAAAGAAAGAACACTATCTCCCTAGAATATTTGCTTGGATTAGCCTCAGGCAGGCTACAGCTGAAATGAGACTTAACAGGGATTTTTGTTTTCCATAGGACTGACAAGCTGAAGGAGGAGGGGAAGGCTGAGCACAGAGTAGTGTCAGCATGGGGACAGGAGAGCCCTGTCAGCACATGGCAAGACAAGCTCTAACAGAGGTTGCTGGAAACATGGAGACAGAAAAATACACCCAGAAACCAGTAATTTTAAAAGTGCCTAACTACAAGTAGAGGGCCAGCAGCCAGCAAGGACCACAAGCACCTTACAAAACCACATCCATAAAATAATCCAAAAGGGAGTGAGTCAAACAAACTGTCCCACTTCTGTGGGCAGATGGGCACACAGCAAAGCCGTGGTCAGGGAATGAACATACCTCTCATTGGATCAAACATCTCTGACAGCTCTTTGGGAAGTTCCAGTACTGCAAACACAACAAACCAGATGGTTTGGATCATTACATGAAGAGTCTGAAATGCTTTACAGCAGAATCATCCACAAACCTGCACTCCTTACACACCCAAATCATCCTACGCCATCCAGAAATTCTGCTCCCACACTCCCTGTCAGATAATTTCTGCTGCAATGATAAGCAATAAAACACTTACGCTCTACTACTTTAAGATAAATTTGTAGGAGCCCAGGGACACGAACATGTTATCACAGCCAGAAGCTCTGCAGTAACTGCCTGTCTGTAAACCTCACACGGTGTCAGCTTCCACACGCTGCCTCGATTTACCTCGTGTAAGAGGATGCTTTTATCTCCCTGGGCCAGCCTGCCATTTCCTGGCATAAAGCTCCAATGTTCCTTTTTTAAAGCCCATTTCACCTCACCAAGTACATCAGGGAGCTCCCCAAATATACACTGCAAGATCACTAAGAACAAAAGATCTAAGGACAGATGAAGCATTCCTGAGTAAAGGAGGAAAACAGAGACAAGAGCTATCCTAATACAGGAAAACTCTCCATGACTTACAAAGGTGCTCTCAGTGATGGCTGGAAATTCTATAGCTTCATGTGGTCTCCAAAACAGAACCTTCCACTACAGAAAGGACTGAAAGGGAACAACCCTATATGTACCAGCAGAGATGTGTCACATGGATGTCCCTCGCAGATTTTCTAGTACTGATGTCAAAGAAAGCAGCAGGACACCAGACAAGACACGTTCTCACCAGGTTCCCTGGCACCCTCACAGGGAAATGCCTACTCATCCTTGGCAGAGCCTGGCTGACAGCAACAGCAGAACGGAGCTCAGCTCCTTCCTCCAGGCCCAGCAGCCTTTCCCTCACTCCATGATTTCCTGCACTGCATGATTTTGGAGCAAGACATGAAACAAGGGGGCATACTCACTTCCCGTGGGGTCTGGCTTGATGGGCTCAAAGGAGGTAGAGGTGCTGGGCAGGACGGAGCTGCTGTCCAGGGAGGCAGAGGACTGGAGCAGCTGTGCATCCAGCCCGGCCGGGGGGCTGTCGGAGTCACCGCTGCCCTTGGACTCTGCCGCAGGGACATCGCACTCTGGAAAGAGCCACACACGGGAATGTCATCTCCCACCAGCCCCAAAGCAGCTGTGGCACAGGCTCAGCCCACACTGGCAGTGCTGCCCAAGCACAGGGAGAAAGCTTCCTGCTTCCCTCCAGGCCCTGCTGCACTTCTGCTGGAGAGCAGTCCTGGCAGTGCCAGGCTGCACACGAGCCAAGCACGAGCTCTCTGCAGCCTGGCAGCAATGAACAGCTCCACCAGGAGAAGCATGGCCAGCACAGCCAGGGAAGTTACTATCCTCCTGCTTGGGGCTGAGGCTGCACTCGGAATAGTGTACAGCTCTGGCCACTGTCCAGTTCATGAAAGCTGTGGAAGATTCAGCTGAGGGCTACCAAGTTAGCCATGGGTCTAGGGCACATGGCCTGTGAGGAAGAGTGGAGGGAGCTGGGCTTGATCAGCCAGGCAAAGAGAAGCCTAAGGGTGACCTAACAGCAGCTTGAAGCTACCTGAATGGCAGTTACCAAATTTAAGAACTCAGTAGTGTCAAACAATGTAACATGCACAACAGGCACAATATGAGCTCAAAGGATCCAAACTTCAGGATAAAGGAATTCACTGAGAGGGTGCTGCAGCCCTGAAAGGGCTCACCAGGGAAGGTGGGGATCTCCACCACTGGGGGCTTTCAGAATTTAGTGGACAAAGCCACAACCAACCTAATCTAGTATTTTTGACAACCTTTATTCAAACTGAAAGCTGAACTTGAGACTCAAAATGACCCTTTTGCAAAGCTCTTGCTCATCAATGAACCTGCATGATCTCCCCTACACGTGCCCCTACAGGCTGGCACTACCCCCTCAAGCCAAGTGCCTCTTTTCCCTGAACACAACCAGTCCCACTAACCAGGGCAAAAGGATGGGTTGCAGCAAAGGCAGAGGTGCCCCTTTGCCAGGAGCTCTCAACAGTGTGCATTCAGCAGTGCCAGCCCCAACTGGGACAAGGAATTGTCCAGCCACCAGCCTGTTCCTGCCTCCTGTAGCTCCCTCTCACCTGTGCCTGCGTTTTTCTGTGTGGGAGGGCCATGGTCCTGAGTGCTGGTGGGTGTTGGTGTGGAGGGCTGGGTGCTGCTGGGAACAGAGGCCTCCTGGAAGTGGGTGAGTGGTGGGACTGGTGTTTTCGAGGGTGCAGCTGCCTGGCACTGAATGAGGTCTTCAGGGGGAGGGACAGGGAGTACGACAGGAGGAGAGCTCCAAGTATCTTTGTTGACTAAGAGAACATCAATGGGACCACTTGTGCTCTTCAGATGGATCTGGTATTTCTTCTGCCCGTTTAGGCCCTGGGAAAAGTCAAAAGCAAAAAACACAGACATACATTAAAAGCCCTTTTCGAACAGAACATCAATTTCCCACAGACAAGATGTACAGGTACACACACACACACCCCTGCCCCTTGCCCATGTGTTTGTCACTCACCTCAGGGATGGGCACCTCCAAACGTGTGCCAGATGGGGCTCTAATAACAAGGAGGGTGTCTCCTGTGAAAACAGACCAGTCAGTGCTCGGTGGGCACAAGTTGTTGTGATGATAATTAAGCATGGATGAAGAGACCCTCCCCAAGCCCCCCATCTCCTGGCAATCCTCCAGGATTGCAATCCTCCAGGAAGACATCTACACCCCAAGCACATCATACAGCTCCCAGTGTGCCAACAGCCCAGGGCACAAAGTACCTGCAAAGTTTCTCCCAGTGCAACCCCAAAGTTTTTCAGCAGTGTCCTTATCAAAACTATTTCTTTTCCTTGGAAGGGCTGGCTTAAATTCACTCCTAAGAATATCTGAATCCTAAGGGAAGTATCCTCCATTCTGCTGTCATAAGCTTTTGTATGTGAATTGTAAACAAAACAGCTGGACTGCCAGTGGAGAGATGGGGTCAAAGCAGGCTCAGGAGCCAGGCTGCCAACCTCAGGCTGCTGTACCAACACCTGAAACCAACACTCCCCAGTCCCTACTGGCAAGAGCTGCCTGGTGTTAGTTGTGCTGGACCCACCACAGAGCCCAGAATGTGTGGGGCTGGAAGCCAGGCCAACAGCATCCTTCCTTTCCAAGTCCTGCAGCTCCTTAAGATCTGTGCCCTGATAACACAAGTCACAGGTGAGCAGCTCCCAGCCCATATCTGGGTTTAGAGAAATGTGAACAGAGAAATACCAGCTCTGTGAACATCTGACATATGTAGATCAAGCAGCCTGCAGCTTTCACTTTGAATGTTTAAGCTTTAGGGTGGTTAATATTCACAGTTAACCAGTATTTTGCATTAAGCTTCACTTGATAATTAACACAGAAGATCCCCAGAGCGATGAGAGAGTGTGAAGAGCAGAAAAGCGCATCCCTTAATTTCAGGCAAGCAACCAAAGGTCAGGTCAGGAAAAGGTAAAGGGATTAAAAATAACACAGGATTTGTCAATTAGATGGGACTTGTTTAACAAATCTACTCTTCAGAAAAATGTAAGAGGCATAAAAAATGGATAGTAAAGCTCAGAGACACCAGCTCGAGTTTTAAGACCTGTTTTAGTCTCAAAGACAGGTGCTGGGCTTCTATCTGCCTTGACAGCTACAACCCAAATTTTACAAAACAGCTCACAGTGCATTTCCACTTCCTTTTTGAATCTGCAAGTGCAAAATGCATCACAGCAACAGATGGGAAAATTATATTTCCCAGTCACTAAAATCTAACATATCCTTACTTCTCTTTTTATTTTTTTTTAATTAATCCAAGTAATGAATTCATATTTGACAAGAGTCCAAGCATGAAAATCTTGGAAAAAGCAGGATCAATAGCAGTTGATTAGAAAAACCGGGATCTGAAATTCAGCCTGCACCACAGTTCAAGAACACAAGAGGTCCAACAAAGAATCTCTGTAAGACTCAGATGTTCAGGAGAGGAAAAAGCATCATGTAAGGCATATTCATACAGGAAAACTGGACAGACAATGGAAAAACACGGACTAGCCCTCTGTTCTAGAGGGAATTCAGACCTGCCCTCAGTAAGATCTAATCTCTGCATATTTTGGTGAGGTCTGACCTCAGACACAAACCGGTTTACAAAAACCAGGTGCAATAAAATGCAAAACACTCAACCAGCCAAGCAATGAGCTGTCTGCTGGCCTCCAGTAAACTCTTCCAGGCTGCTACGAGTGATGTGGCCCCAAGCACTGTCAAACTGAAAACACAATCCCTGCCCCCAAAGGTGCTGCTTCAACCAGAAGCAGCAGTACAGCCGAGGGGGGGGGAGTGATGCAGTTGTTACATCAGCGGGAACCTGAGCAGTGTAAAAGCTGGTGAACAAGGAAAGCACAAAGGCAGCGATGACAAACAGAAGGGCTGATGAAGTGCAGGGTGAGAAGAGGGCTTGGAGGACACAGGAGAGTCAGACACGGGTGAGATTACACATGGCTGGGGGCGGTCAGGATGAACAGCTTCAATCTCTGCAGCAAGCAAGCAGATGCAGGTTGCCAGGTCAGGAGAGGTCAGGTGTCCACCGAAGCAGAAAGGAGCTGTGGCTCTGCACCACTACAGCTGGGAAGAACAGCCTGGGTAGTGCAGGCTGCCCCACTGCACGATGGCCACCACCAGGGTTATTTTGGCCTTACATCTATCACTGAAATCAGCAACAGGAGAAACAAAGACTCTGGTGGGTTTTCTTCACTCTTGCCCCAAAGAGACTGAATGTGAGACTTTTGATACGGGTCCCCACCCCAACTTTAGGAAAGCAGCACACAGAGGAGTGAGGGTAGGGTAAGTGGGGTGTTCCCTTCTGTCCTGCTCTTCTGTATCTCCCTCTTGCATTCTTGTTGGCAGGGAAGATGATGCAGCTGAGGGACCACCTTTTATACTACCTCCCTGCTTACAGCCCAATTTCTACCATGCAATAAAATGTTTTCTATTATAAGAACACTGCCCACCCAAGCCCTTAAAATAAAGGATTTCTAACATAACACTCATATACCCACACAGTGACACCCAGCAAAAAGACTTCCCTAGGAGCAACAGCTATATTCCTTTAAACACAAGTAAAAAAATACTGCCTGCCCCCTCTGACAGTGACAAGAAAGCTACAGTTCAGTGGTACACAAACCAGGATGGCATCAGAGCTCACACTACATTTAACTTGATGCTGGGCAGCCTGTGGTCTGCTGCCCCCTCTTCCCTGGAGAAAGGAGAGCAACTGGGAGAGCCTGACAGAAGTGCAGAGTCACATCTTTATCATGGAGCACCAATTCCTCACCTGTGAAGCACTTGCAGATGTCTTCATGTGTCACATATGCTAATGTTTCCAAGGTTAAGGAGAAAGGCTGCAGCTTCCTGCACAGACAAGAGAGCTCAAAGGACACCTGACCTTTCCTTCATGAGCACAGGGAATGCCACTCCCAGAGGTATCCCCACACTGAAGTGGTCTGCAGGTGAGGTCTGCAAGCTACGTGCTCGTCAGAGCTGACATCCTGAGATAGTTAAGCCACAAGAGCAGCTCTGCACGCAAGAAAGTGCCACCTGTGACTCAAAAAGAAGTCATGGTAAACATTACAGTGTTTTTTGCTTCCACAAGTCAGAGGAGAAGCTGTGCACTGCAGAGGAAGTAGCTTCCCAGGCTGAACAGTTACCCTGTTCAGCCAGGCACTGCCTTCTGACTCTTGCAGTGCAGCTTCTCCAGCAGCAACAGCTCCCCACCAACCCAGCCCTCAGATCCCTGCTTTCCAGCCCAGCAAGCGAACATGAGTTCACACAAAGGATATCGACTGTTCTGCATGTCTTCTGTAACGTTTTTGATGCTCTGCTGAACCCACATCTTCTGCTGCTCCAGCTCCTGCTCCCGCTGCTCCAGGTCCTCTATGTCTGCCTTCAGCTCGATCAGTTTGTGAGCTATTTCCCGTGTGTTGCAGCCAGGACCCACCCCTCTGGGCAAAGTAAAAAGGAGTGAGATGCATCAGCCTCTGGAGGCAACCACAACAGCCCCAATCTCTCAGAGATGTTTCCAGCCCCTTACTGCCACCCCTCACAACATCAAGGACAGATTTGCCTGGAAAGTCTTGTCTGTACCCGCTCTAGATCCTCGCCTTCCAGAACATCAGTGTTTCTACAATACATTTTTCTACTTCCCACAGACCAGCAGGGCTCTTCCCCATCTCCAGTGCCACGACATGCATCTTTTCCAGCCCAAGGCACTGTAAATATTTAGTTTGTACCAAAATAACAGCTCTGCTGCAGGAGACATGCCGTACATATTTCAGCTTTCCTCACTGCTGCCGTCAGCACACCCCAGCTGAGGGAAGCACAGGCACGGACCACTGAGGAACCTCCCTCTGCACAGGGCATTTTGACCCCACTGTCACTCAGAACTGGACTGGAAGGGACCTGTGAACGATTTAGACCATCTCTGCCACTCACTTCCACTGGATACTGTTCTTGGATTTCTTCTCGATCAACCCGATGCCTTCCAGGACATTTGTGATATCGTAGATCCGTCGCTTCTGTCGCACAGCCAAGGTATCTGCAGCCTGCAAAAAAGGTTAGACACTTAACTCCACACTCTCAGTCATGCTGAGTTCCTTCCTGCCCGTCAGACCAATTCCTGGCCAAGTACTTCTCTCCCCATCTCATACCTCTGCTGTTCCAGCGCTTCAAGTTACAGAGACGTAACTTGTCACAATGTCATGGGACCACGGGAAGAAGTCACTCATCCTTCGCCCCTTTTCTTACCCTGCAGCCTCCCCACTAAACACAAACCAGGTTCCAGCCAGCCTGCTCAGAGTGGATCCAAAAATCACCATTCCCCAGCAGCAAAGCAGTGCTAGAAAACACTAGTTCAGCAGCCTGAAAATTCAGTGCTCCTTCAGGGTAAAAGAGATGGGGATGGGAAGGAGAATGCTGAGGGCTGTCTGCATCACTGGCAACAGTTCTGTGAAGTCAGTATTCAAAAGGCCTTTTCTAAATCAGATCTGATGTCGCTTGATAGAGAACACTTTTTTGAAGAGGCACTTGAAAAGATACAGTTTTCCCTATGTTTGAAAGATAGGATGCCAGGTGGAGAGCAAGCATGAGCTGCCCTGGGGCTTCCCTGCCTTGCTCACACAACTCTCCTCCCCTCAGGTTTTGGGACATAAAGAACTGCATCGTTTTCAGTACCACGTGGCAACCTGTCACCAGCAAGAGTTAATGTGTGCACAGCCAGGACCAGTAAAGTCAGCGGCAGCAGCCAGAGTGGGTCAGCACAGGAACCACATCCCTCCTCACTCACCAGTAATGAGCCGAGACTTTGGAGACCCTGCACTGCACAGCTGAGCAAATCACAGTAACCAACATGAGCTCACTTAATGGACATCTGAAGCAGGAAAATATTGCCAAATCCAAAGAGACAAGAATTTGGCACAGATAAGGAGCCAGGAGACTCCTCCAGCCCCTGCTGGAGGCAGGGGCTTTCTGGCACTTGTCTGCTGCCTGTGAAGGGTCAGAGCTCTTGCACACATGCCCATGTAAGAGGGATTTGTATAAACCATAGCAAAGGAACTTCACTTATAGAAAAGGCCTGGGATTGGTTACTTCCTCTAGGTGAAGATCTTAAAAAACGAAGAAGCAAGACGCATTCACAGAGCATTTCTCCACAGGCTAAAGGCATCGGGGACAACTTTGGCAGGTGAATGTGGCCACGCTCCCCCTCCTGGTGTGTGCTGGGAGGTCTAAGCGCTGCCGGGAGGAACAGTTTCTATAGGTCTCAGAGGCTTTACAGGGCTGGATCATTATGGTGTCGCTGATCAAGCAGCACCTTGGCGAGGGGCAAGAGCGCAGAAGAGAACGAGGCGGTCAACCCGGGTTCCAAATGAAGCACACAAACACCTGCAGCGCCAGGGAAGATTCCGGGGAGGGCAGAGCGGCTGGGACAGCCCGATGGGGTGGGGAGAAGGGCTCGGATGGAAGAGCAGGAGAGCTGTGAGCACGGTTGGCAGCTCTGCCGCACCCCCGGGGACCCCGCCTTCCCTGCCCCTGGAACCACAGGACCGTCACGGTTGGAAAAGCCCTCCAAGATCATCGAGCCCAACCATTAACCCGGCGCCGCCCACCCCACCGCTAAACCTGCCCCCAAGCACCACATCCACACGTTTCCTGAACAATTCCCGGGGCGGTGACCCCACCGCTGCCCCGGGCAGCCGGTTCCAGTGCCCGGCCACCTTTCCCGTGAAGAGTTTTTTTCCTAGTACCCAATCTAAACCACCTGCTGCACCGGGGCGCTGCCGTGCCCCCGGGGCTCCCCGTTCCAAGCCCGCCCCGGTGCCGCCGGAGCCCCGGTGCCGCCGGAGCCCCGCTCCCCCCAGCAGCAGCTCCCCCCGGACCCACCCCCGGGGCGGCGGAGCCCTCGCCCCCCGCCGGCAGCCCCCGCACCAGCTTGAGGTCGAGCACGCCGTCCTTGGCCTCCTGCAGCAGCGACACGAACTTGGTGGTGAGCAGCCCCAGGCTCTTCTCGTGCCGGCTGGGCGCGCCCGCAGCCCCGCTGCCACCCCCGGGGGGCTGCGCCCCGCACTCCGCCATCTGCCCGCCGCCGGCTCCGGGGCCGCGCATCCGCTTCCGGGCCGCGGGGCTCCCCGGGAACCTCCGGGGCGGGGACGGGGCGGGGGCGGGGACGGGGGACTCCCCACCGCCGCCTCCCGGGGGCGAGGGGTGGGTGCTTGGTGGGTGCCTGGCGGTCCGGGCATCCCCCCCCGGCGCGGGGGTCCCCGCCCGGGGTGAAGCCGCGGGGTGCGCCCATCCCCTCGCCGTCCTGCGGTGCCAAAGCCAAACCCCCGCCCTGTGCCCGGCTCGCACCGCCCGGTGACAGGGGCGATTTGCTGCTCCGACACACCCGGGAGTCCTCCACGCTGGGAATCCTCCAGCCTGTGCCTCGTGGAAGGCAGTTTGTGGCAGGGGGATATCTCCAGGTCCATCCCCAGCCGTGGAGGGTCCATCCCCGCTTCCACGCCCTCTCGCCTTCGGGTCAGGCTGGCACAGTGGATCCTTTCCCGGCTGGTCCAGCCTTAGGGGGGTTCCCACTACGGATGGGCTGAGGTCTGACAGAGGCACCCCGGCATCCCGCTGTCCTCCCCGAGCCAGCGCTGGGAGCACGGAGAGGGGCTGTGTGTCCGGGGGAACGGGGGTGCAGGGGAGGGCAGGCGGGGTGTGACTTCGAGGACGAGAGCAAATAGCCTCAAGTTGAGGCTCCCCTCAAGAGTGGGTTAGATTGGATATTGGGAAAAATATCTTCACGGAAAGGGTGGTCAGGCACTGGAACAGGCTGGCCGGGGCAGTGGTGGAGTCGCCGTGCCTGGAGGTGTTGGAAAGGCGTGTGGATGTGTCACTCGGGAACCTGGTTTAGTGGTGGGTTTGTCAGTGCTGGGCTAACGGTTGGACTCGATGATCTTGGAGCGCTTTTCCAACCTAAATGATCCTATGGTCTCCACTCCCGAGCCCTGCGGCTGTCGCGGTGCCTTCCCGTGTCCCCCCCTCCCCTCCGCCCCCCGTTCCTGACGTCCTGAGCGCGGCTGCGGGAACACAATGGGGCCCTGAGGAGCGCGGCTGCTCCGGCTGAGGAAACGGCTGCCGGCTTCCTCCGCAGCCCTGCCCTGGCCCCCGCAGCTCCACACAGCCCGGACACCATGGGCATGTCTGCGGAGGACGAGCGCGCCGCCAGCCCCAGAGGTAACGAGGGTGATGCGCCCCGGGGAGCCGGCGAACTGGGCAGGGGAGGGATGCTACTGCTTGCAGCACGTTCTGGGGGCTCTCCTGCCCTCTGCCTCACCAGCTTCTGGACCTATATTTCCTGTGCCGGGAGCTGGTGCCTTGTGTTCTTGGGTGGGGTGGAAGCCTGGCTGTGCTTCCCGATGGTGATATCTGCACCGGGGGCACCGCTGCTCCCTGCACATCTTATCCTCAAAGCTGCTGTCCTCCTCCGAAGCCCCCCCGGCCCCGAGGCTGCCGGTGGCTTCCCAGCAGAGCAGGAGCCTGGCTTGGCACTGGGTGACATCCCTGCGGGGCTGCAGGGAGTGGTTGGGGATGGGGTGGGGGGAGAGATTAAACTGCCCCCCCCTCGCTGGGGACAGGGACTGGTGTGTGATAACTGTGCTGGTTCTCAGCCCTCTGCTTTGGCCAGGAGGCCTTTGACATGGCTTCGGACCCTGTGCCAAGGGGAACACTGGGACCCCCACAGTGTGGGTGCTTTTGGAAGCTCAGGAGCCTCCCATCCTCACCTTTGCCTGGTTCTCCTTTGTGGGAGAGCTGCCACCTCTCCATCCCTCCTGCTGACTCACTGCCAGAGTCTCAGCCCTGCTGGGGACTTCCCAGGTGGCATCAGACCCACTCAGACAACCCCCCATTGTGTTTGGGGGAGCAATGGGGATGTGTGCTTGGCCTGGGGACAGCCTGAGGACTCAGCTGGCAGGCTGAGTCACAGTTTCCCAGGGCAGCCTTCTCACTGCCACAGCCACTGTGACAATACCAGTCTGTAGCTGTGGCACCTTGTGGGGCCCTAGTGGAAGTACCCGCTTGGTGCCATCCTGTCCAGCTTCCCACATCGGGGTGTGCTTGGAAGTCTGCTGGCAGCAGCTTCCTGCCTCTGGCCTCAGGGGCTCTTCCTGCCCCACTTCGTTGTGCTCATTGACCCCTGGCTTCATCCCCAGACGAGGAGTGGCCGGAAGCAGAGAAGGCTGAGAAGCTGGCGAGAGGAGCTGCTCTGAAATGGGCTTCAGGGGTGTTTTACCGCCCCGAGAAATTGGAGGGGCTTGGGCATTACCGGAGCCGAGAGACACAGAGGAACAGCTCCATCCAGTCCCGGCTGAAGGTGGGTGTTTGCCACAGCCCAGCACATGGACACCCGCAGCCTCACCGCCTCTCCAGGCAGGGATCCCAGCCAGGGTGCCCTCTTGTGTGCTGAATCATCTTTCTGTCCACTTTTGGCAAAATCTTTTTCTTCAGCTGGCGCTTTGTGGGGGAAATGGCAATTGTTCTGGAGAAAAGATCTGGTAACCCCCACCTGCTGCCCTATTCTCAGGCAGTGTCTGAAGTGTTAAAATGAGTCTCCCGTGTTTCTGACCATCCTTCAAAATAAAACACTGAGGGGGTTCAGCACATCCCACGTGCAGGAGTCAGCACTCCCCATCACTGCCCCATCCCAGCACCAAAGGCTGCCCTTCCTCACAGCTGGGAGGAGGCACAGAGCTCCAACCTGCCCCTGCCTTCTGGTCCCCACAGGGGAAATTCCATTTCTACGCATCTGCAAGGGCTGTTCCAGTCCCCCTGCACAACTTCCTTCCTCAGAGTGACCTTTTTACATGACCCAAGGAATGACTGACCCTGCGACCCAATCTGTCTGAGCACTGCAGCCTTCTCCTGATTATTTTGGAGATGGTTTCTCCTACTCTAAGTGTGGTTGAATTATCCAGGAGGCAACTTGTTTTAAGTAATGTGGCCTCAGAGAAAGCAACTTGTTTCTGGTGATACTGGGTAGAAGGACAGTGGCATCAGGAGATGAGCATTAAATGTGTGGATGATAGGGTGTGGAGATGTGCCAGTGCCACTGCAGGGCTAGAAATGATGGAAATCCCTTTTGGAGGAGGGTTTATACAGCCACTGAGGTACTTCAAGCCATCCATATGCTTTGGGGGGTACACAGGGGCCCTGTGGCCTTCTGCTGTTTTGCAGCAGCAAAGTAGTATTTTTAAAGTGAAAGGAGACATCTAGTTACTGGTCATCCTGTGGTCTTGGTCACCCCAAAGTGATGCCCTTCTCCCACCTCATGCACAGCAGTCATTGCCCCTCACCCCACCCCCTATGAACCATTCCTGCTGCTGGAGGGGGTTCCTAGAAGCTGGGTGTGCAGTGGAGTGGGGCTGTCACAGAAGGTCCAAGAGATGTAATGGTCCAACAGTGTGATGACAGGGGCAGGTGTGACCTTGTGGGGCTGGGAGAGTGCCTGCAACACAGACTGTGCAGGGCCAGGACAAACGGTGTGGGAGTCCTCCTGCCTTCTGGGGCTGCTCCACTGCCTCTCCAATCCTCTTCTGCTCCCCAGTCAACCGTCCAGTCCTACCTGGAGGGGGTGAGTGCAGGGCTGGAGCAGCTGCGGTCGGCGGCGCAGGAGGTGCAGAGCGTGTGCCAGGACCTGGGGGCTGCGCGCTGGGCCCTGCTGGACAGCGCTGACCACTTCCAGGGCCTGCAGCAGATGAGGGCACTGGTGGAGGAGCATGTCCAGCTGGCCTCCGTGGTCCAGGTGCTGCCACAGATCTTCTCGGGTAAGGCACTGGCCCGGTCCTGGTGGATTTGGGCTGGAAGGCAGAGGGGAGAACTTCAGTCCAACCCTGGGCTCTGTGCAGGGCTGGCAGCAAAGCTTGAGCAGGTCACTCTGGCTTTGTTGGTTGGGTTTGGAAAGCCTCCATGGATGGAGATTTCACTGCCTCCCCAGGGCCTGATCCAGCACGGTGTTCCCAGAGCCCCAGACCTCAGACCCTTCCCCTCACCTGATAACCTGCACCCACGTCCCTGGTGCAAACCCCCTTCTCCCCCCGTGCTGAGTCCTGGCATCCCTCCTCCCTCTCCCACAGTGCAGGAGGTTTTTTCCCATACCCTGCAGCTGCTGCACGGGCAGCGCCTGCTGGAGGCCCACGCGGAGCTCATGATGGTGGAGCACCTCCGGGATGACATCCTCTCCCAGCTGCACCTCCGCGGGCTCTCCAGCGCCCAGACGACCGTGCTGTCCTACTTCAGCGGCCTGCAGCAGCTCAACGAGACCCTGGCCAAGCAGCTGTGGGACATCGTGGGCAGCAGCCTGCGGCTGGTGCGGGAGGACCCCGTCCTGTTTGTCACCGCTGTAAGGATCATCGAGCGGGAGGAGAAAATAGATGATACTCTGCTCCTGGAGGCCACCTTCCTGCCCCCTGGCCGCCCAAAGGGCTGGAGGCAGAAGTTCTACCACGTCCTCCAGGACACCATCAGAGGGGCCCGATTCCGTGCTCCTCACGTGGACGCTGAGGGGCCGGGGCTGGCGAGGCACCTGGCAGCGCTGCAGAAGGACATCGTGTCTGAGCTGCGTGTGGTGAAGGACCTGATGGTCCAGTGCGTCCCAGCTCACTACAACATCCTCAGTGTCTGCACTACCACCTACCACCAGGCCCTCACCAGCCACCTCCAGGAGATCCTCCGGGAGGACCTGGACAAACAGGGGCTCTTCCTCCTCCTCGAATGGGCGCTCCATGTGTACCACAGGTCAGCACCAAGCCTGGCACCAACATAGCAGGGGTTGTTGTGGAGAGCTGGGTTGTTCACTGGCACATGGGTGGGTTGGGAGAGTGGCTCTGGCTACCAGGGGATGACCAATAGGAGGACAGAAGGACAGGTAGGAACTCTGGAAAACACAGGTCTTCCCAGCCCTGATCCACTTCTGCCTTCCAGCCCAGAGATGATGGGTCACCCTGACCTTCTCCCAGAAGTGGATGTTTCTGCTCTGGGTCCCTTGATGTCCCCTGAGCTTGTGGATCAGACAGAGAGGAGATACGTGGTGAAAGTCAAGGTGAGTGGAGCAGGGACCCCAGTGACCACCACTGAGCCAAGCATCTGCTCTACAGCAGCCCCAGACCATGAGCCTGTGGGACGAGGCCCAGGACTCACTGCTGTGCTGTGTTGGGTCTCAAGGGAGTTGGTTCTTGACTTCTTGGGCCTCCTGTGGTGGGTGTCCATCCCACAGGCCAGCGTGTTAGAGTGGATGCAGAGGACCCTGGAGGTGGAGTTCAAGGAATGGTTCAGGGAAGAGGAACCCGAGACAGACCACCAGGGATTCTTCCAGTCAGCCCTGCCTGTCATTGTCATGCAGGTGGGTCCCCAGCACCACGGGTGCAGCTGGAGCATGGCCATGCTAAGAGCTCCCAAAAAGGGGGCCATGGCCTGCAGACTCTCCCTGGCTCACCTCCACTCTCCTCTCCTGCTGCAGATGCTGAATGAGAACATCCAGGTAGCTTCCCTGATCAATGACTCTCTGCAGCAGAAGGTTTACAACATGGCCTTGGAGGAGCTCGAGGCATTTCTGGGCCGGTTAGTGGAGCCCCTCACACCTCTGCCCGTCCTCACAGACCCCGGGCCCCGGGGCCAAACATCACGGGCTGGTGGTGGAGATCTGCCGTGGGGCACCCAACTCTCACCCAGGTCACAGAAGGCTCAACAGCCTGTCTGCCCATGGAGCTGCTGTCTCAGCCCTTGAGGGCATCAGCTCTCAGGGCTCGCTGCCCAAAACGCTTCTCTGCTGAGCCCTACTGTCCCAAGGGGGCCCAGAATGGGTCCCGCTGTCCCACCCTGCCCAACAACCTGTCACTCTCCAGCCTGATGGCAGGATCTGGAAAGAGCCAGTTGAGCTGGGGGGGGTTGTGGGAGGTCCATGCGTTCCCAGGAGCCTCCCAGCTCCGTGTCCTTGTGGCAGGACTGCTCGGCCCGCCCGTCACGGTCTCGTCTCTGTGTCGCAGCCTGCGGGAAGCCCTGGTGCAGTGTGGGAAGGAGCACCAGCAGGACCGGGCCGTGCCCAAGTACTATGTCTCCTACCTCCTGGCCATGCTCAACAACAACCTGGCTCTCAGGTAACCAGCACCAGCACAGTGTAGCTCTTGTAGTAACCCACCACCCCCAGGGAAGCCACGTACTCCCCATGCTCCTGCAGGACCACTGTCCCCACTGTGTTCCCAGGCTACCTGTACCTCTCCTCTCTCTTGTAGCAACTCTGTCTCCTCCCTGCACCCCGACACTGCCCACAGAGAAGTCCCTGCATCCCTCCGGGCTGCTCTAGACAGGATGCAGAAGAAAGCCTGCCAGCTGCTGCTGGAGGAGCTGCTCCTGGACCTGCAGGTACGTTTGTCCACAGCACTGAGCCTGACAGGGCTGCAACAAACCTGGACTCAGCAAGAACAGCCCTACAGCAACACCCCAGACATGAGTTATTCCTGCCAGGGACCCCTGCCATGTGCTCCATACCCTGCTATCATCCTGCAGACATCTCTGCCAGGCTGGCTCCCAGGCCATGATAAACCACCCCATGTCTGTCACCAGCCAGCACTGCCCCATATCACTGGGGCAGATGGTTTGTGGCCCCCAAATCACCAACAGACAGAGACCAGGAGCCAGGGCCCCCCCAGGCTGCCTCATGCTCCTTCTTATGGCTGTTTCATGGCAGAAAACCAGCTGGAGGGCGGTGATGTCCGCACGGAGGATACAAATCCATGTGCAACTGCCCAAGTCGTTTCCTGCCAGTGTAGTCAAATTTAGCTTTCCTGGAGTCTGGACCAAAAATCTGGAATAATTAACGGCATTGCTATTTAGGGCTTGAATGCCATGAAAATAAAGGAAGAGCCAAAGGGTGAAGAGCTTGCCGGCAGTGGCCGGGGCCCCAGCAGAGACAGAGGGAATGTGTGCCTGCAAGGCAGGAAGACAGCAGGGCAGGAGTTGGAAATCAAAGCCCTCAGCCAAAAACATGCTATGTCTACACAAGGGAAGTGGGGAGGAGTGGAAATTAAAAATAAAATCACAGCAAGACAGGCCAAAAGCGAGTGTGTGAGGAGCACTCACAGGTGCTGCACTGTGACCCAGATAAAGCCCCAAAATGAGGTTCTTAGGGTGTCAGGGAGGGACAGCCCCAGGGGGTTTCCATAATTTCCTAACCTAGACCACTCTTCTGTTTTTATACTGAGTTTTGTCTGGCAGCAGGGGCTTGGGGGTTTTGCAAGGCAAAGTGGCCTTGCTGCCAGGCAGCAGGTGGGCACCAGCTGAGGGTGTTGTGCTGCCCTGAGCTGGCAGCTGCTGCAGGAGTGATGTGACAATGCAGGGCACAGACACTGCTCCTCTGCTTCTTTCAGCCCCTCTGCCTGCAGCTGCCCTCCCGCAAGTGGCTCTCCGGGTCCCAGCTCGTCGGCAGCATGTGTGAAGTGATTGACAAGTATGCAAAGCACTTCACCCGCGTCAGGAAACCCATCTTCACGGTACTGCCTGTCCTTGGAACGGCTGCTTGTCCGTGGGGCAGGGAGGCTGGGCAGTTGGGTGCCACGCTGGGGTGCAGGGTGTGTTGGGTTTGCCAGAGAGCCTGTGTCCTCCAGAGCAGTCCAGAGAGCACCACCACACAGAGGTGTTCAGGGTTTCCCCCCAGTCCAGCTGTTTTCTCTGTGCCTTCAGCCAAGGGTCTTCCCCGCAGGTCGTCCATGGCTTGGTGTTGTATCCAGCCCTTATCCTCTTTGCCTTTCCCTGGGGAACTGGGGTCTGACAGGCAGGCAGTGCCAGCACTAACAGCTCTCCCCTGCCCAGCTCCTGCTGATGGAGAGCGAGCTCCTGGTGGCCAGCCAGTACCTGCGGGCACTCATGCAGAGGAAGATGGTGTGCAAGAGCGAGGAGGAGCGGGGCCAGCTCTGTGACCGCCTGCTGCAGGACACCACACAGCTCCGGGAGCTCTTCTGTGGCCTGGTGAGAGGGGCCTGGGTGTGCTGGGGAGCCGGGGCTGTGCCACAGCAGGGGACCATCACCCAGCAAGGTCGGTTAAAGGAGCTCACAGCTCACCTCCGTCACCCTCCTGCAAGTGGGGTGGGTACATCAGCCCACAAACAAGACGTGGCTGTTACACTTGGGTGGTTGTGAGGCCAAGATGGGAGGAACTGGCTGGATTAGGGACTTGGGGGACCATCACCCTGCCCAGCAGGGATTTGTGAGGCTGCACAGCAGCCCCTGGTGGGTGGGATATGCTCAGTGGGAAGAAAAGAGCTGCAGAGAACCAGGTCCCCACCTGGGCACTGGGGACCCAGCTGTGTCTCACCAGCCACTGTGCTGACCTCCCCTGGGTCTCACACCTGGCTGCTTTCCCTCCCAGGGCCTGGATCAGAGCCAGCAGAGCCTGGAGGCCGTCTCTGCTCTGCGGGAGCTGATCTGCCTCAAAGACCCAGCACTACTCAGCCTGGAGGTGCTGGGCTTCATCACCAAGTACCCTGATGCCAGGTAAGGTACCTCCTGCAAGAGGGGGAAGGTGGGAGTCCATCCAGGAGAGCCAGTCTGGGGCTGGACCCTGTGAGGTGACATGACAGTGCAGAGCAGGCGGAAACCTGAGCCTTTTCCCCCTTCTCCCTGAGATTTCCTTTTCCCATGCTCCAGATTTGAGGTGTTCTTGCAAAGCCCCAAGGGCAAAGAGGTAAAGGAAAAAGGAGTTCTGCTGTGGCAGTCACATGTCTGGTGCCCAAATAAAGCACAAGAAATGACAAAACACCAAATTGGAAATGTCAAAACCAAATTCATGTGGTTTGGGGTGTTATTTTCAGGCAAATTTTAAAATTTGCCTGGTGCGAAGTACCGGCTCTCCCCTGGCCTCAGCTTGGCTTTTCCAGATCATGGGAGGTTTGTGGGACACAAGCACTGTGGATGGTGGGGTGGGCCAGCAGCTCACCCTGACTCACCTCTCGCTCTCTGCCCAGCGACGAGCACATCTCCACCTTGCTGGACCTCCGGGGTGACGTCTCCAAGGAAGTGCGGCACGTGGTGCTGGAAATGATGGCTCAGCACCCCCAGGTCCTGCCCGAGGGCTACCGGCCCATCTTCAGCACCATCCTGGTGCCTGTGCCAGAGCTGCCCTTCTGCCTTCGCAAGGGCAAGTGTGCCTGACACTGCCCCTCAGCCAGCTCCCCCTGCCCACTGCCCCGGCACAGGGATGGACCACGGGGGCATCTCTGCAGCTGAACGGAGGTGACACGTGGCATCCCCTGCACGCAGCACCTCGTCCTGCGTTGGGGACAGTCTGGATATGTGCCATCCTCCTCTGGTCTTCCCTCACTGAGCAGACTGTCCCCTGCAAGCACCAGTGCTGGGATACCTGGATCAGGGGAAATCCAGCCTGTAGCTGTTTTGCTGGCCTGCTGGGACAGTGACCGAGGGCTGCTCAGGCCTGGCCTGTTGCTTGCAGGAGGAAGAGATGTTGCAGAGCAGACAAGAGTTTGCAGCTGGGGCAAATCCATGTCTCCATGGGGCTGTAGGGATGTTTGGGTTTCTCCAAGTCTCCAGACAGCTCCCTGAGGCAGCAGGTCCAGGCCATGGAGCCTGCTACCATCCCAGCTTCCAGACAGACTGGAGTCTTATCAGCTGGCAGGAGGGTTTTAGGCACAGGAGGTCCTCTGGGCTCAGCCCCGAGGTCAGGTGTTGCTACTCCAGCCTGGGCCCTGCATGGCTGGTGGAGAGCAGCTCAGTCAGCTCATCTTTGCTCACGGGCACAGAGAAGGGCACCAGGTGGTCTCCCTGCCCCGGGCAGTGCCATCGGCTCTTGAGTTCCTACTCACCTGCCAGACTTCCTGGCTCTGGCTCGTTTGCCACTGTCCAAAACAGGACTGGAGTCCAAAGCTCTCTACCTGCTGTGTCTGCTGTGTCGAGCATCCTCCTGCTCCAAGGTTCCTCTGTGATGGGCAGCAATGCCCTGAGCACTGGCTCTCCCTCCATCCTCTGCTGCTGCCCGGCCCTTGGCTGTCTCCTCCCCAGGTGCCATGAGAAGATCAGGAGCAGCCTGTGTCTCTGTCTGTATCCTTGCACCCAGCCCCTGCAGCGCCCTGGGAGACCTCCACACTCTGCCACGCTTCCTGCCCTGGGGGGGGCTGCATCCTGCTGTCCTTGTGTGGCACCACTGCTGGAAATAAAGGCCTGAACTGTGCACTTGCTCTTCAGTGTCCTCAGGCTCTGCTCCCCAGAGGGTCAGGACAGGGATCAGGGCATGTGGGTGGCATGGGGGGGGAGGGGGAAGCATCCCTGTGTTCAGCATCACCCCAGGGCTGGCTCCCTGCACCCAGTGCCACCCTGGGAGGTCACCCAGGGACAGGGGGGATGATGGAGACACTGCATAACCCAGGTCCCGGATGGAGGGGGCTGTACTGCTCCCCAGCCCTGGGGTCAGGGTCAGGCAGCTGTAGTGCTGGGGGGATGCTCAGTGGTGGGCTCAACCTCACCTTGGGGAGGTGCTCACTGCCCTCCTTGGGGCTCACAATGCGCTTGCCCAGCTGGCCACAGCTCCCACCTGCCTGGGAAGGTATCTGCCCTCCTCACCGGCCCCCACTGGCTCTGGGACTCACTCACCTGTACCAGGGACATGGTTCAAAGGGTAGCCCTGAGCCCTGGGAACATCCAGCTGGGACCAGCGCTTGCCTAGGCCAGGACTTCATGGCCACATGGAAAAAAAGCTCTAGTGCCAACAGATCTGAAACAGATCTGGCACAGGATGACCTCCCACACCCCAGGCACTGGTGCCCATCCCACCATGTCCAGCCCCACTGCTACCCCAGCTGTGTGCCCACAAGCAGCCCCCCATCACAGCCCCATGGTGCTCTCCCCTCTCCAGCTCCACAGGCTGCAGTGAGAACTGACACAACTCATTACAGCAGCAGCCCAAGCACCCCAGGTGTCTTTCGACAGTCCCTTCCCACATCCCTGTTTGCGAGGGGCACAGCTTGGCCTGTCACTGCTGCCCACAGCTGACACAAGGCCACAGGGGGACCTTGACCAGCCTAGCTACAAGCCACGTGGCCTCCTGGCTGCTATAAAGCTCGTGGCCCCCAGGGGCTCAGCCTGAATCTGTCCAGGATGGCGTTCCTGTGGGTAGTTGCTTGCCTGGCCCTTGCCAGCACTGTCTCCGGTAAGTGCTGCCTTGCTGGGTGCAGGGAGGTCCTCGGGGTGCAGCAGGACACCGGGGAGGGGGGCACAGAGCCACCTGCACCAGTGCAGGCAGCCCCCAGATACGAGCCCTGAGCTTTTGGGGTCACCCTTGTGCCCATCTGCCTGTCCCGCAGGGTGTGGGGTGCCCGACGTCAGTCCCTCAGTGGCCTACAGCGAGAGGATCGTCAACGGGCAGAGTGCTCTGCCCGGCTCATGGCCCTGGCAGGTGTCCCTGCAGGTACAGCACCGTCCCACCCCCGGGCAGGGGCAGTGCCCTGAGCACTGCGGTGGCACAGCACGGCAGAGCAAGCCGGGTGGCTGGGAGGTGGGTGGGCACAAGGGGAGCCCTGACTGCCCCCAGCCTGGGGGTGCTCAGCCTGCCCAGCCCCAGCTCCTCCTCCCTCTTTGCTCCCCAGACCTACACAGGATCCCACTTCTGCGGCGGCTCCTTGATCAACCAGTACTGGGTCGTCACAGCTGCCCACTGCAACTTCAAGTAAAGAACCGTGCCTGGCCAGCCCACACTGGTGCCACTGTCAGGAGTTTGGAGCATGCTGGGCATTGCTGAGTGCCACTTGGGTCAGCCCCAAATGCCTGAGCAGCCCTGGGCTTCTTCCCCAGCTGTCCCCATGGTGGCTTCCCTTGGGTTCCTGTTCCCACCCTGGGGTGCTGGATGCCCCACGTCCCCCTGACTCTCTCTTACCTCTCGCAGCCCGAACGCCCATGTCGTCGTCCTCGGGGAATATGACCTGAGCTCCAGTGCTGAGGCTGTTCAAGTGAAGACTGTGTCCAGGGTGAGCCGGGCTGGTCCTGGGATGGGGCTGCAGCTCCACGCTGCGGCTGCTCCCGCGGGGCAGGGATGAAGTGCTACGGTGTTTCTGTGCAGGCCATCACCAACCCCGGCTGGAACGCCAACACCATGAACAACGACATCACCCTGCTGAGGCTCTCCACGCCCGCCCAGCTGGGATCCCGTGTGGCCCCCATCTGCCTGGCCCCCGCCAACCTGGTTCTGCCCTACAACGCCAAGGCTGTCACCACCGGCTGGGGACGCACCAACCCCAACTGTACGTGTGCTGTGGCTCCAGGGAGGGCTGTGTGTGGCTGCTGTTCTTCCTGGGGGCTCTGAGGGTCCAGGGCTGCCTGGGGGGGGTGACACATAGAATCACAGAATCAACCAGGTTGGAAAAGACCTCCGAGATCATCAAGTCCAATGACCCAACCCCTCTGTGGTTACCAGACCATGGCACTGATGCCACATCCAGTCTCATCTTAAAAACCTCCAGGGATGGTGACTCCACCACCTTCCTGGGCAGCCCATTCCAATGTCTGATTACTCTCTCCTGCTCGAGGAAGAAGGGGTACATTGGCACAGAGGGGAAAAGCACTTTGCATGGCAGCACCCGTGTGTTCGGGAGCACCAGTGGGAGCTTGCCCAGGGCACCCATGCGCTTTCCAGGAGACCCACCAACACTGAGGTGATTTAATGGTGCTTCTTCCCCTAGCTCAAGCCTTGGCAACATCCCTGCAGCAGGTAGTCGTGCCCCTGATCTCCCAGACTCAGTGCACGCAGTACTGGGGCAGCCGCATCACCAGTGCCATGATCTGCGCCGGTGGGGCCGGTGCCTCCTCCTGCCAGGTAAGGAGACGAGCTCCTGCTGCACCACAGGGTGGGTGGAGGAAGAGAAAGAAACGTGGAGTCTTGCTGAGCTCCCACTGCATCACAGGGAGGGTGGAGGAGGGGGATATGTGGCATCTTGCATCTGTAGAGCCAGAGACTTAAGCTCCAGCACCTGGCTGTGCGCAGGGGAGCAGTGGCTGGGGTGGCAGGGACCGGTCTGGAGCACGTGCCAGGAGCACTGAGCACGAGTCTTCTCTGCAGGGTGACTCCGGTGGACCCCTGGTGTACCAGAGTGCCAGCGGCTGGATTCTGATCGGCATCGTCTCCTGGGGGAACTCCAACTGCAACACCTACACTCCGGCCATATACACCCGCGTCAGCCAGTTCCGCAGCTGGATCGACTCCATCATCGCTTAGGGGTGAAGCTGCCAGCACTGTGATCCCTTCACTGGGATTAATAAAGTACCACAGTTGGCTTGTGCCAAGCGCTGCCTCTGCCTCCTTTCTCCTCATGGTGCTGACCAGGGTGGAAGGCACATGGGGGAGCCTGGGGCACCCCATGCTCCTCTCCCGAAGCCAAGAACTTCCCAGAGCTGGAAGTGCCCAGCTGGGACCCAGGGGGAGGTGTGAAGCCAGGACATGATGCTTGGGTAGAGGGGGAGCAGGCCTGGCAGTGCCTCAAGGGCTGCTCAGAGGGTCTTTAAGCACAAGTACCTACACCCTGGCACCAGCCCAGAGACCACCGTGGCACTGAGGGGGGAGAAGGGTCCTTCCACTGACCCACGTGTGAGGTGACACCAGGGAAGGGACTGTGAAGCTGCAGCTCAGCAGACTCAGCACCAGAAAGCTCAGCCTGCAATGGAAGGTGGATGCTGGTGGGTTCACAGGATCCTAAAAGATCCCTGCATGCAGTTTAAAGCTGTGACTTGTGCAGCAGCCTGGGAACACAGAGCTGAAAGGGAGAAGTGCCGAGAGCAGCTCCAGGTCTTGGGGAAGGTGGAGAACCTGCTGCTTCACACCTGCAGATCTGCCAGGTAGCAGAGCAGGAAACTGAACACCATCCCAATGGAAAATTTGAAGCTGAAAACAAAAATTCAAGGTCAGGCAACAGGTTTTCACCCAAATGTTGAGACAATGGCCGGTGCAAAAAAAAAATAAATAAAGTATTGTGTGACATGGGAGTAACAAGACACATGTTCAGTGAATTACAACCCAGTTCCTAGCTGCTCAAAATAGAGCTGGTGATGGGACACTGTGGAGAGGAGCAGGATCAGACTGTCCCAACATGAGGCATGGGGTTTGTTTTCCCTTAGCAGTGATGTGAGTGCAATACAAAACCTTTCCTGTGTGAATCACAGCCCCCAAAATGTTGTAATCACTCTATCAAAGAGTTGCAGAGAGAATGTGATGCTACACAGGGACACACCCATGGGAAGGGTCTGGAACATCAATGGAGGGCAAAGACAAATAGTCCAGCCCGGATGATTGAGTTTAAAAAAGATCTGCTCAAATAAAGCCCAGGGCTGACAAATTTTAGTTTGGTAGGATAAAATTTAGCTTCATTTAGTAGTCTGCTCTGCAGGGAATTCCTAACTGACCTTGAAGTCAGGTGAATGTCAGAGATGTGGGAATGGGCCATGTGGGCAGAGGAAACTGGTGGCTACAAGGAGCTTCAAACAGGAATTGAACAACTGCAGCACTATGGGTCATCTGCTCCATGTGCTCAGGTCACTGTCAGCCCTCCCACCATGGGGACAGGGTCCCCTGCCCCTGAAAAATCCCCTCCTTTCCAGGAGGAGGTGGCTCAAGAGGGGTGTGCACTGATCATTTGATATTACAGGTTTTGCTCAGAGTGAAACTGTAGAGGTGACAAGTGGCTGTGTGCAAACCAGAGCATTTCTCTGGCCCAGTTTGCCACTCTGCAGCCAAAGAAAAGTGAAGACAATGTTCCAAAGTGCCTGTTAAGCCTCCCAACCCTGCCTTCCAGCAGCAGGCTGTCACCCAGAGCATCCCATGGACATCCCAGCCTTGCACAAGGTCTCCCTTGGGCAGCTGCAGCGACAAATCAGCAAACTATTTACCTTCTTGCCATGACCCAAGAACATGTTGGAGAGGTGAGCAGCTCCTGGCTTTCCATGTGTTTACTGACCATCATTCCCAGCAGTGAGCCCACAGGTGATCCAGGAGGCAGAAGTAACGACAGCAGAGCCACGGGGTACACAGAATACATGGACATGTTTTAGGAAACTGAGTACACCAAATAAATAATTCTGTACACTCTAATTGTAACATTATGGACTAATTACAATGATTCCAACCTTATCCAACGCAACAGTCCCTAGAGTAAAGCCAGGACTCGAAAGGCAAGTCAAAGAACAGGACACTTCTCAGAACAGTCCCATGAGGAGACTGACTGGATACGACCGGAGTTACTTCCAAACAATTCCAACCCAGCACCGGAAACTGGGCAACCAAAAATAACATCAAGTGCCGGAAGATCTCCGATCCCGAGAGCTTCCCGGGAGGTGTCTTTCCGTAGTGAAAGGCAACAGGAAAACTCGAGGCATCTGAGCGTCCAGGCAGGAGCTGCTGGTTTGTAACACACCTCGCTGGGGCCGTGGAGCTGTTCCAGGATCTCTTCCACAATCAGCAGACAAACAGTGCAACGACACCTGTAACAGCAGCGAGACGCTCGCCCGTCACACAGGGGGGACATACAGCATTACCAGGCAGGGGAGGACAGGGGAGAAGGAACAACTGTCCCCAGGCAGAGCTCCCTCTGCTCTCAGGACACCGAGGGCGCCGTTGCATCCCTGCTGCTTCACATTTATTCCTTTGGGAAGGTTCCTGCACAGAAAGGCACAACGGGCATCTGCCTTCGGAGCACCCAAGAGCTGCGTTCTTAATGCAGGATGAAAGAGGAGACTGAGTGGTCAAAGAAAGCACCATAACCCTCCCAGGAGTGGTGAAGGCAACTCAGAGCTGGGTCTGTGGCACTGAGTGGTGCAGGCACTGTGTGGTATTTTCCAGGAGGAAGCCGAGTGGGTGAGAGGCTGGGACAAACCACCCTCCCTGCAAGTCCCAGGGATCACACTGCTGCCAGAGAAGAGTTTGCAACTCCTCCTCCCAAAAAGCTGATCTCTGTGCTGCTCTGCATTATTTAGAAAAATAAATTAAGTCAAACAATTGAGATTTTAATTTATGCCATCTCAAACCTTCCAAATCTTTAATATCATCACTTAAATTAAGAACATAGCCCCACACAGCACCACAAGAGGCCTGTAACAGCCACACACTAGTTGCCCTACATGGTACAAGATCATATTGAGTTAAGCCTCAAAGGGAGCCTTCTCCCATGGATGCTTTTACCTTGCCCCAGACTCACCACAGCTCCTGCAGAGCCAAAGCCAGAGCTGCTGCCCAGTAGCCAAGTGAACCATCATCCCTATTCCAGTTTGTGCATTAGAAAAAAGCTGACTATTAGCCAAACACTTGGGTAGAAAATAGGAGTGAGAAATAGAGCAGGGTCTAAGAAAGAATGTAAATTATCAGGACAGAAAAACCTGACCTAAAAGAAGAAAATATCCAGATTCCAAAGGAGTGAAGAGTCTGAGGGTTTATCACATCCAAAACAAACACGTAACACAGGCCCTGCACTGCAGCTGGTTTCCACATTGCTACTGAAGCCAGCAGGTCTGAGCCCTGCTGTCTGGGCTTAAGCTCCTCACAAGGCTCTAAAGCTTTCCCTCATGCAGGGCTGTACTCTTCCAAGAACAATGCAGACCAGGAAGAGGCAGGAGCATCTGGATGCTATCACAATCTCAGTGTTAAATAGCACAGACTTCTTCTGCATTGAAGGAAAGGGGGGTTTCAACCACTGAGTTGACATGAGAAGTTTTTTAGAAGCCTGAGAAGGGTGAGAAGTAAATCAAACATGGACCAGTAATTGTTGTTTTAGCAAAAAGCATAGAAAAATCCACTATGCACTCAAAAATCTGGATGTGAATCTGTAGAGCCCCTAACACTATTTCTGGAAGACCTTTTCACATTCTTTTCCAATAACTCTCAAAAAAAAAATAAAAATCAAGGAATCAACATTCTTTGAAGCTGTAATTCTCTCCCCAAAGAGAGCAGCCAAACTCCCAGGACAAAAGGATGGGATTGTTTTACACAGTACTGCTAAGTTTCAAAAGACAAACAGCCCTAATTCCCTTTACTTCTTAAAACTGCATTTCCCTGAAACAGAACACTCTGGGAAGCAACACCCTGAGCTGCTCCACCGTGTCTCAAGATGGGAGAAAGTCCCAAACTTACTGCCCAGAGAAGCTTTGGGTGCCCCATCCCTGGAAGCATTCAAGGCCAGGTTGGATGGGGTTTGGAGGAACCTGGTCCAGTGTCCCTGCCCATGGCAGGGGGTTGGAATGAGATGAGCTTTAAGGTCCTTTTCAACCTAAATCATTCCAGGATTCTGTACTGATTCCAGCCTCAGCATCTTTAGGCTTTGCTTCCCTGCAGTGTCCCCCAGGATGCCTCCCCAAGGCAGGTGCTGGTGAGCATCTCCTGGCGACAGTGGGGGAGTTGACTGCACGTGCCTTGCACCCCTTCCAGTGGGTGCTTGTGGACTCATGCTCATCCCTCTGGAGGCTGAAATGCTGTTCCTCAGGATCAGGTGCCACAGAGGGCAGCTAATGAACATCTAGGACTAGGTCCAAGACCATCATCCAGCAAACCAAACCCCTATTCCTCTTTGTAAGAGCATCTCATCCAGAAACAGTGGGAATGTAGCTAGAAGAGGGCTGTGTTTGGACAACACCACAGTTTGCCACTAGGTGTCATTCCAACTTCATTTTCACTGCATGAACCAAAGTAAGGAAAACAAAACGTGCTCAGAGACTTGCAGCTAACACAAAGACTGCACTCAGCGATGGTCTGGAACATGCAGTTGTTACCTATTTTCTCCCAGCACATACAGGACCAAAGGAAGGCTTCCAAAAAAATCCTACGAGCCAAATTAAGAACCACTATCAAGAGCCAAAGAAGGAGATTAAAAAAATTAAACTGAAGAGCAGAAAAAAACATTTCAGAGACTTTAGCTTCTGAAATCCCCAAACAAGGCACTCCTGAAAAGTGTAAACTCCTGAGACTTAAGACCTACTGAGCACAGAGATGCTCCCGTGGAATGAAGACAGATGATCAAGGTAATTCACAGTGAAGAGCTTCTTAGAGGACAGATTGAAGGCACTTGGACTATGGCTCAGAATTACAGCACTTTGCCTGTCCCTCCCTGCACCTGACCCAGATGAAAACATGCCCCAGTTGCAAGGATAAAAGCACCCGAGGAATTGGTTTTAAGCTGGACCTTCTGACATGGCACTTGGATCTTCACAGTTTTCAGATGGACTAAGGAAAGATCACTGAGGACTCCAGGGACACTTGGAGGGAGCTCTGCTCATCTCTCTTCTCCCCACACATGTTTTTGCCTGGGTGCAAGAGTTCCTGTAAATACTGAATTTAGAAAAAGAAGAGGGAATGAGCCAACAGTGTTCTAATCGAACAACAGAAGGAAAGCCCATAAAATTTTCCCCAAGTTTACACTGATTTTTCCATGCAAACAAGAAAACATTGTGAAGAGAATTAAGAGTTCTTTTTCTAGAAAAGCCAAAGCTCCTTATGGGATGGCCTTGGTCCTCTTGCTGTAATTCCCAAGAAGCAGAGTGCCCGAGGACCACAAACACCTCCGTACCACGGAGAGGCAGAGATCCAGCATTGTTCATGTATGTGATGGATCCTCCCTTGTGCCAATTCACCCTCAGTCACAGAGCATCACCACCAAAACCTGACACTGCCAGGAACCTACACAGCAACATCTCACTTCCCACAACACATTTCACCCCAAAGTCACCATGAATCACATCGCTCTGAACTTTTCCTGGTGAAAAACCAGTTGTGGAAAAGAGCAACAAAGCAAAAAGTGTCTCAGATGAGAAGATTGTTTTCTGCTTTGTGAAGGTGGAGAAACAAGCCTGGTCAGCCCAGAGCTCAATGTCCTGACCTCCTCCCCACCTCTATTTATCCCTCATCCCACAAGAGAAGGATGAAGGAACAGTAAGGGCAGACTCTGCACAACGCCTGTGCATTTGATGGTCTAGTGGTCAGCAGGAAGGGTCTCAGGGTCTAGAGATCCTGGCTCAGTTCATCAGTGTGACCCTCTCACACTGGCAAAATACCTGTTTCAGGGATAAACATGCAAAATAATCTGGGGAGGGCCATGAGGGCACCGGGGAGGCAAAGGAGATCACAGTGCCTGGGTGTGACACTCCAAACACACCAAAGACTCTTTGAGTAACGGCTCAGAACCAGAAGTGCTCCGAGGGAGCATCCTGCCATCACCTCACGGGCAGGGCACCCTTGGTCCAGCTGATGCTGGTCTCAGAGGGGCTCCTACTTTCAGAGAGCTGTTTTGCAGCAACACGAGGGACACTGAATCCTTTATGAAGCAAAATGTGGCAAGCTGGCTGCTCTGTCAGAAATCACACCTAGTTTATAGCTCACGGTAACAAAACCACGTGAGGAGGTAAAAGACACTGAAGACATTTTTGTTTGCAGTCCACAGACAGAGTTGAAAAAAACAGGTTTTGGGAATTCTGCGGTATCTGTTAATGCTGATGGAAAAAAGACTGCATGTGCCATGGTAGGATGGTCGCTCAGAGAAAGGGGAACCTGCAAAGGATGCAAAGCTTTCAAAACAACATGTAAAACCATGCAAGGGATTTAGAATTCACCCCTGCTACACACAGTGGTTGTCCTCAGGTTTCCTCTGTTGTATTCCCCACTGCATGCTTGGGCACACCAGGCTGAGCTTGCTGTGGTTACACCCCATCCCAGCTATGGGGTGGGAAGCACATCTCTAGGAAATTCCCCTTTTCTTTTCTTCCCTTAGCACAGAAAACTCAATCTTCTCCCACTGAAGCTGCTTTGCTGTTTGCTGACCAAGAGGCCAGTACAGTGAGAGCTCCCTGGAGATGGGACAGTCCACTCCAGCCCTTGCTGACACTGAAACACCGTGGCACAGGCATCAATCCTGGGAAAAGGCCATGCTCACCAGTCCCTTGAGCTTGCACCTCCCACCAAGAGCCAAGCAAGCACTTCCCAAGTGCACAGCACGAAGCAAACTGGCTTCATATGAAAAGTTTCAAAACCCAGCATTCTCTTTCAATGCAGATCTTGTCTCTGCTACCACGAGAAGCCAAACCCATCCTGGGGCTGTGCCATCAGCCTCACTTTGCTGCTGTAACTAGTTGGGAAGATAACTCAGCAGGCTTGCACAAAGCTCAGCTCTGCAGTCCCCACCTCCCCTGAGAGTCCTTCACGGGAGAGCCCCACATCACCCACACAGCACAAGGACACCTGAAAGGCAACTTTTTCCTGCTGAATTTAAGTCACCCCTAACAGCTCTAAGGCATTTGTGCAACGTCTCCAGGGTACTGTCAGTGCTGACACTCCCAGACTGGGCTTCCACTTCTCAAGCCCTTACCCTGATGCCACGGAGTGATTTGTGGCCATCCCAACAGCTCCCACCACCACCTCACTGTTCCAAAGCAGGAATGGCAGTGCTGGGGCAGCACAGGCACACAGAGCAGGGAAGCCCTGTCAAATCTGCAGACAGGGAGCAGCCTGGAACCACTAGAGTTCTGGTGCAGTGACACGGTGGGTAACACAGTGGTTATAGCCCATCCTAGCTTTGGGGTGGGAAGCACATCCCTAGAAATTCCTTCCCCCCCCCCCCCCAGACAACTCAACTTTAGCACAGACAATTCAACTTTCTCAATTCTTCTTTTGAAGAGTGCAAGGTGTGTAACAGGTCACAGACACGGCAGAGGCACGGCCCAGCAAGAACAACAAACCCTGCACGGCAGGCACCGGTCTCGCTGCAAACAGGGGAAGGATGATTCAAGGGGTAAACCCTTGACGTCACCAGGGCGAGCAAAACCCTTGACGAGCAAACCCTTGACGTCACCAGGTGGATGGCAGCCCTTGGGGGAAACCTCGCAGCTTCCCAGCTTTCCATCATGGAAAACTGCTGTCTGGCATCTCTTTGGCGAGGAGCTGGTGGGCAGCCCGTGAGTCAGAGCTATCCTACTTCCAACTGCATATGACTCACACTGGCTTTGCTGCAAAGGCACCACGGAGTCTGACTAAACCAGCTCCAAATCTGTGTGTATATATAATTTTTCGATACATATACACACCCACACGTGTATGTGCACACACGGACGCGCATGTACAGGACAAGTGATTTGGTTGGGTTTTTTTTTTTTTGTTCCCCCCTCCGCACGCAAGCGAGAGAAACTCAACGTTCTGGAATTAATAAATAACTATGAACAAACCAAGCTCCCGGGACACGGAAAGAGCTCTTCTCCCCACGTGGCTCCTTAATTTTTGTACTGCTCGGTGCTCTGAGCTGCGCTCTGAGCCCGCAGGGGCTCCCCCCCCGCCCCGTTCCTGGCGCGGCACAGCTCGCAGGGCTCCCTTTCCTCCGCACGGGGGGAACGCTTCCTCGTGGATGGGGGGGAACACCTCGGAGGAAGGGAGGGAGGAACCCGGACGTTCCTCACGGGGCGTGTGCGCACACCCACACGGCAGAGCAGACACCTGGAAAGGCTCAGCCCGTGTACTGCTGCTGGTAGCGCAGGTTGAGCTCCCGCAGCTCCCGCTCCCGCACCCGCCGCGACTTGTTGGATTTGGTGGAGCGGCTGGAGCGGGTGGACTGCGCCGACTTGGTGCTCTGGCAGCGGGAAGACGCCCTCTTGAGCAGGTTTTGGGAGATGGAACGGTGGAGGTTCTTCATGGAGGAAGAGGCTGCCATGCTGACCACCCACGGGTGCTTCAGGGCCTGGAGGGCCGTCATCCTGTCACTGGGGTCCACCGTGAGCAGGCGGTCAATGAAATCCTTGGCCAGGTTGGACACGCTGGGCCAGGGCTGAAACACAAGAGAGCTGATTAGAATGAAACATCCTGGCACGGCTTTGCTGACTCATCAATTCCACCCATGCCCAAAAGGCACTTTGGGCCATTCTGCTGCTCCTCTTCTCTTTTATCCTCAAACCTTCAGATCTGTGACTGATGGTATCTGCCCAAGACAAATGAGACACAATTACTTCAAGTCAGGGGGAGAGGTTGAATTAGTGGGAAATGCACAGTAACTGTATCCCATTGAAGACCCTCCCCAGTCCAAGGGCTTTGTACCTGACAAAGCCATTACTGCATGAACACAAGCCCTGTCACTCAGAGGATGGATCCTGACACCCACCCCCTGGGGCTCTTCTCACTCTCCATCTTAAGGCACACATCCAGGGAGCAAGCACTGACCTCTGCACTAATCCCTGGAACCAAACCTAGGGAGAATTTTCTGCTGTGGAACTTGGGTCTCACTCCCACATGGAAATTTAGATGTTGCTACTGGTCAACCCTAGAATGGCATTTCAGCCCAGCTGGAAACAATCCCATAAAATGTTCTAAATATATAGAAACGTTTGATATAAGACATTTTCAAGAATTTTCAACAAAGAAAGAGGAAGGAATTTTTTTTACAAAATGCTAGTTTTAAAGGAACAAGCCCAAAATAATTAATTAGATATAATAAATATCCTCCCAGCACACCCAAGAACGGCCACAACAACTTACGAGTCAAACACCTACAGCCACACATGCTGGAATTGTTTAATTTCTAAAAAAATACTATATTCACACTAAGGCGGGAAGTGAGAACATTTCCTTCAGCATGAGGTTAAGGCTGGGCTGTGGACAAAGCTAGGAAGAAAAACGTGGCAAAATGAACTGTAAGGGTGAAGAGGAGGAGGCAGCGTGGCCACCAGAACCCCCTAAGTGGTGAACTGAGCTGGGCAAGGGCAGGTTTCTGCAACCACAGGGGGTTGTGTGGGTCTCACCCCTCCTGAAACCACCAATCCTGAATTTTTAAAGTCCACGGAGCCGACATCTCAAGCAGCATTAAGAAAAAGCCTGAGCAGATTCCTGCAATGAAGATTTTGATACAGTAATGGTGATCATGTACAAACACATACATGTAACTGAGTGGAAACACCGTGTCTCTCATTCTTCTCTTCCTTAGGTGAGTAAGAAAAGCACCCAGCTATTTTAAAATTCAGGTTCCACCAACTGTACAGCCAGATATAAAGCCTTTTTCTTGTGCAATTGGTCTAAAAAAGGTACGGCCTGATTTTTTTGAGGTTTGCAATTCATTGCTACCGAAAGCAGGTTTTGCTTTCAAAAGACTCAAAGGCACCAGCAGGAGAGCAGATCCCTGGGAGGATTTTATAATGAAAAGGAGGATGGTCTGAGAGTTACAGCACTGCTCCCAGCCCATGGCCAGGAAAGGTGAACTCAGGCTCTAACTGAGGAATTGGCTGCCAGGGGGATCAGGGTACACACAGTCTTATTTTACAATGACTAAAACAGTCTGGCTTACTCAGCTGAAGTGGGATATATGATCACTGCCAGTAACTATGCAAGAGAAGAGAGTGAAAATGATAGGAACTACTTGATATAAAGAAAATACCGCTACATGAATAAAAAACTAAAAGTGTTCCTGAATGTATTCTGGGTAGAAATGGAAATACTCCAGAGAGTTCAGGAAGGAAGCACAGCCTTCTCCTGTAGATCAGACACCACTTCTGCGCTTTGAAACCACATCCAAAATCCACTCCCCTCCACATTTCAAGAACTAAATCAGTTAACAAAAAAATTTAGGATAAGGTACTTCATTTTGTTAAATAACAGTGAAGGGAATCAACTCGCAGAGTTGATCATTGGCATAATCTCAGCTAATCCCAGGTGGTACCATATGTCAGCTGGCAACACATCACCTTCCCTTCACACTCGGGATCTCCAGTTACAGACCTTTGGGCTCTCTCTTCTTGATGGACAGCTCCAAATGAAACCCAGCAGCAAGAGGTTTTGCCTCCACTTTTCCAAGTTTGCCTTCAAAAACTTCTATATTTCTGTAGCTTTTTTTTTTTTTATGAATCATTTTCAGCTATTCATTCAGTTAAAATCACAAAGTCATCATTACCTGGTTACACCCCATCAACCTCCAATCCTTTCTTTCCTTCTCCTCCTCCCAGCAGCCACAGCTCACCCCGTTCTGTTTCCTTCACAGAGGACTCATTTTCCACTCTCCAAACAATCCTAATGAGACTTCCAAGCTAATGATACTCTGTCCAATTTACTGATTTTAACTCAAAGTGACAGCAAACACAGGTGACAATTCTACTCTCTGTGCAGTAACTTTTTAAGAACTCTTTACTACCATCTTCATTTCTGTTACTGGCAATTGAAACTACTTAGGATACCCTGATAGAGTTTTGTCCTACTCAGATGGAGAAAACACATTCACACAACTCCAACCTCATTGTTTTTCCTGGAGTATTTCTTCCCCTCTTTCTCTTAAAGGTTTTACCTTTCTGAATACCACCCCTCACAGAAATGCCAGGACCTCCATCCTCTCTTTTTTCTAATCTGAAAACAAAGAGATGCAAGAGATGCACTCACATGAAAAACACTTGAGGACTGACACAACAGCACTTGGAAATACACCTTCAGGACAGGCAGGAAAGCATTATTTCCTCTTGCAGGTGTTAGTAACTGCACAGACCTGGAATTTGAGGCAACCCAAGAGCTATTCTGCCATTCAGATGCATTTAAACTTCAGTCAACTGACATTCCTGCCAGTGAAACGAGCCTCTAAACACCAGGAACAATATTGCTTCAATCTTTTCAAGTCTTATTAAAAGATAGCAAATATGATGATTTAGAATCTGAAGAAACCCATAAAGTCTGAAGAGCTAGGAATGGTGACACATAACCAGCCTGAGCCCTGAGAGGCCCATCCAGTTTAATGAATCCTAAAGAAGAATAAACTCCAAACAAAAGCACATTGGATTTCTCATTATTCCAATTACTCCAGTTTACCACAAACGTTGAATATGGAGTACCTGCAATTAGATTTTTCTTCCGGTCAGCAAACACAAATCAGTTTATTGATCTGTTTATGCAGCCAGAGGTTTGATTTGCTGCACCACACGCATCTTTTTTATTTCACTGAAGCCTTTTCCTTAAAAATAGGTAAGGCTACATTCTACAGAAGCAATTTTCAACCCCAGTCCCTGGAGAAATGTATCCACTCTCTAGAAGCCTTGCATCAGTTGGCAAAACAGCAGGTTTAACTTAGCAAGACCTAAGTCAAGTTGTGTGCAAATAAAGGAAGAAACAATCATCTGACTTCCAAGCTTTGTTTTTAGTCTTGACAGTACCCACTGAAGGAAAAATACATATTGATTTACTGGTTCCTACCCAAGTTACATGTTGTTTTCAGGAGAACTGACATGAGCACTAAAGATGGGGAAGGTGAGGGACACCAAGAAGTGCAAAGGCCTGGATCTCCCTTGCCAGTCAGCCTTTACAAAAACAAGAAGCACAAAGTATGTTATCACAGCTGCAAATAATCATTCTTAGGCCAAAAACACAGTATCCCAGTCCCACTGATTCTTGGGATGAGTCTGATGGAGTGTTGGAGAAGCCTCAAAGCACCTGAGAGGCTGAGAAGCCTTCCAGCAGCACACAGGTTCCTGCCAGGCTCCCCTAACAGAAAACCATCAGACAGCTACCTGGAAGCTTTACAAGACAGAACAGATTTAGTGGGAGTGAGTCTGCCCCAACAAATAGACTGGGCTCAACACACCCACGTGGTCAGAGAGAACAGCCTTCACGTGGTGCCCTTATCACCGTTAGCAGCAACACTCCAAATGCCACATGCCACGAACGTGAACGTGCCATTTCTGTCATCATTCCCACTTTGATGTTGCACTCCCAAGCGTGCCAGCATGGACAGTTTGGTTTGTGCAAACAAAGTGAGCCAAATCAGGGCGTTCTGGTTAATTTTTCAGCTGGGGTTTTGAGCCCAGCCATTCCTTGGCATGACTCACCAAACGGCTGCAGAAGCAGCTACATCAGCCCAAGCGAGCGACTGGCACCGAGTCCAGGATTAGCAACACTTCAACCAGGCGTGAAACCCCTACCACAGCCTGTCTTACAGCCCTAATGACTATGGGAGAAACTCCCACAGTGGAGATCTCTAGCTCTGGTCCCTCAGGAATGCCAGCTGCTGCTTCTGAGGTGCACCAGCATTCCCTACAAAAGCACCTCCTGAACTTCTAAGCTCCATGACACACAGGGCGCATCGCCCATCTGCAACCTCGGCCCTGCTAGGCAACAAACTCAGGGGAAAGCAGCCTCCTTTACAATGCTTTAAAGAGCTCTCAAGTGTGTTATGTTTTATTCAGACTCGGGCTCGGAGCCTGGAGGAGGAGGAAAAGAAAGAGATCCTCCTATGAGTGTCACTTAGGCTGTGTGATTGCGTGCGGCGCTCGGCTCTCTGCGATTAAATCCCATCACCACCCCTGCTTGTTATTCACATCAGCATAAAAGCTACCGAGGCGCCGTCCACGCCGGCGTGTGGGGAACAAACAACACGTTGTTCTCTGGTCTGAACAACCAACCCACCTCTCTCCCCTCGTGGCTGACGCGAGCACGGCCCGGCAGCGCCGCAGGGAGCTCCCAACGTGTGTCGCAAACCAAACGCTGCCCCCCGTTAGTTACCGGCGTGGATCTTCTCAGCCAACTGCACCACACTGAGGGAACTGCCTTCACGTGGCAGAGCAGCTCTCAGGGCCGAGTTTGGACACCAGAGCAGAGTCCCTGAATTTTACTCTGCCTGCGACGGGAGCCGCTGTGGAGCGGTCACCAAAACCCGCACTGCAAACAAGTCAACAGGTGTTTTATGCCAGCTTTTCACTTCTTTTTACCTGAAAATACACGATGAAGAGGTTTATGATACATTGTCCTGTTGGATACTAGTTCTTTAAAATATTTCTATTACATTCAGGTTTCTAAGTTACTTTGTTCCACCCCTGCCCTAAGTATTTCCTTTAAATCAGATTTTGTAAGTCTCTATATCTCAGCAATGCAGCTTCCCCCAAATACGCACTCGTACCCCCAGATCTGCTCATATCCAATCTAACCTGGCCCTCTGTCAGTGTGAAGCCATTCCCCCTTGCCCTGTCACTCCAGGCCCCTGTCAGAAGTCCCTGTCCAGCTCTCCTGGAGCCTGCTTAAGTACTGGAAGGAGCTCCAAGGTCTCCCCAGTTTTTCCTTTTTCAGGCTGAACAGCCCCAGCTCTTTCAGCCTGTATCATAAATATGAACAGCAAAGGCTTTTTTCTTTCAATTTATTTTCTTCTCCCAAAAACGACTCAATCTAACACACAGGTATGGTGCTGGGGGCAGAGCACATCTCTCCAGCTTCCATAACTTTTCAGAGCAGCTGCACATTAAAATTCTGATGTTTATGGTGGGAGACAAATGACATGCTGTTAGTTTTGAAAAGGAAACTAACTGGATGATCTTAGAGGTCTTTTTCAACCCTAATGATTCTATAAAGGTCCCCAAGAATTCTTTGCATTGCATCCTTCACCCATTCATGCTAACAGTTTTGTCTAATTTAGGGGATTCCCACATGACTTCAGAAAAAGGGAAGTGTCAACTCCAAAGGAGCGGCTTGGGGACAGCAACTGTGAGATGTTATGTGGCAAACCAGCCTAGGACTGTGCTGGGGCTCTGGTAACACCAGGTTTGCACTCTCCCGGGCATCACTCAGCCCCTGAGCAGTTGCAAAGAGGTGATCAAAACCAACCAGTTCAAAAGAGCTGGAACAAAAAGTTTCCAATGAAAAGATGTAATGTGCTAAAGTCCACGCAGGACAGACTCACGAGCATTCAGCATTAATTTGTTGATGTGGGGAGGAGGAATAAAGGAAGGATGAAAGAGGAAAATACAACAGCCCTTTAATAATCCAGAGCATTATAAGTATGCGCAGCCATCTGGTGCTGTGAACTTCTATAACCCAGCTTTTCGAATGGAAATAGCCAGCCCATTCTCCCTGTACAGGCACTGAGTATTCAGCTGGAATCATGCACTGAAATTACAGCAGCTACAAAAACAATAAGCACAAAGCTTTTCTCTCCCACCTCCACCTAGAAGGTGGCTCTTCTAAGTGCGATGCCTAGGGAATAGCTGTTAAAATGGGGTAATACCATATTTTAGCTTGGCTCACTTTGCGTCTCTTAAAAATGTGTCAGCAAGTTACAGTCACACACAGGGGACTTTAACCACTACCCTGACTGAGAAATTGCATACTGAGGAAGCTCAAGGGTCAAGAGACCTGGACTTGGAAGAATGCAGGTGAAAAGATGAGATCACCAAGTACACATTGCTGGACACTGCCATCAAAACAGGCAAGGAGTCAGAAATTTCCAAAGGTATTGCTGTAGCACCAGTTCACAGCAGTATTTTCAGTAAACAAACTGGGAAATACCTTTCCCAATCTGTTCCTGACATCTGGGTATCCTGACATCTTCGGTGCTTTTATTCCCAGAAAACTCAAACTTGAGCTGAATGATGTTCTCTCACCCTGAACCACTTAAGGTGAGCATTGGCTGCGAACTGCAGCTGAAGTCAATACGTGTTTCCACACACAAATTCAGAGTAACAGTTTAATTAAGAAATAGTAGCTCCTGACAGGAGGAAAAAAGTCTTCCCCAGGGAGGAAGAGTATCTTTCATCACGCTGATCAGTGCAGTGGTGGGAGGATGAACAGATAAGCTTATAACCTCCCACGTACACACCCCCCCCGTCCTGCAAGCTCCAAGCTGTCGGTGCACAAGCCCTGGGTGCTTACAAGGGAATGAACAAGGGGGAGTAAATCCTAAGACAGTCTTAGCTGCCAGTTCAACTATGCTCTGGCAGGCACCAGCTCTCCTCTGCTGCTCCAGACAGCTCCTTTAACCTCCTCGAGCCCAAACACAGCACACAAGTTAATCATAGAATATCCTGAGTTGGAAGGGACCCACAAGGATCGAGATGAGGAGCTGTGCCTCAAACATCAGCAATGTCCAGGCTCCAGCTGCCCCACTGCCTGGCTAGACTCTACTTTCTTCCTTAGTCACTCTTTCAGTTTTAATCATAATCCAACCCTGGTATGGGTCAGAAGAGGTGAAATGCCCCTTCTTTCATCTGAGCACTTCCTGAAAGTCCAGGTTTATGGTATGTAAGTTCTTCCCAAGCTAGGCCAGCATGGCCCATTCTAAAGCCATTCCTTTTTCTCTCCCAGAAAGCACTGCTTTGGGTAGGCAAGGTGGATATAACCTCTTTTGAAGTACACAAAACATCAGGAGACACTATAAGTAGTGCTTGGTTTACCACAGTTCAGTCCTGGGTGACTGGTTTACAGTTGTCTTTCCCGGCACTGTTTGGGATGTTTCTGTCAGAATCCAGAGCAGGACAACTGTTCTGGATCCCATTCCAACAGACACATTTCTCCTTATTCTCTTCTCAGATTTCTTTCATCATCCCAACTATTCAGTGATGGAGACAGAGATCTTGTTGAACAACAGAGTATGTCATTGACACTGCACCAACCTGCATATACACAAGAAGGAAAACCTGAAGTAGCAAGGACAAATCAAACATCCCTAATTTACACATTCCTAATTCTACAACTACAGTCTTATACCAGTGTGATTTTTTCCCCCCCGTTCTTTCGTACATTGTTGGGGTAATTTTCTTTCCAAAACAACATAAAAATATTTCAGTCTGCTATGTGAAATCATTGTCAAGCCTGGCCACCCCCAGGTTAAAAAAGGCTGCAGAGAAAATCCAGGTGAGGGCTGCCAAGGTAGCCAGGGATCCCTGACACACAGCCTTCAAGAAGGGCTGGAAGGAGCTGGACTTGCCCAGCCTGGAAAAGAGAAATCTAAGGACAATCTAATAGCATATTACATTTACTTAGAGATATTTACAAGGATTACAAGGAGCCACCATATAGCAGGTCCAAAGAAGGGGCAACATGGAGAAACTGTGTGTGCCTTGGAAGGTCTGTATCAGGAAATACCAGGGAAGGGTGGTGCAGCCCTGGAAAAGGTCACTGAAGAGGTGGGGGATGTCCATCCTAGAAGACTTTTTAAGATTCAGGAAGACAAAGTCACAGTCAACATGATCTAGTACTGGCAACAGTCCTGTTCAAGCTGAATGGGATTAGAGCCCTCCAAAGGTCTCTTGTAACCAGGGTTTCTTTGATTCGAGTGCTTCTCCACCCTGTCCCCAGCCAGCACTGTCATCTCCCCTTCATGGCAGTAGCACATCCCTCCTTCTGACATGTATCCCAGTCCAGGCTCCATCCCACATGTTTAACAGGGTCAAGTGTGCCATCAGTGGTTCAGGAATAAGCATGTGCTGATCAGCTCTGGGTAAATTTTGAACGATATTCAATTATCTTTCCTGCAGCAAAGGATGTGCTTCAGTTCCCTCTCCCACTGAGCCACCAACTTCCATAAAATTCATAGAAACATCAGGCCTTTGAGTCCTCCACATTGCTCAGACTGGGTTGACACTGACCTTAGAATTTAAACAGTTAATTCTGGAAAACTGAAAGACAGACAGCACAGTTCCACAAACTCTGCTTCCTTGGGAAATCAGGGTGAAAACAGGGCTGCAACAGACATCCAGGGATCATGCAATCCATCCCAGGGTCCCCAAAGGATCCACTGCAGATGCATCACTCCTGACAGATGACTGCCTCACTTGTTCTGCAAGACAGCTTCAGCAACCCTCTGGGTACACATTTTTTAGGAGCAGGAGACACTAGTGTTGTAAAAGGTCCAGAGTGAATCTTTAAGTGCCATTTAAGGCTCTGGTTTGACATAATCTGGGAAAGAGATTATTCCTTTTCCCCTTTGAAGCAGCCTTTTGCATATTTGCAAACTGCTATGACAACACGTTCTCCAGGCCAAACAGCCAAAAATGTTTCAGGCTTCCGGAGACTGTGGTTTTTTCGACTCACGATTGTTTTTGTTGATCTTCTGTCAAGTCTCTCCACTTGGCCTGTGGTGTTTTTGGAGTCTGCTGCCCAGAAGTGTCAAGAGCTTCAGCTTGGCATGCAGAACCAGCCCCTAAACGCAGCAGGATCACACCACACGCTGTCTGTTTTCCTGCTCATACACCTCAGTATGTTCATCTTTTCCCACAAGTACGATACTGCCCTCACATAATAGTTTGTGATTCATAGATAGATCCTTTTCTGAGAAGCCAACACCTCCTAATCTTCTGCTCTTCACCTATTTTTGTGTACTGACTTGCTCTTATTCTTTTTTAAAAAATACACCTGCTATTGAACTGTTCAAATTTGTTAGGGCTACCTAGAACTCAATGCACTTTGCAACCTTTCCTCAATGTCATCTGCAAATATAATGAAAAAAACCTCTGCTCCCCTCACCTGGGTTGGTCAATAAACCCTGAGATACCTCTGGACCTTTGGCAATTTCTAGAGAACCACCATCACTACATGTTCTATTTTACTGATGAGCCATCAGCAATCAGTAAGTGACAATTTTAACACAACGGGGTTGGAGAAACACAAAATTTGGTCCCCACGCTCTCCCTGTGGTAGATTTTGAAAGCTCCACACAGCAGAACCTGCCTGCTGGCTTCTGTCCCCAGGATGACTGGAGAACATTATTTTCCTCACTTCTAGGTAACAGAAGTTTTGCTCGGTATGAAGGGCAAACAAGGACAAAATTATCTGTAACAGTAAGTGGAGCAGCACAGCTTTCCTGGTGCCAACCCTTCTCCCACAGAACTTCTCACCTCTTGACACAGAAGACAGCAGCTGATGCAGAGGACGTGTGAGGCAATGCTGCTTGCCCAAAGCCAGGCAGAGGAGAAGGCCCCCTGCTTCCAGAAGATGAGGAAGGCTTCAAACCCTGCCTCTCCTTCGCCAGCAGATTTGGGTAATTCACTTGGGTAATTCTGCTTGCTAAGAACAAATCTTAAGATCCCACTTGCTCATTAGATTTACCCATACTGACTGTTCAGGAGTTCCATGTGCCTGGCACACCCTCAGCACACACAGAAGGTTCCCAAAGCCAGGCTGCAGCACATTTCCAAACAGGGAGTTTTCAGAGACCAGGGAACATGTTCATGAAACAGCTAAAGGCCCCTCCAATACCAGATCCATCCTTGCCAAGCCCCCGTGCCAAACGTTCGAGGTACGGGAACTCCTTTGAACTTTGGAAGAGGACTTTGCCACGAAATTATTTTACATTCTCATCCAAGGCCCAAGCTAGTTTTCCTTAATTTTGCAATATCAGCCTCTGGAGCAAAACAGTGGTTTAGAATGTCACCAAGAATCCCTGAAACTTGTAAAGCTAAAAGCAAGTGAAAAAAAATATAAAGGATTAAGTGTAAAGAGGTAAGAAACTGTAACCCAGGCACTCCTATCAGCAGTTGATATAACAGTATATAAAGTCCCTTGAGTCATTCTAGCTGTAACAAGAAAGTTTTCTCACATCTGAGCTACATAATCATTCTCAAAGTGATCAGATTGTAAAAAATCCCTTAGAAATTACTCCTCAGACACAGGCAAAGGTAGGAAGCACACAAATACTTTAACCAGAAAGCTCAGTTCTACCTTTTGTGAGGCACAAAATGAAACTCTTCGGTTAATCACCCAAAGTGCCTGAAGTGCTGCTGCATTGGATGTGTAGGGTGTATCGTGCTGATGGAAGTTCACAAGCTACAGACACAGAGCCAGGCACAGGTCCACATCAGCCCTCAGGTGTCCCCTGCACGAACAGCAGGTTATCTCTTAACAGCCACCACCAGAACGTTCTGCCTCTCCT
This sequence comes from Corapipo altera, assembly GCF_003945725.1. Lineage (NCBI taxonomy): Eukaryota > Metazoa > Chordata > Aves > Passeriformes > Pipridae > Corapipo > Corapipo altera. The sequence goes on along the minus strand of NW_020884894.1, from coordinate 10,346,431 downwards.
CCACTTGTGCACATGGCTCCCATGCCACCAATCAACACTAATCCAGTGTATTAGCGAAAGCTCAGCTTTCAGGAAAATCCATAACAACATCCATTTAAAATAACAGAGGTATTGGAAAGCATGCCTGGGATTTCTACCTTGTCACTCGCTCGGGGCAGCAGGAGGGCGAAGCAGGAGGGTGGTGAGAGAGGAGAGAGAAGCAGCAGCTCGTGCTCCAAACCAGAGAACTTGGATGCACCACTGCTGGTTTGAGCCACCCCTTCCAGCTCCAAACAGCAAACCCAGTTCCCTGTGCCTGCAGCCTCGATGCCTCAGTTGCAATCTTGCAAGGTTTAGGGATTTCTGGGTTTAGGTAAAGAGACTGTCAAGAAAACTTCTGGGCTTAGGGAGCACCTTTTGAGCCCTCCAGCTCAGCACCAACAGAATTCCCCCAAAAACAGCTTTTGCAGCTGAAATGAGATTTGGACTATCTGAAATCAAAACCTTGACTTCCTACTTATGCCACATGTGCTGGTTAACTCCTCCTTCATCGCATCCCAGGGCAGGGGCACACTGCAACTGCTCGGGAGGTCCCAAATTCCGGTCAGAGGAAATCTGAGACATCTTTCAACACCACATTGTTCCAAATACATCAGGTCCAGCAGCCTCACTCTAAGGCAGGGTCAACTGCAGGCCACAGAGTGATTTGCAGCAAGGTGCATGTTCACAGCCCTTCTCTGCAGAGCTCAGCTTTGATTAAACAAAACTGGCTTTCAACCTGCAGCAGGGACAGCAGCTGGAACCACAGCCAGGTGCCAGCTCTGCAAAACCTCAAAGCCTCAGCCTGGGGGCTCAGGGGGGAGTTAGGAAGATGCTGTATTTTTTTTCCAGAGTGCAACACTTTGACAGCACCCACTTGAAAGCTCACTTTAAAAATGTTCTATAGGTGCCTGTCAGTGCTCCCTGTGCCTCTAGGATGAAATCAGCCACAGGGAAAAGAGGAAATGGCCTAGGTTATTTTTAGGGAAATGTAAAGGAGTCAAAGGCACCAATGGTAGCTGATAGCTCAAATCCTTTCTGTTAATAATGTGTGTTCTGTATAGAGGGAGCTTAATATTCTTTTTCTACCCTCCCAATGTCCCTTTATCCCTACATCCATAATTCTGCAGAAATACTATTCCACCACTAACAGGATTTTATAGGGCCCACAGATGAAGAAATGAAAATATATGTCAATTCCCAGCACTATTACACGTCCCTTTCCCTCAGATGTGGCTCCTGTCTTCCATCCTTATATTATGTGCCACACACTGTGCACCACTTCCCCAAACCCAGTCATTCACCCAAAAACCTTAACCAAAATGCTCAGCTGCTGCCCCTCACCCTGCAGGTGCTACTGGTATGGACAGCAGTCCTAAGGAAAAAGGGTTGTGAATAAAATTACTGGGAAAAAACCCACATTCCTCTTCTCCATGGAGATTCCTTTCCTGCTTTCTTTGTTTCCAGCGGCTTTGAGGCTCAGCAGAGTTTCCACCCTGCCCTTATGACATGCACAGTTCTGTGAAATATAAACTGCTAACGTTGAGTGTTGCAGACTGCAGTGGTACAGAACTGACAGATGTATGAAGAGAAAGATCCCCCCTTTTCCTTGCTTCCCCTTGCTTATCCTGCCCTAGGATTTGGGGTTATCCTCACTGCAACATAACCTGAAGTAAACAGCAAAAAGGCAAAAGGAGTAACTGAAAAAGGTCCTTCTGACACACCAATTCCATCGGAGGAAACAACCTTCAAAAAGTACCTCAAGAAGCAGCCAAAGCGAAGGGGAATTGATTTTTAAATGCATACACTGGTTTCAAAGCCCTTTCACCAAGAAAAGGTGTTTCTTTACGTGCACACCAAGTGTTTACCAACACAACAGGCTGAAGTTTTGCGGGAGCACGGTCACTGACACCCGCGGGAAGCAGGACGATTTTCCAGGTTTCTAACTGCGGTTATTGGGTTTCCACAGACACTCGTGCAGCGGGAGAGATCTGGACAAACACTTCAGCTCCCGGCGACGGAGCAACACAACCCCACCTGCACCCTCACACCCGCCGAGCCGCCGCGTTAAAAGCGGAGGAAGAGCAGAAGCCAAGAGAAGTGCATTTACTGGGCTGGCCTCCGTGTTCCCTGCCCGGCTCCGAGAGGCGCTTTCATCCTGTTCGAGTGCCTGAGCTCTTCAAAGCAGAGCACAGTGCCCTTTTCAGCAGAGCCCCGGCTGCAGCTCCGCCAACACTCTTGTTGTGCTACTTAAAAAAATCGCCGCTTTCTCACAGCCGTAGGAAACGCAAAAGCACATTCCTCTGTAAATGGATGTTTTCTTACTTTTTTTTTTTTTCCAGGCAAAGGCCTCAGCAATTTATATTAAAAAAAAAACCCCAACAATTCTTCCCTACACGGGGGGAAAAAAAAAACAACAAACCCAACTCTAATTTTTAGAAAAAAAAATTGCCTGCATTGGTCTAACAACAGGACTACTGTAAAACGCTTCTACCACCTAATGTGGCTCACAGGGAAAAAATGGCAGTTGCTGTATGTAAAAAGCTCTTTCTTTCCCCAAGAAGACTCAAACATGGTCCCAGAGACTTGTATGCTCATGCAAACAAGTACTGCAGATGTGGTTTAAAACCTTGCCTTCAGCTGCCCTGTCCCTGTTTTCCTCGTTACACTACAGTCAACAGCTTGAGACACACAGAACTCCAGGGGGAAGACTGGAAAATTGGCCACCCTGACGGTTTGAAGTCTCTCCTCTCTTCTGGCACAGAGATCAGAGGCCAAGGTGACGACTGTGTCTGGCAAAAACATTTAACGGGTCTAAAGACCATCTGGCACAGCCAGGGAGGGCAACACCATGAGCCAGTGTGGCCAGTCAGGGTCTCCTGAATGAGGGATCCTGCTGCATCCAGACCCTCCCAGGCACTGACCCCATGGAGAACTTCCAGAAGAATAAGGTGGCTTTGCAATGAGCTCCTCTTAGAGCAAAGGGCAGCAGAGGACACCGTGCAAAGGTAAATCTTCCATAAATGCGAGGCACCTACCAGCTCTCCTGGCCTCTTGTACACACATGACTTTATCTCCTGTATTAAAAAAATATACAGGACCAAGGGAGCATTAGAGGCCAGTGGTGATTCTCTGTTACTGGTTATATTTTAAATCTGCTTTGAGTGTTTTCCCAAAGACATTCTCCAGCCCAAACTTGGAGAAGCCAGGCTGCCTTATAGCCCATCTCAAACAGGAGATGAATTAGGAGAAGATAACCAGAGCAGAGTCTTCCCTCATTCAGGGCAGTTTCTTCCCTATAACCAATTTAATTAGCAGATAACCTCTTACACAAAACTTGGTAATATATAAGTATGTACTGCAGGAAAAAACCTGGACACATTTCTGGGATAAACAGAGTATAAAATAGAAAATAAAGCTCATATGCTATGGAACACTTGATTTTTTTCCAAACTGGTATTTTTTATAAAGTGGTTATACTTTTATCATCAAAATAACAAAAGACTGTGTTTTTTTTTAATTACATAGTCATATGTAATTAATTTTAAGTGACCCAAAGTGCAAGCACACAGGAGTCATTCCAGGACTGGCAGCCAGCCAGACCTGTCATAGCATCAATGCAAAACCTACTGCTCTTTAGAAAGCCACATCCAAAATTTCAGAATACTTGTCCTGCACTGACTGAACTCTCCTGCAAAGCAATAAGGATCATGGAGAGATTTTCTGTGATATGCAAGTATAATTTTTTCCCTCTCCTACAGGAAATCAGCTTCTCCACTAAAACACAAGTATGCGAAATAGAAAGTTGAGTTGCCACTTTACATTTCCATCTGCAACTTTTAGGGGAAGGAGGTTAACAAGAATAATTGCAGTTTCTTTTTATTGCTTGCGCCTTTTTTAGAATAAGTTTGTCATTTGATAGGAAATCCAACCACAGTCATCATAATACAATGACTGATCAGTCCCTTTGGAGTTGGACGGGGGATTCAGCAACCAGCTCCCAACTGAGTCAGAAGCAGTCTGGGCTCGAGTTCCACCCCATTCTCTCTCAAAAAGTTGAATAAATGCAAGAAATTAATATTAAAATTTGACAAGTCTGTCACCTGTCTCCTTCATCATGTGTCACAAGGGATTTGAGGGATTAAAAGTCCTCCACAGCAAGGACAATTACAAGAACACTTTGAAAACGCTCTGCAGACGTGTCCACGGACTTGGGTAAGGACTCATCCTGTAAACATGCATCAGTTGCCTCGAAATGGTCTTATTTTTATCTTACTGTCTGTCAGGTAGCACATGCACAGTTTGTTTGTTAATGTACTCCATGTTTCCTGCTTCTCCTATCACCTGCAGGCAGGGAAACTGCTTGGGGAGAAAGTGTTTTGCTTCTTTACCTACATAGGTCGAGTCAGTTATTGTGGGAACACCATTCACACCACTCCACTCAGCTACTCATCTAGAGCAACTTTGTTTTCCTGTATCTAAGGGTGTTCTTCCATCCTATTCATGGAGGATCTGCAGAGTTTACTCAACACCTGCATTTAACCTGGTGCTTTCAACTCCAAGCTAGTGTGGAAAATCATTAAGGTTCTGAATGTTCCAGGAGAGAAAAGAAGAAATGCAATGCACATACAATCTGCACATCAGGCCCCTCCTTTGGCTCTGCTCTCAAGGCATTTGAGCTGAAAATCTCTCTTTACCATTAAAGTTTTTAGTATGTGTTTCTTGGCTGCTTTTGATAAAGCTTTGGAGGAGCTGCTGATACGCAGGAGGGCAGGAACACCATCCAGAAGGACCTCAGCAAGCTGGAGAAATGGCTCTAACTGCATCTGCCAGCACTGTCAGGGCACTTAGGGAGGAGGACACCCCACCAGATGTCTCAGAGGTGCCCAGTGAAAAGGCAAGTGGTGACTGTCCAGCTGCAACTGGGCAAATTCTATCTGGATGTAAAGAGAAATCACAGTTCCCACAAGAACTGGGCTGCCCCAGGACAGAGCCCAGAGAGGTGGTGACATCTGCAACCTCATGGCAGCTGGAGTGAATAAGGTGCTAAGCAACCTCATGTAGCTTAAAATTCAGCCCTTCTCAGAACAGGGGTTTGGTCCAGAGACTTCCTGAGGTCCCTTTGTGCCTAAATCTTCCTGCAGTTTTAAGTTCAGTGGTAGGCACTGGAACACTACTGCAGGAAGCCAGGCCAGCTGTTCTCTCTGCATGGCTGCTCAGTCCCTTGCAGAGCTCCTCCAGACTTGCACTGCCCAACTTCCTTCGTGTATCAAACATGTCTCTCCTTACACCCCATTTACCAATGCATCCACTAGCACCATTACTTAGAACAAGCTTTTCAGGGTGTTTGATTAAGAGATGTTCCCACAGCAGCCCACACCAACCTCACCCACTGTGAACACACCACAAAAAAGCTGACTCTGTTCTATAAATAGGAAAACAGACCATGAGGGGAAATGATTTGCCCAGATCAGACAGCAAAACCAGAACAATTCATACACCCTAGCTCAGCTTCCCAATTTAACCATAACATGTATTACCTTCCACTTCTTCAGGCAATTTTCCCAGGTGTGTAAAGCAGCATAACAGTACTGGTATTCAACAGAAGGAGAAGCTTTGAAACAGAAGTAGAGCAACCCTGTTCTAGCAGGATAATGATGGTCTGATGTTCATTTCTGCACTTTCAAAGGAAACTGTGAATGTTATTCCAGCTTTATTCCTCAATCAACTTTTTTAAGTTACAAAGAGACCCCCAGAAATTAGTTTTATCCCTGAGATTTCAATTAAAATATTGCCAAACCTTCTTTTCAGTAAGTTCTAACAAAACAAGTGAAAGATAATAACTTTGCAGCAGGCTACATCCAGTGCAGTGTCAATAGCCCACCCAACCCTTATTCAGGGATGCTCAGAAAAAAGAAAGCATACTAAGTTACAAAGCCAGCTTTCCTTCATTCCTCACCCTAGCCATTACTCCAAGGAGTTCAAAAAGTACAGAAGAAGATACAAGAGATAATCAGTGCAGTGATGTCAGCAGTACCTGAATAACCTATTGTGGGAGACCTCTCCTATTGATCTGCTAATGGCCTCTTCAAACAGACCTCACACTCCAGGAACAGGAGCCCGGGGTAAGAGGGTCCCAGGCAGAATGGAATTACATTAGCTGGATGTGAGATGACTTGTTTTTCCAAGAACATGCAGCTACTTCTCAGGTCACCATGCATCTTGGCTTTCATTCCTCTCTCAATACAGCTTTGTCCTCTCTGATCAGGTTTTGAGGCCAGACCTTTCAAAAAGCAAGGACTCAGCACTGAGACTCTGCAAACCCAGGGCACTGCTGCTGCCTGACCTGGTGCAGTTTGAAGACACCTTCCTCATTCCCCCCTGGAACTCAAGCTGTCAGCTCTGGGCACCCTAGTTCACAGGCTTCTTTTAACATTTCCTCTTCCATTTCACATCCTCAGACTACAGACAACAAAAGCAGTTGCTCCAATGAAACCTCTGCTTCTGCATCTATCCAAGACAGACACTTTCTACAATGCACTCAAGTATTCTGCCCACTCCTGCTCCAAAGAAACCAGGACTGTCATTACCATTAGTCCGACAAACTTATCAACAGCCTCATTTCTGGCATCTTCCCACTTCTTCCTGTATAACACACACACACAAAAAAAAGAGCAATTTTCTGTGAACACCAGAAATTTGGAAGTGTTTAAAATCCCAGGAGGTGGCTTTTAAGAATGCTGGCAAGGTTGTGGGAAACACACCAGACACCTCTAAATCTCTGGCTCACTTTGTTTTCTCCTAGAATTTATTCACAAAACGAGCAGCCTTTTTGCTGCATCTCCTGCCAATACCTGGCTACGTCTGCAATTTAGGGGCATGGGCTTAATTACACTGGTAAATTAAAGCATCCATTTTCCCTGGCTCTGGAGGAACAGAAAGCAGCCCAGCAGCAGACACCGGCTGCTGGCTGACACATATTTGCTTTCCAAGCAGTAAAACGCTGACAGCTTTCCAAAACAACCACTCATATCACACATAGTATCCGTAATACCCCCCTAAAGTGTGTAATTTGTAGTGGGATAACAAGTAAAATGCCTCAGGCTTGTGCACTGGCACTTCCAAAACACACAGTCTAACACTTTCTCACGTGCTGCCTTCTCCACGTACAACCTATGAGCATCCAGCGGCCCCAGCTGCAATGAATCCACAAAATTTCTCAAAATAAGTCCCTCCTGGCACAAGGACCAGTGGACATCAAAGTAAATTACACCAGGGAACCTTCAAAATCGTTGCTCTCAGTTCCCTCTCTCCAGACTGCCTGTGGCTGCACTGAGCTTGGTCAGAGACCCCCCTCAAACACTGATTTTTTTTTGAAGGAAGGGCCCCTGTCTGTTTACTCATTCTTCAAATGTAAGCCAGCCCATACCTTTGGTTATTCACACTGCCCTTCTACACACGCTTTTCAGTTCTGTGTTTTTATCCAGAGGATGCAGAACTGCACTTCATATTCAAGGGCATGGCACAGCAAGGACACCTGCAACAGCACCACTCACTCCTAGTATCAACTAGCTTTTGATCATAAGTATCAACATGATATGTAGAAGTATTTAACCTCAAATTGCTTCTTCTGAAGAGCAAGAAGCACCTTCAGGGCCCACCATCATTTACAGAAAATTCAAACTGCCCATCTTCCCATGGGACCAGCTCAAGTTTGTCCACACTGAACATCAGACAATTTATTTTGTGATCCCTCTCTGCTTCCTCAGATTTGTTTTTAACTTCAACAACTCAGTATCATCAGCACCATTTTACTGGGTGTCACATGAATATCCCACCTCTTGCTTCTAAGATTCTAAGACTCCAGGATCACCCCATTTCACAAGAACAGGCAGAACCTGTGTTAGGTAACATGCTAAACTTAATTAAAAAACCTGCAAAAAAGTAAAAATAGCGAGTGACAAAGTTGAGTGAGTCATAACATCCAGTGTCACTACACACAAGCTCATGCACTGAGGAGTGGAGACATTACAGGGAATACACCAAATTATGCAGACACCATGACATCCCCAAACCAGCTCAGGAAACCTCTTGGGGTCACAGAGGGCCACTCTCTACAGAGATCTGGCAGATCTACTACCACTGGTTACAAGGTGACCAGGACTTTGCTGTTCAGTGTGACTCACAGATGTCACATGGTGCAGCTGGTCATTCATCTCTTTCTGCATCAGGATAACCCCACTGCATGCTTAAAACTCCACAGCTGGTTAACAAAGCCTATTAACACAGCAAATTAACAAAACAAGCAAAGGCTGCCAAAGTCAGCTGAAATTGGGAGTTCAAGGAAGCAGCTGATAGAATACTTTTGGCAAGAAACTAATCAAGTACAGCAGTTTCTGAAGGAAGTAATACAATTAGTCCAAAAGCTGCCAAATTTGGGGGTTTATGACCCCTCACACTTGTGTCTCCACTGTGCACCAGGGACTTCGAGGAGCACTCATGGAAAGAATTAACAAGATCCACAAAGGTGTCAAATCTGGGCTCTCCTTTGGTGGTCTCCTAAGCAAATGCCAGTATTCCTCAGTTTCATTTAACTTGGATATTCCAGCTATTAACACAAGCTGGCCTGACAGCTTTAAAGTACAAAAGACTTACTGACACATTTGATAACTCTTTGGAGAGTGACTGATTTTTTTTTTTTTTAAAAACACAATCCTAAAGCAGCTTAATATGTTTAAAAACTTAACGTGCTGGATTCCTTACATCCATCATTAAAATGCCAACATACCTGTCACACTTAAAAATACAGGATCATTAATTTATTCTGGGTTTTTGACAGTTACTTTACTGTCACTTCAGAATCATAAATTTAGCCTCTCATTAACAGTCTCCCAGTGGGATTCACCTCAAAGTCATGGTGTTCAGGAATCTAAACAACACTCTCCTACTTAGTAAAGAAAGAAGTTATAAAAGCTTAATTTTTTAGTATTTTTAATACAGTGAGTGATATAAACAGAAAGACAACTTGCAAATTTGGATCCCCCCACTTTCTGTAGGTGTGATTCCTAGTGAGGTTATGCTACACTTGGTAATGGTGCTGGTGAAGGAGCTGGCTGGTCACTGAGCTCTCCCACCATGATCAGAAGGAAGTTCTCCGGAGTGATGGGACTCTGGGAGGGCAGGGGCACCCATCTTCTGCCTAAAAATTATCTCCTAAGGGTCCTCTTTGCATGGTTATCTACAAAAACTATCCTTCGACCCTTCAATTTATCACACACCAAGCTCGTTGTCAAGAAGACAATGCAGATCCATTTCTGAAATGCTCATGTCTCCAGATTGAGGAGATTGGGGCTCCAGGAGCCCCTTGCCTGCCAGAACCCTGCCTTTCAGCAAAGCTATTTTTCATACTCCACTTGGATTAGTATCAGAAATCAGACTGGGTATGTACATGCCACATTTCAAACACCCTGGCACGAGTTTCTACAGCAAAGCCTCAAACAGCAGCTTACCACAGCCAACGTTCCCCCAACCAGACACCCACAAGCATCCCAGTTCTGTTCTGCATGAAGAGTCTCCTCTTTCTTAACACTCAGTTTTTTAAAGGAGTTCACTGTGCTGCACTGGGAGTGGTTTGGGAAAGCAGACGGAAAACGGGGAAGGATTTTAAAAGCCAGAATCACAGATTTTGTTAACCCAGGTAACGTCACCAGCCTGCACGTGACAAACGGCTTCTTGCCATCACGAAGACCCAACCCAGGGAGAGCTTCCTGACTTCCCCTCAGCGCACTCACCTCGCCTGAGTAGCTGTACTTTCCCTTCAGGATCTGCCGGTACAGGCGGGTGCGGTTGTCGTCCTCGAAGGGCATCGTCCCGCTGAGCAGGATGTACGAGATCACGCCCAGCGCCCACATGTCCACGGAGTTCGTGTAGGGCTTCCTGACCAGGATCTCGGGGGCGATGTACTCCGGGGTCCCGCACGTGGTTTTCATCAGGCAGTCGTCCCCCTTCTTCCGAGCGCTCGCCAGCCCGAAGTCCGTGATCATGATTTTGGAGTCCGTGCCCGGGTGGTAGTACAGCAGGTTCTCCGGCTTGAGGTCCCGGTGGGTGATGCCCAGCGTGTGCAGGTACCTGACGCCATCCAGCACCATCTGCAGCACGCGCGTGGCGTCCCTCTCGGTGAAGGAGCCCTTGGCGATGATCCTGTCGAAGAGCTCCCCGCCCGTCGCCAGCTCCATGACCATGTACACGCGGTCCTGGGTCTCGAACACCTCGATGAGCTGGATGATGTTGGTGTGCCGGACCCTGCGCAGGACGCTGAGCTCCGACTCGCACACCTCCCTGCCCTCCCGGTACTTGGTCTCGATCATCTTGATGGCGTAGGGCTGCTTGGTGGCCTTGTGCTCCACCCGCACCACGCGGCTGAAGCTGCCCCTGCCGATCAGGGCCTTGATGTCGTACTTGGCCGTCACTCTGGGGTCGAACTTGGCGCGGTATTTGGCCACTTTGTTCTTGCGGGGCTCGGGCTGGTGGGCGGGCAGGGCGTTCCCGGGATACGGGTTGGCGTGGTGAGGAGGCGAGGGGGAGCCAGCCTTGATGACAGCCCCGCAGTCATCCCTGATGAAGTGCTTGTATATGTCACTGTGGCCTGTGTAGGGTTCAACTTTTTTAACCAGGTCCAGCTGCACATCTTTGGGGGGCTCGGGAAGCACTTTGCTTGTCCCACAGCCCATCACTGACTGGTGTTAATTCCCTGTCAAGGCATGTTCCCAGGGGAGCATCAGCAGCAACCACATCCGGGACAATTCCCACATCTGAACCTTAGGAAAAGAACGAGGAGGAACAAATAAACTGGAATCGAGGTAGTAAAGGTTCAAAAGGGGAAAAAAAAAAAAAGAAAAAAGTAGGCCATGCTAGCACAAACTAAGAATTTGGGATTGACCAAACACAGTGCTCTGCTGCTTTCATCACAAGCCAGTGCCTACAAACACAGCCATGGTCAGAACCATGGATGTGACCATGGAAATCACACAGTATCTCTTTTTATTAAGCACAGTTCATGTTCTGCTCCCAGCTGAGCACTGAATCATAGTCACAGAGTGGTTGAGACTTCTGGAGGTCTTTTTTCCAGCCACAATTGCTTAATAAAAAAATCAAATTAAGGAAAGAGCCAAGCACTTTCCTTTGTTTTGTTTCAACTGCTCAACTTCACACAACAGCAGCCACTGCAAACCCTAAGAGTTTTGAAATGCCTCACTAGCAGCTCCACAAAGTACCTCAGCAACTTGTTCACTTAACAAATCTGCTTAAGACTTTCTTTATATTGATCTTGTACAGTGTCTTAAACCTCTCACTGCTTTGCTCCTGGGGATCAATGGAATGGCACAGGAAGGGAATATGGAGCCAGAGGCACCCTGGCTTTAAGGTGAATTTTACCATTGAACTTGTTGCAGCCCCTGCTAAAGGGGAAATGTTCACTTAACCAGAGCAGCCTTCAGTCAGCAAGTCCCTCGCTCTCCAAACCCTGAGAAATCAAGGTGGGCTTTGACATCTTTCAACAACCTGACTCAGTTTTGCTTTATTTGACATCTTCAGGCACCAAGTGGCACTTCTGGCTTTCCATATGGAGCTGTGTGTAGTAAGTGGAATTTCCACCAGCTCTTCCAGACTAGGAGCTCTTGCTCATCACACTGTATTTCAAATAAAACCAAATCAGGTGCACCTAAGCAAGTCTTTATGTTCTGATTAAAGCAGGATCACTGGCCAGGAGATGGGGAAGCTGCCTGTGGCTCTGGCAGTTTTACACTTGCACCTTTTGGCTCAGAGCCCATCAATGGGTGCCTGAGCCTTTGGAGGAGGTTACAAAAAACCATCACCCTTGAAATGTGATCTCAGGTCTTACCATCACCAGGTGAATCTCCTCTCAGGCACCACCTCTCCAACCAACTCCTCAGCATGAACAGCAGAAAAGGAACCCTGGCTGGTTTTCCATCAGGAGAATCAGGTGAAGAAACAAGAAATGTTTTAAAGGGACGTCCGGAAGAAGTTTAGACTCTGCATCCAATCTGGAAAGAAAACCAGGCTTTTAAAATCGAACATCACCAAAGGAACTTCTCAGGGAAGCCCTCCTGGCAGCACCCTGAGGTCATCACAGACATGCCTGTGGCAGGGTACAAGCAATAGGAATAAAGAACCAACTTCACAGGAAGCTTAACTGACTTTCATCAAGTGCTGCCCTGGAAGTGGGGGTTTGTTCAGATTAAAGTACCATGACAAAACATAAAGAGCTGTGACTGGTCCTGAATCATTCCTCCCATGGACAGTTTCTCTCAGAATTATTGAGCCTTAAAGCATATTAACTTAACAGAGAAATGGAGGGAGAGCATCCACAAACAAGGTTATTACAGAGTAATTCAACCTGTAGAGAAGTGGTTGTGGGAAACGTCGGGCCTGTAAATAAAACTGAAGAGAAGGACCAAACACTTGAAAACATCATATATAAATCCCCTAATGGCATTAACTGAGATCTGGCAGCAACTCCAGTATGTCAGTGTACACCCAAGCGTCCCAGGGAAGCCCACAGAACCCCAGAGCTGCACACCAGAGTCAGCACCAAAATGCCCAACTCCGCATCAGTGCAGGTGGAAACGCTCTGTACAACAATCAAAACGAGCTTGGGGAAAGGAATTAAAGAAATGGAGCACTACAAGCCCACTCCAAGCAGGAAATCACAGACTTGTCAGGTGTCAAACTATCTGAGAGGAGAGAGCACACCTGAGTGTGTGCAGCTGTATCCAGCTGCAGCTGGAAGTGGTGGGAAGGAACGAGGGGTTTATGCTTCTTCTCTTGGACATGCAGCACCTCACTCCCCACAGCTCAGCAGGGAAACACCTCAGCTCTTGCCAGCTCAGAAGTGTCCTCTCACTGAAAATATGAGGGAAGGAATGGCTGAGGTCCCTGTGGATAAGGGGTATCAGTCACCTGCCTAGATCCCCCAAGGCCAAGCAGACCTTTCACCCTCAAGTAAATACATCAGAACTTGAAGCTCCTTAACATTGCTGTTCTGTGAGATGCCAGCTTGGAAACCTGAAGACAGCAGCTCTTAACTGTGTTAATCAAAGCTCAAACACAGCAACCTGCAAACCACACCTGTGCCAACACAGCAGAGCTGAGAGCACCTCACCTGAGAGCACCACATTTAGTAACACAGGGCAAATGTGCCTCTTGCTGCCTGACACAAACTTGGCATAAACCTGGCACAAAACTGGCATAAACCCGTCACAGACCCGGCATTCCCAGCGGAAGCCTCCAGTGGGTTTTGCAGGGGAAACCCGGGGCTGGGGCTGCTGCAGCACCGCAGGCAGCTGTGCCAGAGCCAGGGGTGGACCAGGCTCGGCCAAACCAACCGCGATTCCCAGAACTCTCGATTGTTTCCACAGCTTCTCCCGAGATTTCCACAACTCCCACTGTTTCCATCACTCATCCCGACCCAGGCCGTTTCTCGCACATCCTGGAAAGCGGACCCAGGGCCGGGCCGGTGGCGGGAGCTCGTCCTGCGGCAGGCTCGGCTCCAGGCCCAGGAAGCGCTGAGGGGACGCTCCTGGGGCGGGCAGGGCTCGCCCCCCCGGCCCGCCCGTTCCCGCGGCCCAGCGCTCCGGGCAGCGGCAGCGCTGAGGCGCCGGGGCCCACCGCGCGTCCCGGGACGCGCGGCCACCGGCGCGGAGGGAGAGAAGGGGGATGAGAAGGGAGGAGCAGTGCCCGCGCCAGCGCCGGTGCCACCGGGCCCGGACTCACCTGGGCCCGCTCCGGCCGCGCCGCGGCACCGCCTCTTGACGTCATCACCGCGCGCCGGGGACGCCCGAGGGGGCGGGGACGCCGCGCGCCGCGATTGGCTGAGGCGGCGGGGGGGCGGGGCCGAGGCGCGCGGGGAGGGGCCGCTCTACCGCCCCCTGGCGGGGCCGCAGGGACAGGACCCGGGCGTCTCTCAGGGCTCCGGGATCCCCCCAACCCCACGGGCTTTGGGACCCCCTCAGCCCCATCCAGGACCTGGGGCCCCCCTCAGTGCCATCTGGGAGCCCTCAGGGCTCTGGGACCCACCAGCCCTGTCTGGGACACCCCAGCCCCACACGGGACCCCTCAGTGCCATCTGGGGTCCCTCAGCCCCATCGGGGGCTCCTCAGGGCTCTGGGACCCCCAGTCTGATCTGGGACCCCCCCTCAGTGCCATCTGGGGCCCCTCAGGGCTCTGGGACCCCTCAGCTCCCTCAGGGTCCCATGACTGCTCAGCCCCACGGGGCCCTTGGGATGACTCAGCCTCATGGACCCCAGGGCCCCCCTCACCCCACTGACCCTGCTGTCCCCCACAAAGCTGTGCTCCCTGGTGTGCAACGAGCCGGTCCTGACACACTCGAGAGAGAGATGCTGGTTATTAACTTCCAAGCCGTCGAGCCCAAGTGCTCAGGGCTATTCCGCAAATCCAGCACGTCCCACTGGACTTGCCGTGTTGTTATTCACACACAAAAGTTCAGTCAGTAAATTCCCAAACACGGCCGCTCTGTTGGGTTGATTGGTAATTTCCATACAAATCACATAACCCAGGTAACTTCTACTCATGCTCAGGGGAAGGGTCTTCACCTTCTTTTTGACCTGCAGGTGTGATTTTTAGTATTATAATGAAGATAGTTCAGGCCTAAGATACGTGGACCTGGAGTACTTTAGCCAAGTTAGTGATGTCTAGACATATGTCAACGTCTTGATTTACTACATCCAGGATGTCCTTGAGTAAGGGATGATGGCTTCTGCCACTTCCACTGATTAGGTCTCCTTTCATGCTGATTAGGCTTCAAAGCATACAAAGATCAAACATCACAAACCATCCTGACTTAAGACAATCTTGGTATGTTCTGCATTTTGCAACACTGTGACTCTCTTCAGCCCCACGGGGCCTGGGACCCCACTCAGCCCCATGGGCCCCCAGGGATGATGTTCCCCCTCCCCATGTTCCTGCCTTGGAGGGATGGCCATGGGGATGCACTGCCCAAGGATGGATGGCTCCTCACCTCCTTTCCGGAGCCAAACCCAGCTCTGAGGGCTGCCCAGGGGAGCCTGGGAGAGCTGCTCCCACCGAGCAGCTCCGAGGGCTCCCTGCTGGGCTTCGGGGCTCTGGGAAAACACTCCCTTTGCAAGAGAATTGCCCGGAAAGTCCTTTTCCTTGGCAGGGAAAACCCAGTCCCTGCGGGCTAGCTGTTGTGCACAACAGAATAACGAGGCACATTCCTTTCCCCTTTCTTTTCCCCAGCTACGAAGTGCCACAAACCCCGCAAAGTTTGCTTGGTAACTGCCTGTGGGCTTTCTTCCTCATATCCTTTGCCCATATCCAACAAAACACTCCACGTCCCGGCCCTGGATGACCTGAAAGCAGGGGGATGAAGGATGACACCTTGCAGGGATGCTGACGGCTCTCCTTTCTCTGGGGAAGATACAAACACGACACTGCCGGGCTTGTTTTCCAGCCTGGCTGTCACGTCATTCCCGAGGCGGTTCGGGTGGAGTGGGGCTATTTTCACACTCCTACCATGCTTTTAAAAATAGCTGGGTTTATTTCAATACTCCTGGGATCTTCGGTTGTTTAAAATGATTAGTAAGTCATAATGTAATAAAAGTTGTACCTGCTGATGCACACTATTGTCATCAGCTTCTTCTCCACGTAATTCCCAATAAAGCATGGAAATGTGTGAGGGTTGAGAAGGGGCTGCCTGGGATGGACCTGACAGATTTGGTGAATTGTACAGTTCCCTGCAAGAAAAATTCCCCAGTTCTTGTTGTCCCCACACACTAATGGTGCTGCTGGTGCATTTTCAGCCCTCTTACCCCCACCTTTTTATTCTGGAGATGTTTCCACAGCCACACGTCCTCTGCACTGTCCCTGGGAGGTGGCTTAGCCTGTGTCTGTCGTGTAAAACCTTGCACGTGTCCCAATTTAAGTTGATCCTGTTATTTTAGGCTGTTTCTCAAGGTCATCCCAGCTTGGTGCCACCAGCGTGTGCCTCTCCTCTGCATCCCAGCTGCTACAGCTGGGTATAGAGCAGTGGGCTGCCTCACCTTGGCCACAGGGATAAGTGCTCTGCAAGGATGCATTTCCCTCAGGGGATGCATCTTCCATTAGCTGCTTCCTCACAGCTTTGTTTCCCCACCAGCCCCATGAGAACATCAAACAGAGGCACTTCCAGGCCCATCACCACTGGAAAATGTCAAAGAGCCAACATGTATCCAACTCTTGGGCCAGAACCACGGACTTCTGAGAACTTTAATCAGAGCAGCTCGCTCTTGTATTATTTATGCCGTGGTGGTGCTCTGAGACCCACTGGAGCCAAGAGAACATCACACCAGACATCCGCACAAAGCCGACATCCGCCTGGCAAAGCACCCAGGGATGAGGCTGGGAACTGTCTGCTCATCCACATGATTCACTGCCTGCCAGGTCAGGCACTCAGTTTGGCTTTGTGGTCACCCCCTATTGGCCCCTGAAACTTGTGAATCCATCTAGAGCCATTCCTGAGGCTACAGCAGGGAGTTTTCTCACCTGAATAAGTGCCTTGCTCCTTGGGGACACCAGCTGTGGGCTGTGAAGCCCTGAGTGCCGAGGAGGCCCTGCAGCCTCTTGTCCCTCTGGGCTCTGGGTGCCTGGGCCCCCACCAGCACTGCTTCATCCCGTCCCTCAGCGGCCACGCCAGGCCAGAGCTCAAGGTTGTCCCGGGAAGGCTGAGCAGAGGTCGGAGAGGGAGGATGTTCAATTAAAGCTGCTTAAAAAAGAAATCCAACTTTCCATATGCCTCTCTGGGGAATAAAAAAGCCCCAGAGCTGAGCGCAGATGGGGTGCCAGGCGGGGGACTGAGCACAGCCCCCACGGCAGAGGTGACTCCGGCTCAGCTGTTCCCACTGCCTGCGATCCGCAGGGATTGAGGTTGACTTTTGGTGTTTCCTTATGGAGAGTTGGACATTTGGCTCGGCAGAAATCCCCACGCAGCTCAGGCAGTGGCCAGGCCTGTGACACAATGTCCTCCAAGCTACTCACGGCTGCCAACGCTCCCTCTGCCCCAGGGTGCCGGTGATGCAGGAGGCGGCTCTGCTGGTGCCTGGGTGGGCTCTTCCATGGGGACACCAGGCTGGAATGGTGGCACTGGGGGCCATGGGAGGGCAAGGAGACATCCCCCTTCTGCTGGTGGCCCCCACACCGACCCATCCAGCTGGGAAAACCCAAGTGCATCCCCACAGACAAGGAGTCATTCCCTGGCCAGCACTTTCTCCGGGGGGAGTTTCCCTGGGCAAAGGACTGGAGGATTCAGCCATGGTGTGGTGGAGGCGTCGGGTGAAGTGGTTGGGAGGTTGGCCCTCGTGTCGCTGTGCCACGTGTGCCATCTCACTCACACAGCTGCCCAGAATAGTGTCACCATCTGGTTCCAGCTGCCCAGGACGTGGGAACCTCCCCGGCCCCTTCTGCGATTACAAAAAGTGAATTCAAACATCAACTCAGCCGGACTCGGGCAGCCTTTATCCCTTTTTTTTTTCTTTTTTTTTTTTAATAATTCAGGTTTGTCTCTTAGAGAAGAGAGAGGCAGATAATGTCTGCAGAGCATTTAATCTTCTGCCCAAAGAATAGCAGAGAGCAAATTAGGATCTACTCCAATTAATTTGCCTTGATGGGCAAAATCTGGAGAGCGGCCATATCTGGGAATTAGGAACAAAAGCAGGGAGTGTAAAGTAGGTCACCGGAGTTTCATAACCGGAATGAGGGGTTTTCACAGCACACTGGGTGCTCCAGAGGTTCCTGTTGCCGGGGTCCACCAGCCTCTGTCCCCCAGATCCTCAGGTTTCAGCCTGGACAGCTGCTTTAAGATGCTGCCAGTGTGCAGGGAGCCACTTGTTTGTTCTGGGGGCAGGAACGAGGACGTTGTCCCTTCCCACAACAGGACACAGCTGCAGGGCTGCCCCAAACCTTTGGACCCAATGGAAAGACAGGCACCAGCTCATCGTCCCAGTTCTGGAGCACCCAAAGAGCTTTCGGATGGTTGGCTGGTTGGCACGCCCATCCTTGCTGTCACACTGCCACTCTCAGCCCTGCAGCACCTTCTCGAAGGAGGATTAGGCGGCACAGGTGGCAGTGGGGTTTGGACAGTGCTTTGCTAAGGACTCTTGCACTGTGGGGTGTCACCAAGCAGTGGTGACCCACAGGCCCACCCCAGCCCGGCACCCTCAAATCCTAATCCCAATTCCCCAGGCCCATCAGTGCCTACAGGCACTGTGTGCTGACATATTCTGGTGTCACCTTCCAGCCGCAGGACACGTGTGGAAGCAGTGCCAAGGGTGTGAGCCATGTGACACGCTGGTGCTCAGGACACACAGTGACACGGCTAAGGGTGAGTGACACGTATGGCGACGTCTTCCAGGACACGGTACACGCGAGGCGTGTCTTTCCACAGGCAGAGTGAGGCGCCCGGAGCGTTCGGTGGGTGACAGCGGCTTTGATCCTGGGCTTTGATCCCAACGGGATGGAAGCAGCACGGTTTATTGACCGCGAGTGTCACCGCCGTGGTGACAGCGTGTCACAGCACCTCGCCGGTGGTGCTCCATCTCCCCGGCTGCCTCCCAGTGCAGGACCCTGGGGAGCCCCCCCGGCAGTGATCCCACCGCTCCCATCCCCAGGGAGGTGCCGGCGGGGCCGCGGGCGCTGCGCGGTGCGTGGCCGGCGCCCGGCTGGTGTTTATCCTCTTAGCCACCCTGCCGGGATCCGGCACTAATTCACTCTTAAACACAGGATTGTCGGGAACCGGGAAGGGAAGAATCGGCGGATTATCCCCCCAGCGCTGGCGTTAAACACGGGGAGCGGCAGCTGCTGGGTGAGGAGAGACAGGGTGGTGTCTTGCCCCATGTCCCATGGGGCGCCAGTCCCACCATCCCCCAGCGAGCCCAGATGTTTTGTGTCCCCCCCCAAGTCAGCTCCAGGCTGGTAATGAAATAAATAACATGAAATAAATGTGAGGCTGCCCATAAAGCTGAGGGATCCACAGCAACTGCCCAGCCCTGAGGGATGCACCACAGCACAACAACCCCGGCAGTGTTTCCTGGCCCCAGAGGCTGGCACGGGACTGGGACAGCCAGGGTGACATCCCAGAGGTCAGGGGTCACACGTGACCAGGCCTCACAGGAAGAGGTTTAACGATGAAACAAACAATAATTTTCCCTGGCCCAACAAAGACAGCAGTAACTGAGCTCCTCACTCACACACTGAAGGCTTTCGGCCACGGGCCAGCGGGAAAACACTTCCCTGGGCCAAAACTGTGTGCCCAGCTGCTGGAATGTGTTTGGGACAGCCTTGAGGTCACCCCAGGAATCACAGAAATGGCAACAAGTTGCTACTCACGGCAGGCACGTAGGAGCTCATCGCTCCTGCTCGTGGCTGAGCCTGGCACAATCCACAGCGTGGTGGCACTCGTGCTGGCCAGAGGATTTTTTCACCTTTCCCAAGTGGGATCTTTTCCCACATGCCCAACAGATCTACCCACCACTGCTGGGAGCTGGAGTCTGCACCAGTGAGGAGCCTGGGATCTGTGCAACAGCTGGAGTGGCCCATCTGCAATTCCAGTGGCCCTTTGGGTGCAGGGGGGCCGATGGCTGTGTCCTGGAGAGTGGGGAGGCCCCTTGCCAGCCCACGCGTGGGGGAGCGGGTTTGCACAAAGGATTTTTTTAGTAGCTGGGAAAAAAAATCTTAACTTTTCAGCATTAACAGGGATGGGAATTGCAGTGTCTTCCACCGATGGGCACACAAGTTTAACCAAGTTAAACTCCCACACATCACCTTGGTTCAACTTCAACAAGTCCCACTGGGACCTGGATGAAAGCTTCAGTTCCGTGTTTTTTCACCTCTATCACTTTGGCTAAAAAAAAACCCCCTCTCTTCCCTGCAAACCCCAGTTTTCTTCATGACCGTGAATACAGCAGGACTTAAATAAAAGGATTGGAAAATAGGATTCCTCACAGAAAATGTTGCTGGAGTTGCCCATCAGAGGACAAGCTACCAGCTGCAAAAAAGACAAAAAGAGAAATACACGTCCTGTGCTTTCCTAAGGTGACCTTTACAATGAAGAAACCATTTGATTCACCCCTAGAGGGAATATCCTCTATGCCCAGCCCTGAAAGCAGCTGTCAGGGAACACCAGGGCAGTGGGAATCCCCAGGATAGCCTTCCTGGGGCTCCTGGGGACAGAGCCACTGACCCTCCCTGCTGGCCCTGCTTGGTGACTGATCCAGGGAGCATCTCCTCTCCAATTCCCAGAGCTTGGGAAGGGTGTGAGGGACATCCCGTGGCACAGAGACAGGAGAAATGTAAAAGTGTCTTTTAATATAAATATAAATCCATCTGAAGTGCTGCAGGAGAGGACCGTGCCCCGCGAGGGATGCCCAGGATGGAGGGTGGGCTCAGTGGGTACCTCTTCCCGGCCAGCACCGAGGGGACCGACCCGGGGCGTCCCCCGGGCACCCCCGGGCAGGCAGGGCTAGAGCCGGGCCACCAGCAGCGGCAGGGCCAGCAGGGCCAGGACACGGGGGTGCAGGGGGGTGGCCGAGCCCCGCAGCGTGGCCTGGTTGGTCTCAGCGGCCGGCGAGCCCCGGGCGCTGGCCAGGCGCCCCCGGGAGCTGCACAGCTCCTGCAGGTTCCCCTGGAACTGGATCTTGCGGGACTCCTGGCGCAGCGACTCCCAGATCGCGGACGCTTCCACGGGGCATTTCGACAGCACCTCGCTGGCACAGGTGTGGAAGTCGTCCCAGGACCTGGGGAGGAGGGTAGGAGTGGGGGGAGGGATGCTGGTAGCAGGTCACTCGGCCTCCCAGCGGCTCCCACAGGGACGGGGACACTCACTTGCAGATGGTGTCCAGCTCCTGCGCCTCCTCGCCGCCCTCCTCCTGCTGCTGCCGGACGCTCTGGGCCATGCTGTCCCCCAGGCTGATGAGGCAGCCGGCGAAGCCCTTGTAGATGGTGTCGCACTGCCCGGCCATGCTCACGGGCTCCTGGCTCGCGGCTGGGGGGGCACAGAGAGGAGAGACGGAGCTGAGCCCCCGCGGACCCCCCCCGACAGCATCGCCTGCCCGGCTCGGGGGTGGCTGGGGGTGAGGGTGGCACGGGGTGGGGGTGATACCGGGGCTCTGAAATGTGGCGAGGGGCTTCTACATCCCCCCCGGCACCCCCTCCCTGGGCACTCGTAGCGAACCTTCGCTCCTGGCCCGGGACCCGGCGCGACACAATGTGACGACCCCGCAGCGATGCTGCCATTAGCCACGGGGCTCCTGCCGGCCGCGTCGCCTCGGGCCTCCCCGGCTCTCCCCGGAGCCATCTGTCCCGGCCTTTATCCCCTGACAGCAAAGATTAATTTGTGACTACAACGGAAAAAAAAAAATCAGCAAACAAAGCAAAGGCTCAGCAAGCTGGAGTCCCTGCTCCGACTGCAGGGGGAGAGAGGGGGAAAGAGGAAAGGAAAAGGAAAGGGGAAAGGGGGAAGGGGAGAGGGAGAAGGAAGAGGAAGGGAAAGGGGAAAGGAAAGGGAGAATGGAAGGGGAAGGGGAAAAGGGAAGGAAAAGGGAGGAAAGGGGAAGGGGAAGGGGGAATGGAAACGGGAAAGTGGAAAGGAGAAAGAGGAAAGGGAAAATGGAAAGGGAAGGGGAAGGGGGGAAGGGAAAGGGGAAGGAAAAGCACAAAAGGAAGAGGCACAAGTGCAACTCTGGCTGCTTTGTCCTGAGAAGCCTCAATTCCCTGCTCTGTTCCACAAAGGATTCACCACTGGCCATGGGATGATGGGTGACAGGGTGTATTGGCCAGGGTTGTGAGTGCATCCATGGCTGGGGGAAGTCCCAAAAGAGCCAGCGTGTGGCTGGGTCACCAAAGAGGTGTGTGGCCAGGTCACAGAGAAACCCTGCGTGGTCCCCAGCTCTGCCCCCGGGGTCCCACATGGCCAGAGAGATATGGGTTCCCTGGGCCAGTTCATGGGAGTTGCGAGACTTTTGGAAGTGCCATGGGTGTGTGCCAGGGAGGTCTCCAACTGAGGACAGTCCTGCTGGGGACCCCTGTGGGAAGGTGACCCCAAAAGGAGCTGAAAGTTGCCCGGTGGCTGCTGAGGCAGCCAGGATGTCTCCAGGGAGCCGTGTGCCTGGCTGCTGGCATCCCATGCCTGGGCCCCTGGAACAAGGTCCTGAGCAAAGCACCTGTGGCCGAGACCAACAAGCCTGACAGCCCATCACGGGGCACAGCACGTGTTTGTGATGAGAACCCCCGAGCACATTACCAAGGCCAGTCTCTGATGTCAGACACGTGGGGCACAAACATAGCAGGTATCGATAAAGTGGGACCCATTGCTCCTCTTTTGACCCAGTCAAGCACGTTTCCCACCAGCCCAGGGACACCAGCAGATGCCTGCCCTCAGCCGGCTCATCCCTGCTCCTCTGGGCTCCTCTAATTCCCGGCACGAGCCCTTCCCTCTGCCCAGCTCCCTCGGCACAAGGCTGGGCAGGGCAGACAAGGAAGGAGAAACCAGGAGGGTAAATCATCTCCACTACCCCGCTGCAAAACCACGGGGAAAAACCTGCCCCCCGGCTCCGTCAGGGAGAAAGCCCAAAGGAAACGCAGGGAGGAAGTTTCCCAGGGCGCTGCAGAGCATCGCTTGCTCCCAAGCGGGTGCCGACGCGGCCATCCTGCGCCCGGGGAAGGATCGGAATCACCCACCCTCTGAGCCTGAAATCCTCCCGAAGCTCGGTGGCCCCTGTCCTCCACCCTCCGCGCGGCCGGACCAGGTTAACCCCAGCCCTCCCTCCCTCTTCAGGGCAGGGATGTCACTGGGTACCGCTTTGCCCCGCGTCCTCCCTCGGCTCACGGAGGAGCGGGAGAGTGTGGAGGGGACGCGCTGGTGCCGGTGAGGTGCAGGACCTGCTGGATGACCCTTCCCCAGAGGTCAGGGCGACAGAGGGCAGCAGGGAAAGCCAGTGGGAACATGGGGTGAGCACGCGGGGCTGGTTCGAGACTGGAGAACCGGAGCAGAGGGACCCCGGACAGCGCTGCAAAGCCGGGTCGGAGCATCGCAGGACACGGGAGGAGGGTGGGTGGATCGCTGAGCCGCGGGACAGCCGGGCAGCCCCGCTCCCCGCCTGTTCAGGGGGTGCGGGAGGCGCGGCGGTGCCAGAGCCGGAGGCGGCCGGGGGTCCCGCTCCCACCCGCCATCCCCCCCCAGCCCCGGCGGTGTCCGCCCCGCAGCCCGGCCCGCGGCACTCACCGAGGTGCAGGAGCAGCGGGCACACGATGCCGAGCAGCCGCCAGCAGCCGCCGCCCATGGTGCGGACCCCGCGCCGCCGCCGCCGCCGCCGAGTGCTCCGCGCCCGCCGCCCGCAGCCCCGGCCCCGCTCCCCGCCCCCGGCACCGCCCCGGGACCAGCCCCCGGCACCGGCTGAGCCCGCCCTGCCGAGGGGCGGAGGAGCCCCCGGGGCTGGACCCCGCTCCTTGCAGGAGCGGCTGGTGTTAGAAGGGACCCGAAAGACCAACTCGTTCCGACCCCCTGCCATGAGCAGGGACACCTTCTGCTAGACCGGGTCGCTCCAAGCCACAACCTGACCTTGGAGACTTCCAAGGATGGGGCAGCTTCTTTGGGCAACCTGCGGCAGTACCTCACCACTCTCACAGGGGACGATTTCTTCCTAATATCCAATCTAAGCCTGCCCTCTGTCACTTTGAAGCCATTTCCCCTTGTCCTGTCACTCCATGTCCTTGTCCAAGGTCCCTCTCCAGCTCTCTTGAGCCCTTTTAGGTATTGGAAGGTGCTCTAAGGTCTCCCCAGAGTATTTTCTTCTCTTTTCCAGGAGGGAGGAGCAGCAGGAGACATTTTTGCTGTGAAAAGGAGAATTAGTGTTCACTTTCCACAGCTGGCAGCCCACCACCACCTCCTGGCTTTCCCAGGAAGCAGAGATGGCTGGACTCACACGGGAAAGCTTGAAGAGACACTCAGGAGAAAATCTGGGAAGAGAGAGGGCATCCTGGCCTAGGCTCAAGCCTGGAGATGGTTTCATATCCTCAAAGGCCATGCAGTCTTCCCTCCATCACACAGCAGAAGAAGGTCCCCACTTTTTTTTTTTCTCAAAAAGTTTTTTATTGAATTGTTCTTAATGTTATTTCAAAAAAAAAAAAAAGAAAAACAAAACAAAAAACTCAAACAAAAAAACCCCAAACAACAAAAAACCTTCAAAATTTAGATAAAAAGAAAAACCTTGGTGTAAGAACCGAAACTAATGCCTGAAACATGGACATGCTCTGATGCACAACAGAACCAGTGGCCCCCCCGGGGCTCTGGCAGCTCACTGCTGTCTGAGCACCCCAACCCAGAGCCTCCCCTTGGGGCATTCCAGAGGCAGCACCCCCTGCCCGACCCTGCCTCGGGTGGGCCAGACCCCCCCACTGTGGATCTGGAGTTAACCAACTTTGGAGTAACTAAGAACTAACTAACACCTGAACTAACCGCTCCCGCTCGGCTGGTCCTGCGCCTCGGCCCCGCGGGGAGGAGGAGTTTGAGCCCTTCACTAAGATGTGGGTACAGGTTTCTGGTCAGCCAGGAGCACGTGTCGGGGCTCAGCGCACACCTCCCTTCTCCTTTGCTGATGGCAGCAGACTCCAGACTTTTAAAGGGGTAAGAAAATCCATCGGCTTCTGCTGCGTGCGACTGGGACTGCCAGCCAGGCCTCGGGGACGGATGGGCAGGTGAACGAGAGATTTAACTCTCTCAAAAAGAGGCTATTTAGGAAAAAGAAGCCAAGTGAACGTTCAGTGACTATTTGGAACTATACACAGACGGCGTTCGCCTTAGAGACATCACACGTGTGTCAATAGATTTCCTGGCAAGAGCTCTTAACACAAGCCATACGTCGTTTGTAACTACTGATCTGCTGGGTGGGCTTGGGTGGAGCAGCCCACGAGGCAGCCAGGTCCTCCTAGGTCATGCTGGGGGTGACCAGGCCCTGGAGCATGATCATGAGGCGACGTGCAGACTTGCCCAGAGGGTTGTGAGGTTCCACCTGGAGGAACTGGAAGAGCTTCTGCCGCACCTGGTTCATGACTGACCCCATGTGGTCTCGGGTGATGGGGTCACTTTGGTCCAGGTGCATCACTGCGTCCTCCAAGTAGCTGAAGGAGAGAGAGCAAGGTTAGAACCAAACCCAACAAGTGAACCCAACCCTACTCGGTTCATTTTAGCATTGAAGATGCACAGTTCTGCTCCCCACCCACCTGAACTTTGAAGTATGTTCAACAGTCAGGAAATAAATTTTCCTGACTCACAGCAGAGTCCACCTATCCCTTCCTTGACATTTACGGGCAGCCTACAGCTCCCAGCCTGCCCCACCTGCCACACAACCTGGCTGCTGGAACCAAAGCAGGAGAAACAGCAAGAACTCCTCACAGTGCTGGAGGTGGCTCTCAGTAGATATTTTCTTTGATGCCTTTACAGTGTATGCAGAATTAGTCACTCATTAGACAGCAAAACCCCTCAGCAGCAAGGCTCAGTTCGTGTAGGGTTATTTTTAAGGTCTATCCAAGAAGAAGTAGGGGAAGAGCAAGACTTTTACCAATAAGCCTCTCTGAAGCTCAGAGCCATCAGCTTTCAAACCACAGCCTCAGCAAGGCAATGTGGTCACTGCAGAAGGTTTCCACTAACAGACCAGTTTAAACTTCACAGCAGCAGCTTTAGCCTCAGTTACCAACTTGGCTGCAACTTGAAACTCTTTTCAGTTTTTCTGGTTTGCTTTATCTCTATTAAATCAAGTTTTTAACTCAACTCATTTTTCCATCCAAGCCACATCAAAACCTGTAGGAACCTTAACAAGCTAGTTTTTTAGGGCAGGTAACAGGGTTTTGACTCACTCACTAAAAATGTTCACGGCAAGTATCAGCACAGTCACTATTTTGTCACACAAGCTTTGCTTGGAACATCTACCAGACACTATTGGAGTAGCTCCTGCTGCCACCTCCCACTGAGCCTTTCTGGGAGTCACGACGAGAAACTGCCAACACAAAGTCCAGTGACAGGTTAAGAACTGAGGACAGAGCAGAGCTGCTCTGGATACTATACTATCCAGGGAACATGGCACTATCCCTATTTTTGCCTCCCCAGAGGAATCGTTCCTTGGGGAAAGGGGATCACTGCACAGACTGCAAATATTTACAGGCTGCGATCCCAGAGGTACCAGCACCTACAGCTGGGTACTCCTTGCACTACTCCCTCTGGGCAGCAAAGCTTTCCGTGGCAATGCTGACATATTTTTCCAAGTTCCTGGTTGTAAACATGCCAGCAACAGGCTACAGAAGCTCCAACTTTTGTTGAAGCACCACCTTTCACTTCCAGGCAGTGAATTTAAAGCCAGTGCCAGAAACAGAACCCGACGCTCTGATCATACTCACTTCAACTTCAGTTCTGTACGAGTGCCCAAATCCGAGGAGAGCTGCTGGATGAGGGAGAGCAGCACAGGCTGGGACAGCGGGCAGGGATGCTGTCCAAATACTTGCTGAGTATCCACAGTCTCACAGACATACAGAACCAGGTTGAGATCAGCTGCTGTTAGAGCCTGCAAGGAAGACACAGCTAGAAATGCAGAGGAACCAACAGGTAGATGAGGGACACGGGACCTGCCCTCTGCCCCGAGGCACTAAATGGCTCAACAGCCTCCTCTGGGAGCAAACTCTGCTCCTGTGCTGTTCATGCCAGCAGGGCCATGTTTAGGCTCCTGGTCTATGCTCTAAGGATACCTGTGTCTGTTCCAAGCTGAACAGGGTACAACCAGACAGAGGGGAGTGGGTCAGCAGCATGGAGAGGGCCATGCTTGCAGCCCCTGTCAGCCCACAGGCACGGTAGTGTTATCATTCACAGAGGAGTTTGCCAGCAGCAGCTCAAACACATCTGCCTACATATCCAAAGGCAAAGGCAGGGTCAGGCTCCAGCTGGTAGATCTGCCTGGAGAGGCTTATGAAGCTGCTGCTCCTCAAGGGTGCACCATGTGCCACCACGATGGCAAAACACACTGGTTCACTGGAGTGCTGCCACTGTCCTGACAGGGCACGGGCAGGGGTGAAGGAACTTCACTGTTACCAAACCGTGGAACCTGCATGGCTCTGGTTCCACCTGCATGAGAGCAACTCAAGCAGTCCACTGCCACAGGTCTTTTCAGTCAACTCCTGTGTAAGCTGAGTGGGACTATATCCCCACCCCATGGAGCCCCTTTTCCTCCCCATTCCCCAACAAGCAGCGACTGACTGCCAGAAAAACGAGGTACCTGCTGGAAAGCTTGGTTGAGGTGTCCCTGCTGGAGCAGCTGAAGGATGTGAGTTTGCTGGGACTGGAAATCCAAGTGAGTAGAGGGGATGGGCGTCCCGGCTGCCGAGCGCATCGCCTGGACGATGCTGGAGGTGACAGCTGCCTGCTGCTCCTTCATAGCCAGGCTCACTTCTCCTTTAACCACTCTCTGCACCTGGGCCAAAATAGACTCCTGCATGCTAAAAAAAACAAACCAGAACAAAACCCATGGGTGTCTTGGAGAATGAAGAGCTGAGGGACAACACTGCACAAAGCTGGTACCAGCGAGAAAGCACAGGCTGGTTTGCTTTTTGTAGTGTGGTTCCCAAAGGGTTCATACAAGTAACTCTGAGGCACAGGCATCAGAACTCTGTGGCCAACACCACCATGTCCCAGGGTGTGCATGCAAGATGCTGGGACTGTGCAGGAGGAAAGTGATGTTTCAGGGAACTAAGTCTCTCATTTCATGTTTTAAATCTTTAATGTTTCTGGCTTACAAGCAAGGTAATTAAGCCATGGGGTCATCCCCGAACAGGCCCAGGTTCCTGCATCAGATCCATCAGATGCAGTTCCTAGTGTGCAGATGATACCTTTAGAATGAAAACATGCACTGTGTCAGTGACTTCTCCACAGAAGAGCAGTTCACAGTGCAGGCTCTGCTGCTGTGTGTCACACCTTTCCCTCACAAGGGCTGGATTCTCCCCTCTTACCATGGGCACAAGGCACCAAACCTGCTGTCCCGCAGGCAGAATCGCAGGACCTCCCTGGGAGCAAGCACAGCCCATGCAATAAGACCAGGATTTATTTGGGTGGCCTTCCTGGCAACTCTGGCCTGCATGGACGACCCCAGTGTGCTCTGACATATGTTCTAGTGGCCTCAAATTGGGGTGTTCTGCCCTGCAGGTGACCACCAGCCAATTTTAACGCCTGGCAACCTGCCACCAGCCTCATGGTGTGAATGTGCTGCTGGAGGCACTGCCGGGATCACATCCTGGAACCAGGAGGGACAATCACGAATTGCTGCAGAGCTGTTGGGAGGAGAGAGAGTAGCCTGCAGAAACTCTATGCCTGAGGACACAGAGTAAAGGAAAGCCTTCAAGAGACTTTTCTGAAATAATCTTCAGAAAGTGTTCACACTTGAGCAGGCTTTGGGGCTGCCTTAGGTCCTCCTGTCCTCCAACGTGCACACGGGACCTTGGGATAAGCAGGCCCTGACCTCCCAGCTATACAGCTCATTGTCAGAAACCTTATGAGGGCAACAATTCCACCAGCCCACGTGCTTTACCTCACCGTGCCAACGAGCAGCCCCACAGGACCCCTGGCAAACAGCTTGTTTCCACAACAGAGCAGGGAGAGGTGCTCGTGACATGTGCATGTACCTGTCACCAGCATTTCCTTCCACGAGCCCAGCTGCCAACTTACTTGCCCACAATGATGTGCAGCTGGTGCTGCACCTCGGCGTGGACACTGGCTGCCACAGTGGATGCCAGCTGCTCCGTGGTGCTCTGGAAGGTGCTGATGAGCTGTCGAAGCTGATTCAGCAGCGGGTCCCGGACCTCCTGTTCTCGTACCTTCTTGTTCTTCAAGTGAGTCTCGAGCTGCTGGATATCTGCAACAAGCAGAGGGGGAGATGTTTGTGCCATCTGTAACCTGTGGAGATGATCAGGGCAGAAATCCTGCACGTGCTGCAGCAGGAACAATTCCTGTGCCGGGGTGTGAGCACAGGAGAGGGCAAAAGGCACAAGCCTTGCTTTGGGCTGTGTTACACTAACCTAGAAACCCTGCTCCCAGCCTCCCCACCACGTAGGATCACACAACACAGCAACAAAGCTGTGAGTTCTCTTACAACAGATTTTTACGGGTGTTCTTTGTTCAGGGGAGATAAAGGTGGGAGTGAGGGTGTTTTATTTCATACACAGTGTGAATTGTGATCTGTGTTACTTCAATGCTAATGAAGAAAGAGGAGGAACATTCCTAACAAAAAAGAAATCATGCCTGCAGAGATTAAAGAGCTGTATTTGAAAGTACTTTATGAACTGGTCTGATCAAAAGGGAGAAGAACATAAACTCTATTACTTGTGGGAGACTTGTGAGGAAGAGGAAGGGTGCAATATAAACAGCAGCTGGAGACACTCTGCAGCTCTGTGGCCAACAGAAGTTACTGGCCATGTTCAGGCCCCCTCAGAAACCAGCCTGCCTGGCCTCCCAGAAGGCCAAGGACCTCGATCCCAAACCTGAGAACAGGAAAGATCTTCTCCAGTGCATCAGTCTTTTCTTACTTAAGGATATATTCTTCTTGTTTCCAGTCTGAATATATCTACACTGTTCAGCCACTATTTAACTTCTGGTCATCCCTGTACCCTTCTCTAAGCCTTCTCCAATCCATTATCCCTCTGAGATGAGGGTCTAGCTCCAGGACTGCTACTCTCTCCCTTCATCATCTTCCTGACACTGGGATGGGGTCATCCTACAGCTGGGCTTTACAACTCAGTAGCAGAAGTCACAGATTCACAGAACGTGGCCAAATGTTTCACTACATGGGCTACAAAGACCAGAGGTGAATCTCTGTTCCTACAGCACCACCCACAAAAACCTCCTCACTTCTGCTTCTGCTTCCCAAGTGTGAAATGGAGCACAGGGATGGGCAAAGGCCTAAGGCCAACGTGTTGCCAGACAGTAATGCAAATAGACTGTGCAGAGAAAACTTGGAGAAGAAAACCCACTCACATTCCTGTGTGCCCTGCTTGAAGGTGTCATTGATTTGCTGGAACATGGACTGGCAGCTCTTCTCGAAGGCCGGCAGCACAACGCTCTGGAATGCTTCCCTGTACGCCGACTGTATCGGCCCCTGCAGGGTGTCGGCCGTCGCCCTCACAACAGTATCTGTAAGGTTCTTACAAGAACACACAGAAGATGCCAGAAGATTAAGAGAAGCCTGATGCAGACTAAGGATGTGAACAAACACTGTAGGTCCCTGCAACACACCCACATCAGACAAGGACAGCCCAGTTTCAGGAGTGTGCGTTCCCTCAGCTCTTCCCACTGACCAGGCTGCACCATTACCACATCTGACCACACCAAGACCACATCTGCCTGCTGAAGGGTTGCCCAAGAACATCACCATTTCCCTGCAGTTCTGCTGCAGAGCAATGGAAGATGGCACAGTTGGGCACAGCTCCTTTCCCCTTCCCCTCCTTCCCTCCCACAGACCAACATTCCCTGCCAAGGTAAGCAAGAAACTTGTGCTCCCTAAATAACATAGAAATGGAGAACAGAGTGGAGACAGTCAAACTTTCACCACCTGGCTGGTTGAGTTGGCCTTAAAAGCCACTGCTGTGGTGAGAATCTCTACTCTAGTAGAAAATGAACAACTTGGTAAATGAAAAAATATGTTCATGAAGCAAAGTGGGCAGGGGAGCATACAAATAGCTTGTTCTCCTAATGAGACCAGGAAAGAGAAATGAGACCACTGGCAGCTAAACTGTCATTACCTGGAGACAGAGGTGAGGGGAAAAGGTAGAAGAAGTTGCTACCCAGGCAGGTGACAACTCAGTGTCCCCAGGAAAAGCTGGTCTGGTTCTCCTTACCTTTGATTTCACTAGCTTGGTGATACTCTCTTTCAGTGTCCCCTCAACAGCAGTGAGCTTGGCAGCAACAGTGTTACTCAGCTGGCTAACAGTAGGGTCCATGCTCTTGGAAATGCCTACACACAACACAAACAAGACAAAGTTGCAGTTTTAAGCCTTAAGTCACACTTCAAAACTCAAAAAAGAAAATGGAATCAAACCATTCTTGGATACAACACAGTGAGGGACAACGGTCACAAACTTTGGCTGGGAAGCTAAGGTTGGACATCTGGAAAAACTTTTTGCTAGGAAGGTGGCACAGCTCTGGAAGTCACCAGAGAGGCTATGGAATCTCCAGCCTTGAAGGTTTTCAAGACTTGGTGTGACAAAGTCACAGCTGACCTGGTCTGAAATAGCAGGCAGCCCTGCTTCAGGCTGAAGGCTTTCCCACCAGCATTTTTTGGAACATTTCTTTACATGGATGGTGCCAGTGCATCAAGGAAGGGCAAAGACAAGCTGAAGTTTGCTCCAGCCAAGTCTCAGCATTTCCAAACTCATTAGTATCTTTTACCTTCCTCCACTGAACAGACTCCAGAGGCTTTATGGATTTACAATGGAAGGTCAGACCACACTCTCTGGAAAGGCACTCCCTCCCTCTCACACTCCTAAACCACAGCTCCTCTTCTCAGGTTACAGAGGGGCCCACAACAGTTTGATGTGCAGTGACTATTCTTCATGCAACCCCACTTCATACAGTGCCAACTCTTGGGCGGAGTGTTTTCCATCCCTCCGGAGCTAACTAGGGATTCACCTCCCAAACCCAGGCACCAACACTCACACTGGGGCACACTCTTCTTCATCTCATCACGAATGGTCCTCTCCAGACGGTTACACACAGCTGTGGACAGGGACTGAGAGAGCTGCTGAGACAGATGCTCCTGGAGCTGCCCATTGCGCTGCTGCCCTTCCGTCAGCACTCGGTCTAGTCTTCTCTCTAAGGAGAACACATGTTAAGGAGCACAAACAATGGATTTCCTCTCTACCCACAACACTCCTATCCAGAAAGATGTACAGTAGCCTCACCACTTTGCTCTCAGTCAGTGAGAGCAAACTTGCAGCTCTGGTGAAAGAGGGGGTCTAATACCATGACTGCTGTGTTCCTATAAACAGGGTGCTCTTAAATGATCAGGGTGAGAGAAGAGCTCTGGAAGATGTGGTAGAAAATTCAAACAGCTAAAAGAAGCTCAACACTAGTGTTCCCTATCTATTGTGGGTTAACCTAGTTGAGAAGGCCTTGACAGGGTTTAGCAACAGCAAAAACATCAGTGCTTTATCAATGTTGTTTTGGTCACAAATCCAAAAGTTAACACATGTGAGCTGCTGTGAGGAAAACTAACTCCATCTGAGCCAAAACCAGGACACTACAGAAATGAACAAGTCCAATATCCATAAAAAGCAAATTGGTAAAAATATTTCTACAGCATGGAATTAGGGGACATAAGTGCACGGAAGCAGATCCAGGCCTCAGGCTACTCATACTTCATGAAGCACCTGAGCTCTCTAAAGGAGCCAACACACAAATACAGCTTAAACAAACAAATAAACCCCTACAAAACAAAAAATGAAATGCCAATTCAGTTGCTGACAAAACTCAGTACAGCTCTAGACATTGAAATTCAGTAGAAAGCTATTTAAACTATCTGTGAGCATCAGCCCAATAGTCAAAAAAGGAAAATCCAAAACTAATTAACAGAGAAAACTACGGTCATAGAAGTTAAGAGTGGTGTCAGACCTGATATGGGCTAGAGCTGCTCATTTGGGGAACATTCAGTGCAGCAAAAGGTGCACAGGACACCAGCTACTCACAATACAGTAAAAATAATTGGATCCCAGGTTTGAAGGCACCAAAAGAAAATACTTTACAGAAACACACAAGGGACCCATAGACCACCAGATGTACAAATGTGTGCAGACAAGACAATTCTATATCCAGCCATGCAGTATGGCAGTCAGATGCTATTTCTGGTGCAAGTACTGACTTGCCTTAAGGAGGAAAGGAAGGAAAGGATCATCCCATAATTACTCTTGTGCAACTGGCCGCTGCCTGAGCTCAGATAATGTGTTAGGTGCACCTCTGGTCTACACCAGCACTGCAGCATTTATGGCTTAATGGGTAACTAAGATTAAGTGGAATGGAGAGAGTGTCAGTTCTTCTCTGCTGTATTTCTGAGCTTCTTGCCCTCAGAAAGGGACTGAGATGAACTGAAATAGTCATACTGCAGCAAGGTAATCGCACTGCACCTATGGCCACATGCTCCCAAGACCCCTGAACTTCCTTTGCCTTCCTCATGCCTTTAGTCTGCCTTGCAGCCTTCCACTCAGCTGCCACTCAACATTTGCAAACAAGGATACGCTCCTGCTCCTGCTGGGAGTCAACCACCCTCTCCATGTGGCCCATGAGGGAGCTCTGAATGGCATCGAGGTGGTTGGTGAGTCTCTGCAGCAGCTCCATCTGGTTCTGCCGCAGGTCGGAGAGCTCCCGCTGTTGGCTCCTCAGAATGCACATCAGCTCATCCTGGAACTCTGCTGTCACCTGAGTGTGGAGAGGACAAGCATTCATTTCCAACAGGATCAGAGATCAGTTGAGCTTTTTGCTCAATACTGAGTCAGCCCCTGTTCCTGGAACTGGTGTCTAACACACAATGCAGAAACCAGGGCCAGCCTGTTTCTAGGAACTTTTGTCCCCAGGCATAAACTGATAAAGCCAGGTTCCTGCATGGAATTAATAAATGGTTGCCTAGACTATCAACTGTTCAGATTCAAGACTCCCTTCAAAACTCTGGCATCTAAAAGAACACAGAAGAAAACAGATTTTATTCACTTCTAGCCAGGTACTGAGAGAGTGTTCAGGCCTCCAAATGGAAATAATGACCTCAAACACTTATGAAAGGGTTGTGCAATCAGGACAATAAGAGGGTTCCTTAGAGCACTTCTTCAGCTCTTTCACTTACTTATGAATAACCAAACAACTGGAGAAGTTGTCTGGTTTGCTGTCTCTTCACGTGCTCAAAATAGCTAAAGGAGGCACACACATCAAGGGCAGGTATGTGTACAGGCCAGTCCGACTGCAACCCTTCCTTTGCTTGGGAACAGCTTGTCCTGCTGCCAGTGCAGGCACAGGCAAAGGTGAGAAGGAAGTCATCAGTCTGCTGTGTGTCAGCACAGAGCAATGCCAAGCCCAAGTGCAGCCCCATCTCAACCTGCTGGGGCACGACCCACGGTACTTTTCAAGGAACTGGGATGAACTTTCTCTAAGGTCTTCAGTAAGACAGTAAACAGAGCTGGAGCATCACACAGAGCAGCTCTGACTCACCTGGTTGTTAGAAGATCTTGGTGACTGGTTCACATCCCTGAAAATAAAAAGAGAAAGAGTAGTAACCCAATTATGTCAATTAACTTCTCTTATTATCCAAGTCTTCTGCCAAAACGGATCACACATTTTATGGTTGCTTTAGATTTTGCACTCCAGCTCATACTTCTGTTTTGCCTTAGTGTAACATGGAGAGTGAGGGGAAGGTGATGAGATCCCAGCCCTTGCAGCACTGTGACTTCATCATTTGAACTATTCCTTACACTCCAAAGTTCCTTACAGAGTGGTCCCTTTGCAGGGAGAAGACTTTAACCAGTTGTTAATGAGGACTGTTACAAAGAACAATACACACTGATTTTTCAATTTTGTCTAAATTTGAAGCCAGGGAAGACCTTTCCAAACAGCTTTTGAAGGTCTTATATTTTACACCAAAGAAAAAACAAGTATACCTTTGTTAAAATTTAGAATCAATCAGCCTCAAATCATCTAGAGTGATACGAGCTCTCAAGCTGAAGGACCTAGGGATGCACTCCAGCTTATACAGCAGTGTAAAGAAAAACACTGAACTGATCCACTAATACTGCATATCTCCATTAAAGTCACAGATCTATGAAGGAAAGTAAACATTTGTGGTTCCCAGGCAGCATCCACTAAGCAACTTTAAAGGGACCAAGGAAAAATGAAAGTAATTTTAGAAGCCAAGAACTTGTGGGTGTCACTGTGCAGAACCACAGCCAGAAGCTTAATGCCACAGCCCATCTTTGTTGTGATCTGCACAGCTGGAGATCCAAATTATGGAGCTATGGGAACACAAGGAGAGAGCCCTGTGCAGGAGCTGTGCTGCTCTTCTCACACTAATTCAGACAGATTTGGTCTAAACTGCCATGGGCAGACCTTTCCAGTCATCAATTTTCACTTACAGGACATTGATATGGGCATGTTTAGAAACACACAAAAGCAGCAAGCAGGTAACAAATGATAGATATTGTTGACCAAGGGCACTGTGCCAGTGTTCAGAAGCCAATTAGAAATGGAGGCCACTGTGATATTCCCAGCATCACAGCTCCAATGAAGCCTTCACTGAAACAAGCAAAAGAATCCATTGTCCCCCTACAACTTCCAATTTACTTCCCAGACATTCTTCTGAGGCCCAGGCTATATTTTAGATTTTGAGTCCCAGCTGGAAAGACAGTGCAGAACTTATTCCCATGCCCCTGAGTGGGGATCAGTGGCAGTGTTGGAGTAACCAGCAACACTTTCTGTGGAGTTACTGCCCTTTGCACAGCGGGGTGAGGGTTGGGACCACTTGGCTGCTGCCCAGCCCCAGACCATAATGGCTACAACAGGCTGTGGCCCTGCTCAGCTGGCCCCACAGCCACCTGTGCTCTGGCAAGCCCAGCATACCCGTCATCCTTCTTGCCCTTCCGCTTTAGCTTCGGGGAAGCCCGGGGGGATGCCTTGACTTTCCAGTCCTTCACAGGCAGCCTCTGCGCAGATGCTTTGGCACCAAATCCACCTGATGTAGAAGCCAAGCTTGCAACTTCATCATCATGGTCACTGTGAGGGAACAGCAGGGAGAGGACACCCATCACTCACAGTACCAGACAGCGCTGCCTTCGCCGAGGGAGGGGATGCACACTCAGCTCTTCATCCACACATGGCCAGAGCCACACAGCTAAGGACACCCCCACCCTGATCTTGAACAGAGACACCTCTAGAGCTCAGCACAGGCTGCTCTGCTTTGATCCAGGTCTGCTCAGGCTGAGCTCGAGTGCTGTGTAGCAAGGCTTGAAGGGTCCCTGCGTTAGGGACAGCCGTGGCTCAGGCAGCGTGGTGGAACGATGCCTGTCCTTGCTGCACACACACACACACACAAACCCTAGGATGGCCTAGCAGGGAACCCACTCACAGCACATCCTTACAGCTTTACAGACAACAGGCACTGAACGTAGAAAGCATTGCAGGAACAGAGGAGAATCAGGTGAGCCTGAGAAGTCTGTGATCCTCAGTACCTTGGAGACTTTCACCTGCTGACCAGC
Source organism: Corapipo altera (assembly GCF_003945725.1). NCBI lineage: Eukaryota > Metazoa > Chordata > Aves > Passeriformes > Pipridae > Corapipo > Corapipo altera. The sequence goes on along the minus strand of NW_020884894.1, from coordinate 10,310,074 downwards.
TCTCCAATACAGGCTGCACATTTCAGTCTGAATTAAAGTGTGGATTACAAATGAACCCTCAGCTGTCAAAGAGGGCTGAGCACGTCAGGCACACAGAATATGCCCACAGAGCTTTAGAGGGGCTCGTGAAAGATGTCAAAAGCAAGAAACTAATTCCTGAGGCCCCCTTGCTATGTTATCCAAGGCACAGTGTTTGGAAACTGATGCCTTAGTAAGTTTTTACTGGTAATTAAATCAAGCTTGGTCCATGCTCTTAGAAGCAGCACAATCAAACCCTTCCCTACAGAAGTAAACCAGAGAATGCACAGAGGCCAATCCCGAGATCAGCTGAAGTCATCAGAGCACTACAGAAGCTGGGCTGCACACACACATTAAGTCAGGAGACAAAGCAGAGGCATTCACCACACATGTGAAGGCTTGCTGGGGACAGAAGCACAAATGCAGCCTGAACTGAGTCCATGCAGGTGAGAGAGGGGGTTGAGCACTCTGGTACCTTTGCTCTGCACTGGCATCCTGGCTGTCATGCTGCAGCAGGTGGTAGCTGTGTCGGTGGTAGGAAGAGCTCTTGTGCTTTTCTTCAACCTCATCCCTTGGGCTAGAGAAGAAAAAAAAAAAAAAAGGAAAATACCATCATGATAATCTCTTTCAGTTTGGATATTTTCTCTCTCCACGTCTCATGAGAGATCCTGATAGAAAGTCTGCAACAAAAAACAAGAGCATACCGATCTCAAAGATCTGGAAAGCAGCAGGTGTTGTTTAGAGGCACTGAACACTTGAACTTTTTCATGTGCTTTTCTGGTGGCCTTAAGAAGGGGAAGCAGCTCAGCTATGCTGCCAGCACTAACCAAGAACAACTTCCCAACAGATATTCATTCAAGACAGGTAGGCCACTACCCAGACCTGGTAGCACAGCACGCTTCTGTGAATGGCATCATCTTGGGTTTGTTTTTCCTCAAGCAATACTGATCACTGGAGCAAAAATCATCAGTGCTTCTCAGTTCTTTCAAGTGTCTAACAAAGTGTGTGAATTTGATGAGTCAGCTCTAGCAGATAAACAGAATTGTAAGCGTGGATCCAGTTCAAGTTTCATTTTTGAAAGGAAACTGCAAGTGCTTCTAGGCTGTAAGCTGGGTCTGCCTGAATCCAGCTTGCAGGATGACCTTTAAACAGAAGTGAGCACTTGTAAAATCTCTCAGAGACAGCTGATCTGACATTCTGACACAAGAAGTCCTGAAGAATTAAAAAAAAAGTGGGATTGAGGGAAGTTGCAAACTCCTATAAAAGTATTTTCTCAAGTTCATTGAGTTTATGAGTAAAAGTGAAAACATTGTGTACAGACACAATCTTGGTGTCCTCCCAGAGCCATTAGAGTTGGGACTGTTTTCTGAAGCAGAATCCTCAGGTATGGAGGCACAAGGTGAGACCTTTCTCTTGCAATTCTGATCAGGGAACAGTCCAGGATTACCTGAGGGACAACACTGACCTCACAGCCTGCTAGTCCTGCTCAAAAGGAAAGTATTTTCAGGCTGTGATGTGCATGTAGCCCTGGCCTAGACACTCTAGAGATGTTAGATGCTGTTCCCATCCCACTACAAGACATGGACACTAATTCTATAATGAATCCCAGCACTGCTCCAGCAGAACAACCTGTTCCTGGTAAGCAGGCTGAGTGATGTTGCACCACTCTGCACTTCTGCTCCATGGAGACACTGACATTCACTTTCTGACTGCTAAAGTACTTTATTTATAACACTAACTGCACAGAGCCAATCCTAGAAGAGAGATACACAATTAACCTATAACCAAACCTGTCAGTTATGTGCCAGTTGATTCAACAAAAGCCTGCAGGAATGCATCACCTGGGGCAGAATTTACCTTGTACTAGTTTGATTTCCAGAGTGCAAAAAAAAAATCCTATCTCAAGTCTCCAGGCAAACATGAAGGCCAATGAAGTAGACTTTCCACCTTCTTAACAGAGATCATTTATGCTGCAAAAGGTATCAGTGAGCAAAAATGGTTAGAGCTGGCCTAGGAAGTTCAAGGCATAGCATACAGACAGAGGAGGGCTGACTCATCAGATCCTTTAAGGGAAAGAGGGATGAAGAACTACTCTGGGTTAATCACAACATAAGATCTTTTCACCAAGCTGGCAATTTGGCAAAGAAATTGCCCTAAGCCAGACAAACCCATGGGATTACCTGTCTGCCATGCTGTTCCTGGTTTCTCTGGTTATGTCAGGAGCTGCTGGCCATGGTTGGCTCACAACACTGTCAGAAGATGCGTTTTCCTGAGTTAAAGCAGTCTCCAGTAATGATGGAGCATTCAGTCTGTCCACCTCCACTGGAGGCATGTCCAAAGAGTGGTGGCTGTGCTCGGAATTGTGCCTGTTCCTGGGAGACAGCAAATGCAGGGCTGAGGCAGCAGAGGCCATGCTGTCTGCGTGGTGACTGGGCTCCAGCACCTCCCCAGGGAGCCCCGAGGGAGCCGCCGCAAAGCTGCGTTGCAGGGTCTCGGAAGCAATCTCTGGGATATCCTGGGACATGGCTGTGGAAGCCGAGGAAATGACGTCTGGAGAGCGCTCGCGGGTGGGAGAAGCCTGAGGCACCACCAAGGGCTCCACTTCCTGCAATTCCAGCGCTAGAGAGGAGTTTCCTGGAGCCACCTGAAGACGGAAATTAAACAAGAGCCCTCAGGGTAATGCAAGGACACCCCGAGAACCTCTGGTACCTTACACCAACCGCCTCTGGAATCAGCTCACTGGATCCTTTCCCCATGTGACCCCTGGCTCCCACTCTTTCATCAGATGGAAAGTGGCCCCAGGACTTGTAATGGACTCTCAGCTGGGTTAACAATACTTAAACCTACGCTAGTTTGAACCCACTTTCAAAACGAAATGCAACACCAGTTCCACCTCCCTGCTCTGCTCCAGGATCCCTTCTTTGTGATGCAAAATTTTCATAGAATCATAGAATCATAGAATCGATTGGGTTGGAAAAGACCTCTGAGATCATCGAGTCCAACCCGTGGTCCAAATCCAGTCCATTTACTAGATCATGGCACTCAGTGCCACGTCCAATCTGCGTTTAAAAATCTCCAGGGATAGTGAATCCACCACCTCTCTGGGCAGCCCATTCCAATGCCTGATTACTCTCTCTGGACTGAAAATTTATTTCAGTTTCAAGCTTTGGTCATGATCCATTTTACACAATGCCTGGGAATGGAAATTTAGGGATAGGAAATGGCTATTTCAGACTCACCAGACCAACCAGCAGGAATAAACCCTTACAGGTAGCACTGTCTCCTAACACAAAGGCTGACCATGTCCAGCTACTGTGACAGTGACAGTACAAGCTAGAGCTGTCTCTAGTGTCAGAAACGTGCTGTTCTTACACAAGGGCAAGTTCTATCAATGTGGGTAAGTAAACTGGGCTGCAGAGCTGTGTTTTCAAAAGGGCAGACACTGTCCCTGTTAATATCCAAATAAATGTAATTTCATAGAATCCTAGAAAGGTTTGGGTTGGAAGGGATCTTACAGATCATCTCATCCCAACCCCATTGCCACAGCCAGGGATGCCTTCCACTAGATCAGGTTGCTAAAATCCCCATCTAACCTGGCCTGGAACACTTCCAGGGATGGGGCAGCCACAACTGCTCTGGGAAGTCTGTTCCAGTGCCTCACCACCCTCTGAATAAAAAATTTACTCCTAAGATCCAAAGTAAATCTACCCTCTTCTAGTTCAAAAGCACTGTTCCTTGTCCTATCACTATGTGCCTGTGTAAAAAGTCACTCTTCATCTCTTTTATAAACCCCTTTAAGCACAGAAGGGCCACAATGAGGTCTCCCTGGAGCCTTCTCTTCTCCAGGCTGAGCAAGTGCAGCTTGTATAGGCACACAGAGAGGTCCCTTGGCCCATGAGAAGGAAGGGAGCAGCATTTGGAGCCTTACTGGAACAGGTGCCTTTGGTGCTAGCTTGTCAGGGAGGCCTGGGATAAGAACTGAATGACTCCTAGGACTGGTCTGGAGACTGCTGCTACTGCTGCTCAGCGTGAGGCTGGTGTCCAGCTGCATCTTGGGGCTCACAGCCAAGTCTTCTGATGGTCTGCTGAAACAGAGGCACCAACAAATCAAGCAGGCCAAACAAATGATACAGAACTGAATCAAACACTCCAGGTGAGGAGATGGGATACACAGGTCCATGGAGGAGCCCTTGCTCTTTCCACCACCATCAGCTCCTCCCTGTCAACGAGCAGCTGCATCTCCCAGGCCCCACAGAGCCCAAAGAAACACCAGGTGGAAACAAAAAAACCCAAAAAATAAAGAGGGGCATTGCAATATCTTAGAAATTGAGAAGTCAGTGAGAGAATGGACCAGTTGTATCTTCAGTGTACACAATACAGAGTTTAGGGAGAAAAAATACCCTACAGGATAGGTCTCTCTCCTTTTCTAAGCTCCTAGAAGTGAAGTTCTTGCCTGTTATGCAGCCCAACCCACTGTGACACTGGTAAGATTTTCCTACCAGTCCCAATTCTCTCCCTCTCCTTGGTGGCTGCAGTGTTCTCTTACCTGTAAACAATGACAGCCCGTTGGGAGAAGCATGTAAAGCAACAAAACTGAGATGCAATAACAGAATCCCTGTGAGGCACACATGACACACTCTTGCTGGCCCCTGGGATGACAGCAGGCATGCTCCAAGCTGCATTAGGGATGCAAACAGCTGCCCATATAGGGATGTTGGCACTCAGGCCAGTTTCTGACTTTGGTTACAATCTTCTCTCCTACAAGACAATGCTACAGCTCTGTGCCACCCTGAAGGCCTGGACTGGTTCAGCTGCAGATGGATTGTTTAATACATCTGCTAATTACCTGGGCATAGAGGCATCCGTGACAGAAGTGCTACTCATGGCTGTGACTGCAGTCAGGGAGCTGGCACTGCTGCCTGGAGAGACAGTGATCTGTAAGGAAATACACAGTGGTCAGGAGGGGACAGAGTCCAACAGCAGAACTGAACCTGAGAATCCTGGCTCCAGAAAAACGCCTGAAGAGTCTTTGGTGAAGAGAGCATAGAAAAAAAAAAAAAAAAGTCGAGTTGTACTGCTAAGATGCTCAGGTGCTGGTTGAAGGCAAGTCCCAAAACATCCTCATCACATGAACCATGGCTGCTTTTATTGAGGGATTGCTCTCCCCAAACCAAGTGGCATTCTGGTGTGAGCTCACCAGTGCCGAGGCAGAGGGTTTTGGCAGAGTGGGGGTACTCCATGTGGGGTCTCACGAGTCTGAACAGCCCCAAACCTGATCATTTCAGATGTGCATTTCCACAGGATGTGCAGGTATATTTTCTTCCATTACAGTTATGTCATAACCCCAAACAACATGTGTAAACAGTAAGAGCAGTCTCCCAGCTTAGATACAGTTTTTAGCAAAACTGTATTTCCACACAGCACAGCTACATCAGCAGTTCTGCACCTAAACACAGCACTTGCAACACAAGCTTAGGCCAGCTTAGCATTTCAGATGTGCCAACATGCCTCTACTCAGTCTGGTTACATGCAGAGAGAGTTTCCTGTGTGCTCTGCATTCAGCCAGCAGAGCCCACCAGTCATTACAGCCTAGAAAGAGTGCCCAGAAGTACCAAAATCCACCCCCATCCCTTGCACCACCATAACAGTGTTGATCTCTGGTTACCTGTTGAAGAGAAGTACTTGGTGTCATGAATGCATCTGGAGTCATCAGCTTGGGCTTGGCATCGTTTGAGAGGGAAAGGAAGTCTGCTGGCACAGGCAGGTCAGCAATACGCCGCAGGTCTGGTTGAGAGCCGTGCACTGATTCTTTTTCAGATCCCAACCCTTCTGTGCTCAGATCAGCCATATGGTCTGGAAAGGCTTCCAAGGGAGAGATACAAACCGATTTACAGGAACTTCCCCCCAAAACTAAAGCTTTAATTCCACAAAGTATGAACTTCTGCCATTGCACGCCATGCTCGATTCCAAAAAGAACAAGCAAAAACCCTGCAACATCCCAATCAAAGCTTAGGGCAAAGCAAATCCTGTGTTATGCTTACTCTTCATATGCTGGAGTGGATTTTATCAGGCTTTGAGAATAAAATATTCAGGTTTCCTTTCTTCCCTAAATGCAAGCCCAGTTTAACAGCCACATCCCATAATGGTGAATGAGCTGAAAGTGCACACCACAGACAGCTCAGCCCCCTCTACTCCCAAAGCTCTGCTGTCACTCCAATCTCTTCCACCTGACAAGAGACAAACCTCAAGTTTCCTGCACAAGTGCCAAATCACCTAGGAAGGTGAACTCAAGCATGCACAAAGCATTAGCACTCCTGGTCTAACATATCCCAAGCTCCAGACTCACACTGGGATCTAACCAATTTCCTGCTTCACTGCTAGTCCATATTCAGAACCCTTTATCCAATTACACCACTCTAGTACAAAGAGACACCCAAAACTGCCCTTCTCCTGCCCACTGCCAACAACCTTCAAAGGCTCAGCAACACTGAAGATCAATTTAACACACATACTCACCAAATTCTTCATGAGAGCCATGGGAAGGCATGGGTGCACTCGTGTCAGGGCTATGAAGAGGCTGGAATCTAATCTGCACATCCTGTAGGGCCCTGAAAAGAAACAGGCATCTCTGATCAGCTTATGAATCATCAAGAGAAGCCTCTGAAGATTTCCCTTCACTGAACTGATTCCCTTGGAAAATGCTTCAGTGTTTTCTGCCTGCCACAGAAGGAGCAGAAGCTGATCCTCACTGAGCCATGTCACGCAGGGTATTGGAGAGACCTTTCCCAGGATTTGCACATGAGCACAACTCTTAAGCCACTGTGTACTCATGGCCACAAAAACACTAGCTTGCCACAGCACCATTCAGGGCTCCCTCCTGGTAAGGCCATACACCCCACAACTAGAAGCTTCTATGGGTCCAAGTAGCTTTCGTTATGAGCAAAAGGATTTAAGTAAGTTCAACTTCTTCAGGTCAGTGCAGGGTTAGGACAACCACAGACAGCTGCCCGTGGGAGCTGCCACACATACTCACTTGGTGTGCACACAGAAGAGTTTGATCAGCACGCCTGCTGCTGATTCAACAGCCCCAGTGCCCGGAGAACCTTCTGGAAGGGTGACAAAGGTAAAACATGAAGTTGGATGGTAACTACAAAGTACTACAAAAACATCACAGCAGGATGAACAAGCAGCAGACAACCAGCACGATACAGATTCTCTTTATCAAAGAAATCCTGATCACACAGAAACCAAGTTTTCTTTGTCACCTACCTACGCTCAAGTTGTCGTTTTCCTCCTCTGCTGGGAGCACCTCCGTGTGCCTCAACCGACAGCGGCTCACGGCCTGGATGCCAAAGCTCAGGACTGGGTGGGTAAGGAGGAACTCGGAGATGGAGCTGAAATAAGCCTTGCCCTCCTCTTGGTTCTGCATCAGCTCCATCACGTACAAGACCTGGAAGAATCAGAAGTGGTAAGTTACTGGGCTTCCAGAGCAGTTTATGTGTGAGGGCTCCAAAGCCAAGCACCTGAACTAGATTTGGAACAAGGAAAATAATGGGAGAAATAAAGCCTGGGCTGTTGAAATTTGAACCCATGGAACCACACTCTTATCTGAGTCAATGCTGATCAGGAACTCAATACTACTGAGCCAGACACAGGTATCTCCAAATGAGAGCTTTACAGAGGGTGAGAAATAATCCCCAAGGATTCCCGGGATTAATCAGCTGAATTGTTACCTTTTGTCAGCTTATGACAAAATAGCTGAGGCCAACCTCTACATTTTCAACCACTAACATGCAAATCCCAGACCTAGGCAGCAGTAGCAGTCACAAAGAAGGCCAGTTCTCCTTTAGTCACCATAACCCACACAGCCAGCAATGAAAGGAACCACTTACTTTCCTCCGCACATCGCTCAGTATCAGATATTCAGCAGAGAGGTCCAGACAGACTTTCAGGCTGGGAGGAGTACTCATGGAGCTGAAGATGTCAGGAGAAAAGCTAGATCCACAAATAAGAGGGAAGGGGTACAGAAAGCAAGGTAGATTAGGCGATCAGAATGAGTGCTATGAAACTGCATAGTTAAAAAAAAACCCTAACAATATCTTGAGGAGTTTACAGCCATATTACAATGCAACCACCTGCTAGAACACAAACACCATTGCTGAAATCAGTGCTGATTTCAGCTAAGAGAGCAGCAGGGAGATCACACAGTAGGATCTAGTTATGGATCCTGAACATTTAAATGAAAGGTGACAGTGTTGTTACTTAACACGTTCCACGTTCATAGGAGTATGACAGTCAACGCTACAGATTTAAAAATAAAAATCCACCAAATCCAAATAACCCTTTCACAGGTTTTGGACCTTCTGTAGTATAAGGTGGAAAAAGCAACACTCAGTTGTATGTCATATTCATCTCACTTTAAGAGGGCAAATCAGAAGTAGTCTTAAGCCTGTGTGTGATCAGACAGGCCACGATCCACCATCAGAAAAATAAAATCAGGGACCATAAGCTAAGTGAAGGAATGGACTAAAACACAATTCTGGACCCACATGGCTCAGCAAATAAGCCATGGAAAACTGCTTAAGTTCTATCAATATAGCAGTTCCTCATGTATTTAAATGAAACCAAAGTATTAACAGGAAAAGATCTTAGATTCCTTATTGAATATCAAGAATTAAAAAACAACAAACACTCAAGGTGTGCAGTTTTGGAATGCTTCTCCTCATGCTACAGGTCTACAGAACAAGGCAAAGACAACAGGTCTTGGTAACACACAGGATAAAAGGATCAACTTCCTGGTCTTGCCAAAGCTTGACCTGACAGTGTGGCACAGCCCTGAGAGCTTTCAATGACAGGTCAGAATGGCAAAGGAGGAGGCTCAAAATGGGGCTAGAATCTCATCAGAGACTCCATCAGAGATCAAGGATCACCTTTGCAATGTAAGTATACCTGAAAATTGAGAGCTTTGTTATGATCCTACTGCTCAGAGTAATCCACCCCTCCAGGGGAGTCAGCACCTCAACACGTACCGGACAGTCTGCAGGCAGGTCCAGGACACAGTGCACCACATCTTCAGTTCTCTGTTCTGATCAGCTCCTGTGATGAGAAACCTCCAGAAGGGAACCCTGCAGGTACAACACATCCAAGTTCTCTTAAAGAAGATCTGGTCCTCCCCATAAGGACATTTTACAGAAAAGCTCCTCACAAGACCATAGCTGATTTTGCCCAACTGTGTCTTAAAGTTCCCAGAAGATGAAGATTAGAAACCACTATAGTTCTCAAGAACCTTAAGGCCACAACTGACTGAAGAAAGAATAAAAATAAAAGCTGTATTTTCATCAGCTGCAGTAGAATTTCAGAAGATTAACAGGCCAGTTAAGACTGACCATACCACAAACCTGAGAGGATTCATCAATTTAGAATTTTCATTGTTTTCATGGAATTGGCACTAGGAATAAGGTCACTTCAGGCTGTGCTTCAGATCCTTATTTATTTCTCCATCACTAGAAAACTGACTACAAAGAGGACAGGACTTGCTCCTGCTACCAAGCTAAATTTTTACAAGTATGATTCAGTTACAAGGAATAAAGGCAGAGTTAGAAGATGCTGCTGAACTTTAATACTCCAAAGTACAGGATTGTGGACTTACTCTGGGTCCTGTTTTTTATGGTTGTCACAAAAGAGCAGGCAGGAAAGAGGTCTGCCATCATGGGGTTTCCACTCGTGAAGACACCTGGGAAAGAATCAGAGAAAACATCCAAGTGTGCAGGGAGTGGTTAAATGAGGAAGAAGCAGGGTCTGAACACACAGCTCCTCAGATGGCACTAAGTCAGCACCCACCAAGCATTACTGACTTGTAGCTCTTTACAGGCTTATATAAAACAAGGAGATCACAGCCCATGCAGGTATATACTGTGACCAATGAATAAATAAAATCCCATGTTGCCATTTGTTCTGGTGCCTTATCAAGGGTACAGTACAAAAAGAAGTCAACATCAAGAGGAACAGCTCAGAGCAGCTTCCTGCATTTACATGGACAGTGCAAAAGAGTTTGACTACAGCCTGTGCAAAGCACAGAACTCCTGTTTCCAGACCCAGCTCTCTCTTTTTCCATAAGCCTATGATGCTCAGTGACACCATTCTTCAGCAACGAATTATCATTTATCCCATATCTTTATAATGTCCTGAGAATGACCACTGCAAATTATTCTCTATTTAGGAAATTCTCCCAGAGAAAATGCTGCTGCTTCAAGAATCCTTTATTTTCCAGTTCTCCTTACCTTGGCTCATCTTGTCCCTCAATATAGATCTGCCAGAATTTTACAAAACCATCATGGCTTGCAGTGGCCAACACAGTTCCATCTGGAGAAAGTGCTCCCTCACTCAAGCACTACACAAAGGGGGAAAAGAGACACAGAAAAGCAATTTTATACCTTTTTTATTTCACAGAAAATTCAAATTCAAGTACAACAGATTGTGCTGCCACTGTTCTCACTGTTATTCATGTTACAAACAGAGCTCATTTTGGTTTGAGATCTTCTGGCTTTTCGCAATCACAATTATTTCACGACTGGTTTTTTTACAGTCAACCATCCTAAGAACTGAGACACTATAACCCAAAGAAAACCTCAGTGATTGCTTGCAATCACCTATGTGATGGTAGTAAAGAAAACAAAACAGGTTTGTACCGTGCTGTGGCCTTTCACCACGATGAAGCCTTCTTTGATATCAGGCACTTCCACTGGCCAGGAGCTGTTGTTCGTTCGGATGATGTCCAGATCCCACACCTCTGCCTGGAGAACAAACATGTAGGCACACAGGTTTATTTTTACAGCCACTGGTCTGTTCCCAGATCCTTATCTTATATCCTGACGTACCAACCCAATGTGTGTGGTTGTATATGACATAAACCTTCCTGTTTCCACTCAGTTTGGCCATTGGATGCTTTCCTGGCACCCAGCTGTACACGAGTACAGGGAATTGCTCTGCTCTCAGCAGTTGTAGTTGCTGCCCACCAACCCCACCCCCAGGTACTGGCTCAGCCTGAACAGATGAGTCATGCCTCTTGCCCTCTACACTGTTTTTAGTGGTCCTTGCTATTTGATGGTGACCAGAAGAAGTTATTCTTTCCATTCTCCCGAGGCCCAGAGAATGATCAGCATGACCTCTCCTCAGAAGAGAGCAATCCCACATCTCCCTACAGGGGGATTCCCCATGGCGGGAACCTTTACAGCTCTAACCAAACCAGCTCTTTCCCTCATTAAATTCTTTTCCTCCCATAATAATTAGGGACAGCATTTCAAAGGTAGGGTTTCCTTACCCTGTCCTCATGCAACAGTGCCAACGTCTGACTTCCCTCTTCCCCGCTCTCCTCGTTATCATCTGGGATGAAAGGGCACCAGATGATTCTTCGGAAGGTGTTCAGTGGGGTGTTGTCAGGTCGCTTGATGTTCACCAAGATCTCCTCTCTGATCACCAGGGTTAAGAAATGTAATGTCCTGGCTGTGTTACCAATGCCCAGCAATGACCTGCCCAGGCTTGGTCCTCTGTTAAACACTATCAAACCTCAAGATTTTTCGGGCCATTGATTCCAAAAGAAACCAGGTAGAAGGATTCTGCTCAGAAAGCAGCCAAGCTAGCATTTCCTCACTGGTAGAAGAGCTTAAGCTTATGAAAGTTCATAGATTCTCACAATCTTCTCTTGCAGGCTGCAGACAGTGACAGGATAAGCACAACAAGGGCACACAGCCACATGTGAACGTGCATCCACAGGACTGCTGATGATTAAATGATTTCTCTCAGCACTGCAACACTACCACAGAGAGACAGAGGAGCTGCCACATTGCCCCCAGCTGAGTGCTCTAGTCCACCACTACAAATGAGATCTTAACTACAACCACCTTTGCTCCAGTTGTTTTTGGAATGATGGTACATAATTAAAACTAAGAATCTACAACTTAAGATAACATATCTCACGTGCTTCCCAAAAGTACTAACCAGTCACTCCTAGCAATTAAAAGGAAAATATTCAGGGCAACGAACACTGAAAACAAGTTTCAGGACCACCAAAAGAAGGATGACATGTTTAGAGGGAGGATAGTGAGTGGGAGGGAAGTATTACATGCTCTTCCTCAGAGAAGTAACTCAGGAAAAGAGCTAGAACCAGACAAGACAAACCTCTGTCACAGAGTTGAGGTGACACTGCCCACGTGCAAGGCCAGCTAGTACAGACTGACACTTCTCACTGACTGCTTTTGCCTGGACCAGGAGCCCTGATGTGCTAGAATTTCAAGGTACATGCAATTCCAAGTGACAATTGTGCTGAATACAGGCAAAAGCTGACTGATCTGATACTCTGGAAGGGGCAGAACTATTGACCTCCCTGCTGCAAGCTGCTGTTCTGCAAAGGCTACAAACCAAACTGCGATGCGAGGCTGCGTTCGCATCTGACCGTGGCACACAGACCCGCCCCAGGCTCGTTTGCACAGGATACTGGATTTTTTCTTTATCCATGGCCAGGCGCCAGACAAAGAGGTTGCCAGCCTCGTCCAGGCACGCCAGCTGGTTGGAGTTGAGGTGGGCAAAAGCCAGGTCTGCCACACCACCAGTGAACCCCTTCAGCAAGGTCCGCTCTGCGGTGCTGACGCTCAGCACCCGCACCATCGCCGAGCCATTGCTGGCAGCTGCAGGAAGGACAGAGGGAGAAGTCACCATTTATGTCTCTGGTTTCCCTGCATAACTCTCATAAATCCCCCATAATTCTATAGGCTTCTCATAATTCACAGGACTATCACCCTGAGCTCATCACACCTCCAAGGCTGACCTCCAGTGACAGTGAATTTAATTTTACTTGCAATTTAATTTTCAGTAACTGGAGAAAAGGAGTGACCGACAGGCAGGTAGCTCAGATATATGTTTTATAAGGGGAATGTAAAAAAGCATCAACATCCACCTGACAAAAAGCACTGCTTTTTGGCTTGCATGGCTGAAAAGAATGTGCTTCAGAACACGTGCACACCAAGCAAAGTTTCCAGCTTCCCCTTTTCAGACACATATCACTATGAAGCAGGCAGTCTTATGGAGATCATGGTGCTTCCAGTTCTTGCTGCCCAGGCCAGTCCCAGCAGACCACTCAGCTTCCCACAGTGCTACTGCACCCAAGCTTTAATATTTAATAAAAACCAGTGTGATATCCTTAAGCTACTCTAAAATAACCGCAGCTAGGAAAAAAACACAAGAGCAGAGTAGGAGATTTCTTAAAAGATCAGACAAACCTATGGGTGCTGGAACTAAGAAGCAAGAGCTGATGGAGCCCTACACACTGTGCTTATGTGATAGCAAAAAGAGATACTGCAGATGACTAAGTGTTCATTTCATAGAATTGTTAGGGTTGGAAAAGACCTTTAAGATCAGTAAGTCCAACCATCAGCCTTGCACCACCACCATGTTCACCACTAAACCATGTCCCCAACGTCCATATCCACAGGTTTTTTTAATGCTTCAAGGGATGGTGACTCTATCACCTCCCTGAGCAGTCTGTTCCAATGCTTTACAACCCTTTCAGTGAAAAAAAAATTTACTAATATCCAATCTAAACTCCCCTGGCACAGCTTGAGGCCATTTGCTCTCATTCTGTCACTCTCTTTCCTATATGTTGTGAAACAATCTTTCCCTGTGTTGTTGCTCTGCTTTTCTCTCCCTCCTGCACAAAACACTGTGTCTGCCTTGCTCTTTGGATCCTCTAAATTTAGCCTTAAACTCAACTCTAAATTTATGCAAGCAAATCCATCACAAACATTTATCTGCTCAAATTACCACAGGGCTGTTTCTGTGCTTAGCTTGGTTTCTGGAGCTTGTTTGCTGCAGAAATACTTAATTAGAGGAGGAATCTGAACATCAGCTGTCCAGTGAAACCAGTGTAGTCCCTCAACTTTTCCTCCAATCCCACCAAGTTCTTTTATTTCTAACTCTGCTGCATAACCAACTCTTCTCTTCACCTTCACTTACATTCCCTCTACGACAGCACCCTGATCTGGGTATTGCAAGTTTCAATTATTGCCAGTTACATTCCTCTGATGCAGATTTTGCCTCTTTTAGAGATACATACATGCAAAAGAATACAAATCCAAGACAAGAAGGTATCTCACCTCTAATTGCATAAGCCAGGTAAGAGTTTGAAACCGCGATCAGATTGCCATAGTAGTATTTCTGCTCCCAGTCATATCTAGCAACAGGTTGTATTTTCACCTGCTCAGAAGAAAGAAAACAGAACATGAGAAATGTCTGGAATTAACTCTTTCCTGGAACAAACCTGTCAAACATACAATTTCCTCTAGGGAAGACCTGTAATGCTTAATTTGATAGTGTCATGGTTTAAGACCAGCCAGCACAGATAACCATTGCCACTGAGCAAAGAATCAGGAGTTACTATGGAAGTTGTGCCAGTGATCCTGCCTTTCACTTTTATCTTCAGTATTATCTATGACAAACAGTTAACATGGTGCAGTATTAATTTATTATCTTTGTGGTCCCTTAATTCACTGCACACTAAGGAACAAACGGAATGGAAGATGGAAAAACACAATGGAAAATTAAGGAACAATATGGGAAAGGGCTGAGAGGATCATGACCAGAGTTCTCTCTCCTAGTTATAAGCATTTGTTCTGAGTATGGATTAGTACTCTGTTTAGCACTAGTTCTAATCTCAGCATATTGGTTCTTGCAGCTCTGACCTGCTGGCCAGAGCCCTCAGCATGACTGACACCAGCAAACCAGCAAGGGAAATACTCCCTTCAGGGCCCAGGGAGGAAACAATCAGCAGAAAAAGCTTGTTTGTGAAGAAAGGACACATTCCCAGGAACCTACAGCTTAGATCATGGACTTATTCCTGAAAATTAGAAGATAACTTGGCCAGACTCTGGAATAAAATAACAGGAACAATCTACTACAAGATACTGCTCCAGCTTTTTTCTCCCTTGTTAAACTCTTTGACAAACTTCTACCTAAATACAAGCTCCTATAGCACAAGAAAGAAGATATTAATTTCTCTTTAAGAATATGCAAGCATGAGGTGATGTCACTAAGAAACAGACTATGTTTTGTCTTGCTCCTTACCTTGTTACTCCCTCTGGCCTTACTGGTGATGCTGGAATCACTGCTGGCCACTATCTCCACGTCTTTTGCTGATATCACTAAGCAAGTGGAGCTGTCATCACCAGAAAGGCAGCTTTTAAGAAAAACAAAGAGGGGGAGAAAAAAAATCAGACAGGACTGACAGGTACAGAACATTTAATATTTTATGTTAAATTCACAATTTTAACAGCAACAGAACAGTATCTGAGCATCTACGAGGTTTGAGCCAAACAACTGAAAAGAGAAACTCCTTTCAGCAGAGTCTCCCGTCCCTGTGTGTCATGGGTTTGAGAGAGCCAAACACCTGCTTTGTTCAGCTTAAAAACCTCCAGGTTTTTTGACTTGAGCACAGACCTACATTTGGTTAAAGGAGCCTTGACCCAACACTGGAAGGTGCAAAGACACCAAAGCCAACCAGCTGAACCTCATCAACAAAACAGTGCATGCTGCTCATGGTTCTCATGGCATCATCCTCTCTCAAAACTATGCCCAGAGAACACAAGCAAAAGCTACTTACACGAGCTCTGTAACCCCTCAGGTGACTGGGGTCCCTGAAGGAGTCCAGCTGGAGATCTACAGGAGAACGCCAAGTTTCAAGCAGAGCCCTGCTGATTTACTTCCCCCCTGACCTGCAATTTCCACCACATAGTCCTGTCTCCCCTTCTCTAAACAACTCTGCTGATATTCTTCAGTTCTTCAGAGCTGCAAGGATGGCACACTCCATGCATCAGCCTCACAAAAGCTACAAAAGCTCTGACCAAGAGCACTGACTCACAACTGCCACCTGAACTCAACGTAAAGCCCCTTGTCAGACGCCCAACATAAGTATCCCGGCTCACCAGAACTGAATTTTAGCTGTTTTCTATTTGCTCTCAGTATTTCTTTGACAAAACTTACATGACTTGTTTCTCCTGCAGGGCTCCTAGAGAGATGCTGCGATGCACTGGCTTGGCCAGGGAAGGTCCATCTCCACTCCCAAGGGGATCAGACACCAGCAGCCCATTCAGGTCTCCGTTGTACGAATTCGACGGTCTCTGGTTCTCATTCACCGAACCTGGGGAAAAGCATCACCAGCTCTGCCCAATATTCATTTAAAAGAAATAACACTGTTGCTTTTCGTCAGCCTTTACTGGTCTGCCAGCTAGAATGTACTGAATTGGTTGGGAAAAGTATTCTCCGTGTGAAAGGGACCTCCCATGTGAGAAACCCCCAAACTTCTGAGTGAAGTCGTAGCTTTCCTTACACAAGCAATCCCAGCAGATCAGAGAAACACCAAAGAACAGGTACAAGGAACTTACCAGGCTCAAGGAGCAAACAGCCATGGATCAAAAAGACTAAGCTGGTAATTCAGGTTTACTGAATCAAGGGCCAGACCAAAAGGTTCTTCACAGGCCACTTCTAACTCTCAGGCCTGCAGAGAGACCTCTGAAGTCCAGCAATACACTGATCAGCTGCCACATTTGGGGCTGGCTGGAAATAATACATTTGCAACTTTCCAAAACTTGCTTCTGACTGTGAGAACTGACCTCAAAGTCCAGCTGTTCAAGTAACTTTGCTACGAAACTGTGCAGTTGTGCCTACAGGATTCCCATATTTTTCTCTTTGTTGAACAATCACATGGAAGTTTACAGCACTCAAGTTTTGTGTAAAGCAACCATTTGTTCAGAGCTTCAGCCGTGCTTTGAAGAGTGTTTGTGCCCTGACTTTGTGTATCTGGCCTAGCACAAGTTGCCTCGTGGCTTTAGAAGGGGACAGTTGCAACAGGGGGTGAAGGTGACTCTTCTACTTCACTAGCAGGGTAAATAGCCAAGGAGCCCCCTGCCTCTGCTCCTACACATCAGCACACCCCAGGCAAAGCCGCCTGTCTCAGCAAATCCTTGCTGGAAATTTTCACTGGTATGGAAAACCGAAATTTCGTATACTGTTGCCAGGTAACAAGTGCTGCTGAGCTCCTGCAAAATGGCTGCTCCCAGGACCAGCAGCTCCACTGTCACTGGCACACCTAACAAACCTAAACACAACCGTGGGCAAGGGGCCTGTCCTTCAAAAGCAAGGCAAGCTTTCAGTTCCTGAACAGGCTTTAGCAGATCAGGGGGAGCGCTGCTGCCCGAAAAACAACTGCAACTATTCATTTGGAGAAGAACATTTAAAACTTGCCTGTTTATGAACAGTCATTAAATCAGTAACTATGCCATGGACACAAAAAGCCTGTGCAGTGACAGGGTATCCCAATGCAGGGACCATTTGGGCACTCACCTCAGTGCACCTGCACTGCATGAAGAGAAAGCAGTGGCACTCACACAGAACAAGGAAATTCAGGCCAGGGAATGTGGTCCTGTGACCACCTAACACTGGTGCTGTGCTTGCTATTGCAAGATTGAGATGTGCCCCTTATTCCTGCAGCACATGGAAGGTACTTGCCCAGCTGTGGCTACTTCCACTGACAGTGCTTTATCCTTTGTGACCAAAAGCAGGAAAACATTCCCTACAGAAAATGCACCCAGGCTGCCAGAGAAAGATGAAACATTCTTTGCTCTGTTTGCAGCCACAGGAACGCTCCACGTGTGCATCGCTGCTCCTTCACTGAAAAGGAAGGAGGAAACACTCCCCAGAGGCTGATGGGCACAACACTCAGGTTCAGGACTGGGCTTAGCTCAAGCACAGGTGCTGCCTGCACACAATCCTGGAGGCATAAAAGAAGGGAAGAGGCTCAGCTTTTAGTAAGAACACGAACAAAGCCAAAAGGTTAACGCAGACTGGTAGATCTAGGCCTGAAAAGGGAAAGAAGAGTGTTTTTACTCATTACCTTTCCAAAGAGCAGGAGCAGTCAGAGATGAGACACTGAACTCCTCCTGCTCCCACCATCACCTGCACCATGGGATGCCAGTTTGTACTGAACAGAACACTTCCCTGATAAACACCACGAGCAGGGTGAGCCCACATCTGTCATCAGCAGAGATCTCTGTGTGGATTGAAGGATCCTGCCAACCTCCAGCAGGGATGTTCCTCCACAGCATGCTGGCACTGACAGCCTGTCTCCATGCTCCAGGGGGAGGTCCATGGTTTGACCATGAAGCTGCCCCTTGCTGAGGGCACGGCATGAAAAAGGGCAAGGGCTACAAAGCAATGGGTGATGTTTGCCAAAACTGTGAAGAAACTGTGTCAAGAGAGACTGGGGTAGCAAATGCAAATAACATTTTCACAATCACCAAACCCAGCAGAATCTAAAAAGTATCGTGGCAGTTGTAAACTCTTTAGAGCAGAGAGTGTTTCTTGTCACCCATCTGGACAGGACCCAGAGTAACATAATTCTGCTCACAGCTACATGCACTCAGTACTGCAAAACTTCCTTCAACCTCGGGAAGCAGCTACACCAGTGTCCAGTGGGCACTAAAATCTGCAAGTGAAACGCAGGGTATAACAGCAACTGGAACCAGAGAGGGTCTTGACCACAGCAACTTCATGCCAGGTAAGATTAACCCTACACATGGGATTCATGAGGCTGCTTTTATTTTCCTTCACAAGCCTTGAAGGATCCCACACTGTCCCTTTCCTCTGACTTCCTAAGAGGAGTTCCAGAGGCTTTCAGATAACACGTGTATCTTTCCTCTTCACCTTATTATGTCAGTTCTTTTGAGTTTATTTGCCATTAGCCAGGCACTGATTCCTGCTGAGAACCAGCATGGGTTCCCTCTGTGGACTTTCTGCCCGTTTGCTCCTTTTCCTCTTAACTGCCTTCTTAGTGCACTGGAGATGACAGAGAAGGTAAAAAGAGAATGAATGGGGAAGAAGAAAAGAAATACAACCATATTCTGTCAACTCCTTGGCTTTGGCCAGCAGGAGAAGCTTCTTTCAGAGAAAGTCAAGTCACTTTTCAGCAACAACTACAACCATTTCCCAACAGTGACACATCCTTTCAGTTCAGAAAGTGAAAAAAGTTGTTCCCTATCCCTGCACAGAGTTCTCCTTTCAGTCTTACAAGTACAGAGTGCTGCCCTGTGAGGGAAAAATGTATTTTTCTTATAAGAATTATAATCCAGGAACAGTCAAGCACTCCAGAAACAATAGAAATGACTCCAAGTAATGAGAAGTTTCTCTATGGGTAGTAAAGCTAATAAAGCTGCCTTACTCCAGGCTTGCTCCATCATTCCATGTTACTCTGCAGCTCTCCCACAACAATCCCACACCCAACCTCTCCTCTTGGCCAAGCATAAAGCAGCACATAAGGCAGTTGTTTTGGATGTAGCACATTCCTAATGACTATCAGGGTACTTAAAAGCTACATTATTCCTGCCTTTCCCTCCACAGGAGCACAACAGGGGTATAAATTCTTTCCTCTACCCAGAGGCTAAGATTTTTTTGCAGAGCACTCATGGTCTGGGCCTCTTCCCGATCAGGTCTGACTGAAACACTGTTGTAGGTTCCAAAAGCAATGAGGGGGTTGAAAGAGAGCTTAGGCTACAGGAGAGGGGAACACCATGCTGCTGACTCCTGAGCCTGCTGCTGATGTTCTTACAGGCTGAAGGGGGTCCACTGGACTCTGAGCAGAAATGTGTAACAGCTCAAAGCACTGGGAGAAGACTCACAACCATTCTGAGATATTTGTGATCCCATTTCACCTACAACTAAGGAGAGGGAAAAGTTTGTGTAAGGGTGAACACGGCACTGATCTCAGAGCAGCCTGACAGCCCCTTCCACTGAGCCCAGCCCCATGGGGAACACTCCAAGCACTCCCAAAAACGGGGGGGGGATTTGTGTCTCAGCAGAGGTCGGTGCTGTTCAGCTCCCAGTAGCAGCATCTCTCTGCAGAAAGGCGCCCAGACACCCGCCAGCAGCGAGCTCTGAATCCGCCCTGCTCCCGTCTGCCCAGCGCCAACACCCCCTGTCCCAGGCGGGGTCCCCGGGCCGGAGGGGGCTCCGCTCCGCTCCTCTCCTCACCGGCCGGCCCGCCCCGCCCCGCCGGCCCCGGGCTGGCAGGAGCGGCCGCCGCCAGGGCGCCGCGGAGGAGCGGGCGGTGCCCGGCCCCAGAGCGCCCGGTGACAACCGGCGGGGCGGCGGCGCAACGGCCCAGGGAGTCCCGCGGCCCGGCCCGCGACCAGGCCCTGCCCGGCCCGGCGGCCTCCGGCGCT
>NW_020884894.1:10271002-10289395 GCF_003945725.1 Corapipo altera | reverse complement strand
TTTGGAATGTTCCGTGAGTGTGAATAATACCAGTTAGGAGGAGAGGAGGAAAACGAAAACAAAACAAAACAAAAAAAAAAGCACGGGAGCCTCGGGCTGGGCAGCTCAGCCGAAGTTGTGCAATGCTAGCCTGAACATGTCATTGGTGCAAACCCAGGCATCGTTGATGTTCTTTAATAGAAATATCTGGTGGAACCCCATGATAGGATCTTCATCAGCCTGTGGAAAGAGAAGGGGGGGGAAAAAAAAAAAAGGTCAAAACACTCTTTTTTTGAGAAATTTATTCCAAAACTCATGACAAGATGACTTAAAGCTGACATTAAGTGACGGCACATGCTGTAAGAGATGTAGAACCTCAGGAGTCACTAATGCCACCAGGGCCTGTTCCAAGGGGCTTTGCAGACAAACACCCAGCGCCCAGTGACACAGAAATCAACACCCGAATTTGGGGCTTCCTGGAAGACCTGCAGACATGTCACTCTGTGGCTTCACCACACTGACAGAACATGCCTCCCTCAGTGTTAAATCACAAATGCCTTGCCCAGGAAACAAGCTGGTTCAGTTTTTATCTGCTGCATTTGGGTTGATGACAGAAGGAAGTTTCTGTAGAAGTTGGTATCAATGGCATTGCCTGAATGAGCCAGATAATGCTCTGGGCTTTGAAAGCATTCCCACAGCAGGTACAGCTGGCCAGCAACCCAGTCCATCCCGCTTCTGCTGTCTAGGAACAGCTGGAAGGGAGCAAAATATTTGCCAGAGCTGCAACCATGTGTTCCAAGCACAGGGAATCTCTGCAGCAGTGCCTCCACTCCTGCCTCTGACATGTCTGGGCACTGCAGTGTAGTACCTGGACATTTACAATATTACTACAAAAGCAGAAAATAGTATTAGAGGGAGATCAGTTCTCCCACCTAGTATTTATTTACCAGTCTTCTCAGAGGCGTCATGCAGGAATTAAATCCTCAACACAAGTGATTCCCAAATCAGTCAGCTGGAAATCACACAAAGGGATTTAATCTGAACAGTGCACAGGACCAGGCTACAAAACAATCTTCTGATACTGGCTGCAGCGTGTTCAATTCAGCATTTTTGGAGGATTTTAAGCTTTATTCTTTCAACACATGACTATTCAGCTTCAGAAAAGGGGGGAAATGCATAAAAAAGAGCCTTGACAAGCAGCAGCCAGAGCAGCACCTGAAATAGGCTGTCAAGAACAGCAAGTGGAAATGTGAAGAGCAAAGCAGACTACAAAATAAAAAAGGAATTTTACTAAAAAAGAAGTAATATTCGCTTAAGTGATAAATGGACTGTGAAACAAGTCGGCTTTGAGGAGCAACTTGCAAAGGACAAGAGTCATATCACAGAACAGCAAGTTTGCCAGAGAAGTGGTGGGTTCAAGTGCATGGAAAAGAAGCATTCAGATCCAAAAATCACTGCAAGGATTTCAGTGACAACTGCCCAGGAATTTAAATGGCATAGATGAAAGGCAGTTTCAGTAAGTGTATGCTAATTCACAGAGGAAAACCAAAAAGGGCCCTAGGTTCACCCCTCAGGAAAGTGACACTGAAATAACGATGGATATTTATTTATTAAACCAGCTGAGTGCCCAAAAGCTACTGAGGTAAGCACAGGGTTAGCAGCTATTAGGGAAGGAACAGAGAACCAACACCCACATATCAAACATGCATTTCTTATCTTTAAAAAAAATTAAAATGTCAGAAAAGGACAAGAAAAATGATCCAGCTACCAGACAGCTTCCTACTGAAGAAAGTAAATTGAGTACAACCCTGTAGCTTGCAAAAATGTAATCAGCACTGGCATCAGCTGGGCAAGGCAAAAAAATTACTATAAAACCATGAAGGAAACTAGTACAGCCAGAAGTTAAGAAGGCAACAAGTAAGGCCAGAAATATGAGCAAGTCAGTGTTCAAGAGATGAATGAATGAAAGAAAAATCCTTCAAGCAAGACAAGTGCCAGCAGAAGAACCAGGCAGCTTGGCTCCTCAGCACACACCCCCCTGAGCATGAGTAAGGAGCCCAGTGTGCACACAAGCAATTAGGCTGGATTAGCCCAGCCCATCTAGTTGATTAGCACCTACAGCAGCAGTCGTGCCAATTATTTCAAGGGAAGTATTATCCTTGCCACATGTGCCCAGAAGAGAGGCTCGGGGTCAGTGCTGCAGAGGTGGCCTGTGCCCTGAAACCTGGGGGTTTGTGCCTTTGGCACCTTCTGCCAGGTATCAAATGTAGCACATCCCCAGTACAGCCTCACTGCTGCTTGGAGTTGGCAGGTTCTCAGCCCTCAGTTGCCCTGTGGTCTCTTCACTGTGGATCACTGAGACATCTATTACAAGCAGTTTTCACACCAAATTGGAGCTTGTCATTACTGACATGAGTAGGTTTTAAAATATACCTATGGAAAAAAAATACCACCACCAGCCTGGCTTAGTGCAGGTTTCCTCAATTTCTGACAAGCCTAGGTAGGCTCTGGCAAAAGCACTGCAGCTCTTGGTACTTTGGCTTGAGGAAAATTTCCTCCTTTCTTAAGCAATTCAGGACCAGACACATGAAAAAAAGATTAAAAGGGAATTCTTTCCCAAAACACCTGCTGTGGTACAGATGGTAAATTCCCAAAATGAAGCCACACATTATTGTTTTCTTTATTCCTTTCATGTTATGTCTTCACAGCACAGAAGAGCAGTATACTTGAAAAACAAGGAAAATCCTAGACTATATTTAAGATAGGGTAAATATTTTATAGACCATTCCCAAAATTTGGACTATCAGAAATCTTCCCTTGTGCCCAATCCGTATCTCCCAAGTTGTGGTTTCTAACCACTGTCCCTTGTTCCATCATCTGGCACCACCATGAAGAGTTTGCTCTCAGGTTGTTAGAAGTATTCAACTATTTTCCACCCACATTTCAGGCCAATTACTCATAGCCACCTCCTCTCCCAGCTCCACAAGCTCTTCAACACCTACAATTTTGGCAGCTTTTTGACCTCTTCCAGTTTTTCTACATCCCTTCTGACCTGGAGGCTCAAAAGAAAGTCCTCAGCTCACAGAGCCATAGGTCACGTCAGAGTTTTAGATGCAAGACTGCTCTGCAATCCAAATGTAGCTGCACAACTTTCCTCCTCTTGTCTGGTCAGAGACAGTTTTACTCCTTCACCAGCATCCCCAGCAACTGGGGATTGAACTGCAGTGTTGCAACAACCCTCACCTCAAAGGAAAGGCTAATTACTTCAGATTGCAGGTTCTTTCACATGTTAAGCCTCATTTAACAGGCTTTAAGCAATGCTTTAAGTATTCAGCATGCATTACAAAAACATCCAGTGATTTTAATTGCAAATTTCCTTTTCCTTTTAAGACTAGGAAACACCGCATAACAATTAGTTATTCACAATTAATTCTGCACCAATCACTTCAAAATTCACACTCTGGGGAGAGCCACAGGTCTGCCACACTGGCTCAGAGAATGCCAAGCCACAGCCATGCTCCTCAGCCGAGCTCAAGGGACAGAAGGGCGAGAAGAGAGCACTCCTTACTCAACCAGGACAGCGAGGACTGCATGGAAGACAGGTAAGGCAGAGGGTTAAACGTTGTGGAGGGATAGCCTGAAGACTTCGTTGGTGCACACCCAGGCACCTTGAAAATTTTTCAACAAAAAGGTTTGGTGGAAGCCTAGAACCTGGTCATCATCTGCCTGAGCGCGACAGGAGAAATATGTTACGAGGTGAAGCACAGTGGAGGTACGGGGTGACATTCTGGAGGAACATCAGCAAAGCAGTGTCACACCAAATGGAACTCACTCCTAAAGGCTTAAACCCATCCTTACTCCTCCTAGTTGAAGCAAGCAAGCAGCCCCCAGACAATGAACAGCAATAAAAAACAACAGGATTAGAATAAGTGGATGTATATTTGGATGTATATTTATTATACCTCTTCAAAAGGATAAAAAACCCCCCCCAGACACTAACACCTATCTCAGCAACCACTAAAAGAGGATCTTTCATATGTTTACTTAGAAACATGTTTTTACAGTGAAAGTTTTTTGTGCTTTGGTTTATTTCCCCCTCTCCAATGGTTTAAGAAAGAAATACAAGATGTGCCCAGCTTTCTCAGGATGAATGATGTTTCCACTGAACTTTTGGGACTACCAGCAATTCAAGCAACTAATGCCTCAGAAAATCCATTTACATATCATGCCAGGAATGACAACTTAGAAAGGGCATGTTACAGGTATTTCAGCACTATTATTTTCTTGGGTTACTCTATTAAAAGCATTATGTATGCTCCTTCATTACATGAAAAAATGCAAGTTTTGAAAAACTGCAGGGGATTAAAAGCATGTGCATTAATTGTCCTGGACTTTGAAGAATTTGGCTCACAGTTCCATGAAAAGGATAACTGAATAGTAAGCAGGAAGCATGGCTTTTCCCTTTAAACTTTGCTACTGATGGTCTTGAAAGTGCCCTACCTTGTGCAAAATTCTCTACAGTTTTCTTACAGGCCAACAGATGTGGGCTGAGCAGCAACACCATTAAGAAGGCAGCTTTAAATAACACCAAGTGTGCAGCTCCACATTTGCATGTTAAAGTCTGCTCAACTGGAGCTACAGATGAGCCACTTGTTAAAATGTACAAAGCTGAATCTGGTTGCTCTCAGTCACTGTACTGTACACAGCCCAGCACTGAAGTGACTGTCAACATGTATGAGTTCACACCAGAAGAAGTATTCACTCCATCTGACAACCAGGTTCAAGTGCTGGCAGGTTCATGTTCACATCAGGCTACAGACTGGTACTGATCTTTCATTTGTCCACCTGTATAAGCCTCACACAAGGCAGAAGCATGAAGTTACAGTTCCAGGTTCACTTTGACTTTCTGGACACTTGTTCAGTGAGAAGCAGCATTCCCAGGGATTATGATGTGATTTTTTAAGCTAAGGTTTGAGACACAGGCATGTGAAGGGCAGAAAAATGTTTCCTCTTTTACTAAAAATTCACAAACAAGTTGGGTTTCATCATGGCAACAGGCATACTTCAAGCCAGTATGTTCTTTTCAAATACCTAGATACACTAACACATGATCCCTAAATTATTCTGAGTAATTTCAGCAAGCTGAAATTATTCAGAGGATAAAAATGGTACATTAGGAAATACTACTCCAACTCATGGTATTTATGGAAAGCTCCTGGACTGCATTTACAATCCCTCTGTATTAATGGATGAGAAAAGCCAATAGCTTTACAAAATCTTAAAGAACTTGGTATCTTGCCACAAGATTCAACACCAATCACTGTTGCAAGCTGTGATCTGCTTGATGATTATGGAAGAACCTTAAAAACATGACTGTGCAAAACCAGGTGCAGATGAGACTGGCCCAAGACATTGGGTCAAAAAGCCTTGGTCATATCAGAGTTGTGTGCACACACAAGAGCAAAGTTGAGATCAGCATGTGTGCCTGCATACTTGCCCTGCCATTCAGTGATTTTCATGGTCACATGTGTCTGTCTTTCCTCTGGGTGTGCATGTGGGACTGAACAACAGGAAAGCTGGAACCTAAATTGCAGCTGGGAAGCAGGAGCAACTTTAATGAGAGCCAAAGCTGCCTATGTTAGGTTTAAAAGTGGATGCAATACACTGGCCACTGCTCTTCTCAACTGCCCAGCCCAAAACAAAGAGAACAGCTAAGCAAGCAGATTCAAACTAAGTTCTACATTTGCTTAGTAAATAGTACAGTGTCCGTGGGAGTTTGAATGCCTTGACACTGGAGGTGTCATTCAGAGCTAACAGGAAAAGGAAATCTAAACAGCTCTTTTAAAACAAACTGGGTTCAGGTAACTCTAAAGACTGGATGGTGTGAGAGGCCTGACTTCACAGCATGGCTGGACCAAACTAACTCTGATGATTTTAACTACTGCCATGTAATTTCAAGATTTTAAACAAACACCACTCACCCTGAGCAAGTTTTGTCTACAGCTGACTTTACACACAGGATGTTTTTTTTTTTTGCAGATTCCAGGATAATATCTTTCATTAATAAGCAGTTTAATTAATTTGTGGCCCTGGTATACTGGGAGACAGGGTAAGTTTACACAGCTCAGTAGTATCACTCACATAGCAATACAGTCATCCTGCAGCCTGAAAAATAATCTGATTCTTCACACAAGGAATCTGTCACAACACTAAGTGTTTGATCTGAGAGGTAGCATTCCCACTGCTGAATCAGTTTTGACAACAGAGGTACTGGACTGCATTAACACCAGGACCGAATTCTTGCATCCTGTGACAGCAAAGAGGAAGTATGGACTCACTGAAGGGGGGTCAGCTAACAACTGAAGTCTGCTAAATCAGAGCTCGATGCAAACGTTACAACAAAGAGCATGGTAAACTGTATGTGCTTATACCATCCAAGAACACTCTGATGATGGTTTTAAATGCAACAGAGGGCACTGAAACCTTACTGCATCAGGGTAAGAGAAATAATGATGCCTCTATAACCCCCATGGTATCTGTAAGCACAGTAGAAGTCATGGCACTTTGCTGGACAGAACATGTGACTGTCAAATTGCAGGTGGTTCATCTAGTGCGAGATATCTGGAGGGATGAACCGTTTCTTGACAGTCTTGAACAGCAGAAGAATGGTGTCCCAATGAAAACTTACCCATCTTCCTTCCCAACCAAAAGAGCATTTTAATGTTTTCAGAAATCAGATGATTTAGAATCCTGCAAAAATCTAAGACATAAGCACTTGTTAGCCTGTAATGGAAAGAGTTTACCTTAAGCTGTCCCACTACCATACTGAGTATACAGCTGTCAGGTGTAGGCTGGTGGTCTTGTGCTGTGATGCTGTGTTGTATTTTTTGGAAAGGGAGGCTCTGCAATGAAAAGAAATCAAAATAAGGAAATGTACAGTGATTGCGTGATTTAACTTACAAAACAAAGATTGAGCAAACTCAACGTTAGGAAGTGTTAAGACTATTGCAGTAGTACTGCACAGAGAGTTGTTGCAAATGAGGGCGCTACTTATGCTGGGTCAATTGTAACAGTTGTGTTTTTCAAGCACCAAGAGAGGAAATAATGTTACCACACATTGTAAATGGAACCTTTTCCTCCTCTAATTGCACTGCCTGAGGGGCTTCAGATCAGCTGTAAGCTCAAAGTTCATATGATGAAGGCACAAACCTCTGCTCTGAACAGTGTTAAAAGATTTTATTATCTAATACTTGAGATTTACCAGAGAACTCCGAATTTGCTTCTTTGTTAAAGTGGCTATGAATGGAAAGGAAAAGTGGACAACCCAGAACCAGTATTCCAGACTTGAAATCCACAATTCACCTTTCCCCTTTCTAATTTCCTTGATGCTCAGGTAGCCAATGTCAGTATGTCTGGAGTTATGTGTGCAAGGAACACATCTTGTGGACACACAGACCACGTCCACACTCCAACCATGGACAATTCTAAGCAGTGAACAGCAAATATCTGGGGGGGTCTCAGAGTCCTGCCACACAAATGCAACTTTGGCACTGCTCTCCCAAAAGCTGCTTTACTGCCAGATGCTTTAGTGGCAGTTCAGCGTGGATGGGGCTCTGGGTGACCATGTGGCTGATGCCCAGAGCCCAGGCACTGCACAGGATGGCAGCACATGGTCATTCAAACCTCAGGTGGCACTTGGGATGCCTTTGCTGCATTCCCCTGATTTAAAAACAGGTCAAAGCAGACCCAGACGTGTACTTTGACAAGTTCTCCATTTCCCTCTAGTGGAAGGAGCCTCAAAGACTTCCTAGAAGGCCGAGGTAGAGACTGTCACAGATGTGAAGTACAGTCTTGGCTCTACGAAGAATTCCAGGAAGCTAAATCTTTGGATAATAGAGAACACAGAAATTGTGGAGGGATCAGGGCCTGAAGAAGCAAATGAAGTGTACAGAGCACTGTTCAAGTGTACCCTCACTGTTCAAGAGCACCCTTTATTAAAGCTTGTGGTGTCTCTGCCTGCCTGGGAGTACAATCCCAACCAACTAGGAAGTGCAAAGTGGGCCAACTGGTTTGTAATATGGGACAGACATTTAGTAACAACCAAAAAAAAAAAATCCAGAGCAGTCTTATCTACTGATGACCAGCAGACTATTTTCCAGGGTCACCATCCCAAAACTGAATGTGCAATGTGCCCACACAGCCTGCACAAGCATAGCCTGGGACATTGCACCATCTTCCTTATACAAGAGTACTACAAAGCCCAGTCCCACCTCAGCACAGCAACTTCTTGTTGAACAAGTCCTGAAAAAGAGCCCCTTTAAAAGGCAGAGGGATGAAGAGGAATGAATGTAATTGTGTCCAGAACCCAGCTCTCAGTGTGACAAGAGAGGCAAGATGGGGAGAGAAAACAGGGAGGAAGGAAAGCCTTTGGAAGCAAGAGCTCTGCAAAACTGTGACAAGGAACCAAAGACCAGGCTGGGTAAGATAGTGCCTGTTTCAAGCATCCAGTTCCAAAGGACAAGAGGAAACAGCCTTAAGCTGCACAAGGGGAGGTTCAGGTTGGACATCAGGAAGAATTTCTTCACTGAAGGGGTGGTTAAGCATTGGAATGGGCTGCCCAGGGAAGTGATGGAGCCACCATCCCTAGAAGTGTTCAAGAAACAACTGGACATGGGACTTAGTGCTGTGGTTTATTTACAAGGTGGTGTTCAGTTCAAGGTCTTTTACAGCCTTAATAATGCTATTACTGTTCCCTTCAGAGAAAAGGACCCCAAGCAGCTGGCCAGGCTAGTGAGCTACTCATGATGTGCTGGGGGAAATCCCACTGGAAAGAGTAGGAAAGTAGCTGACAGGAAAATTCACTAATTTTTAGGATAAGCAGAGGGTATCTCAAAAGGATGGTTGCTTATGGACATCCATCTACACTGGAGAGGAGGATTTTGTGATATGAAAAGTACAATAAACACGTCTAAAAAACATGAAGTCACACAACAACCAAGGCTTTTAGCATCCTCTGACACTAGAATTTGACTGGGCTCTCACTAGCAAAACTATGAAATTATCCTTGAAGTCACACAAGAGAAATTATGCAAGAATAAAGTTGAGTAGCATAAACTCACTCCTGGCAACAAGGCTACCTGTCTCAGCTTCTTCCCTGGTCCAGTATGTTCATTATTATCTCAAATGGTAAATCAAGCTGCCCATAATTACCACAGGCACTGTAAGTGAAACAAGCCCAGCACCAGTTAGGACACAAGGAACAAGTGTCACCTCCCACAGTGAAACAAGGTACAGGTGTGCCAGTGCTGGCAGAGCAATGCCCACACAACCCTCCCCTCCTGTATTAGTACTGAAAAGGTGCCATAGCATTGCTGTTACACAGCAAAGAATTTGATGCAAAAGAAAATGCCACCTGTTTGTGGCTTACATCGATTCACCAGCCAGGCCCTGAGGGACACAGGACTGCAGAAAGCAAAAGAATTTCAGTGTCACACTTCCAGGGATCTGCTCAACTGACTAAGCAGTTCCAGAAGCACAGAGTAGGTGAGCAAATGAAGCTGAAACAGCAAAGGAAGCCCAGGCAGCTCAGTGCTGGCAGAGGAATGGTGGGCGACATCAGTCACAGTAAGTTGATACAGCCCCATAACGAGCTGTGGCAGGGGAAGGGCACAGTAACTTCACTGCACTTCTTCCTTACTTTAAGCAGATGAATACAGGTCAGAAAAAGTTTCCCTAAAGCAAAGCAGTGTGTCTTCACTCAGCAGTTAAGACTGCGGCAGGCACATAAATCCAGAAAGTCCAACTTGCACCACAGACAGGGAAGGTAAAGATGAGCAATGCCGTGGTGGGAAAGGGGCTGGATCTGCACTGGGCTGGATCCAAGGCAGCAGCAGTCAGACACTGTGGCCAAGCAAATGCTTAGCTGCTTGGGTATCTAAATGGCTGCTAGCCCAGAAGTCTAAAGAACACTGAGTACGCAAACAAACAACTCTGGAGCTTGAGTATCTCCTCACCTACAAGCGAGCAGTTGCAAGCTGTGCTATTTCTGAGGTGTGTGGCCTTCTCAAAGGCAAGACAGGCACCTAAAACACAGACCTGAGGTCAAACCTTGGTCTTCACAGTTAAAGAAGCCTTGGATGAAAGGAGTGATTCCATAAGACAGGAGCAGTAGCTGTGCAACAAGACAAGTGTCAAGTTACTCTGATTTTTCTTCTCAGTGTTGAGTAAGTCTGTCTGAAATACCATGCCCTGAGCAGACTGTCTGATGACCTAAAAAGCATGTCCTTCAGGTATCTTGAAAGAGAAACAAACTTCCTAGTCTCATGACAGCTTGTAAGTACACCCAGTTTTATAACAGAAGCATGAATTTACTCAGGAAGATAAAACTTCTCCAAGTTTAACTAAATGAACATGGAGTTCCAGTGTCCTCTCACTTGCTGAAGAGGAAACACATGTTGCAAAGTCCTGAACCATACCTGCTCATATCTGAACTGCTGACAAATCTGCATTGAGGATAAGTCAGCTTCTCCACTACAGAACTTATTTGCAGTTTACGTATCAGAAAACAAGTTGTTCCTTGCAGTTATGTGTCTAGTCTTTATCACAGACAGATCCAAGTAACAGGCTTGCTACTGCTTCTTCCTTGGCATGCCTTAAAAGAGCAAAGACACCTTTCATTCCTCTAGATCAGAGGCAGCTTATGCATTAGACCTTTTAAAAAAGAATAAATCAGTAATGTCAAATACAATTGCAGTCACAAAATAACCTTGCAAACTATGGAGTCAATTAACACTCCACCATCAGAGTCACCAATGGAACACCCCACTACGTAGCATTCATTCACAACATTTTTTGGAAGACCAAAGTTGGAAGCACAAGTTCCATATTCAAGACTAACTCAAATTTTCAGAAGCCATTATCTTATAGTCTTCAGAACTGTTTCCCAAAACATTCAGTTAAGGTTCACAGACTTACAGTGAGTTTTTCAACAATGGCTGCTTTGCCCTGGAACTGCTGTCCTTCCCACGTAAGGCATGATGCATCAATCTGGGGGGGAAAGAAAGAAAGTCATCAACCTGCTCAGGTTAACTCTCAAGCAATCCTGGTAAGAGGCTTTGTTTATTTAGGATGTATCCTTGGAATCCAGCTATTTGAAAACTACCTCAGAGGGAGACAGAAAGAAACCACCAAGAGCAATTGAAAAAGTTTGGAACAATCAACTAGAAACTAAATAGACTACATTTCATTATCATGATCCTACCTGCAAAAAAGTTCCTGCCTTTGGATCAAAGTTAGCTTTTAGAAGAAAATCCAAAGGATACAAAAAAAAAAAATCCTATGAACACAAAGTCAAGCATGTGGAAAGAGAAAAATATATGAAGAAAACTGACTAAATGAGTTGCACCACAAGGGTGGAATTCCAACTCACCTAACTCAATTCACAGCAAAAGTGACTGGCCACATCCCTGCCTGGGATAGGTGACAAAAGCTTGATTGACTTGGATTACACCACTAAAAATAAGCTGAATCTTGTGATGGAAGTAGTAATACAGGAATACAAACCAAATCCAAGAGCTCCCTGCTGCATTCCTGTATGCTACAAAATTTATTTGCTCCTACAGCGTGTCTGAAGGCAAAAAGCTCACCATTAAAAGCCCAATTCTGCAAAATCTCCCCAGATTTAGACAAACTGTGACCTTGGTGCATTTTAGCCACACAGAATGGGGTCCCATTCTCTCTCCATAGTTTAGGAACTCCACAAAGCAATACACATCAGTGACCTCCACAACTGTCCTCCCAAATACATGTGCACAGGTCTCTCCATGAAAGGCAGAAAGACCCTAAGGTTGAAAAAAGGCCAGGAGTTTGTAGCATGGAAGGACATGTCTCCAGGAATTTAAATTAAGCTGTACCTACCACCAGTCTTCTGAAGACTGAATGCATTTTGGTAACAACATGACAAACTGCTAAGAGCCTTCATATTTAGAGCTGTGGCTTTAACAGAGGCTGCTTGGTTTTCTTCCTTTACAGGCTCTGTACACAACTTCTTAGGCAAAATAAAGCAGCAATCTGGCAGGTGGCAAGAACACAACAATGCCCAGAGCAAATGGTATCAGTGCTGCT
Source organism: Corapipo altera (assembly GCF_003945725.1). Lineage (NCBI taxonomy): Eukaryota > Metazoa > Chordata > Aves > Passeriformes > Pipridae > Corapipo > Corapipo altera. The sequence goes on along the minus strand of NW_020884894.1, from coordinate 10,277,293 downwards.
GGATACTGCTGAGGTGTAAGGAGAGGTGTCAGAGGGTGTTCAACACTTTGAATCCTGAAGAGCTTGCTGAAACTCAACTCATTCAGCAGATGAAAAACCAGTCAGAAAAACAGGATATGCTACTAGAAGACTTGTAAGACTTGAGTGTCTTCCTGAAACACTTCAGCCACCCAGCAGCATTCCTCACCATCAGTAATCACCTCCACACACAGAGCACTCTGCATGCTCTGGAGGAATCTTCCTCCAAAAGCAAAAGGTGATGTTCCATGGATTTGCTAGTTACAGTCTTTAATTCCAAATCTCCTTTGTCCCAAATAAGAAGCAAAAATAAAAAAAACTGATTTTTGAGGAAATTTAAATTAGATTTAGATTTATTTAACGAATTATACATTTTTAAACTGGATTAAAGACTTAATAGAGCATGAGATCCAAGAAACACCTGAAAGAACTGCTAAACACAGGCTAGGACTTAAATCACATTCCAGTGCAAGAGGGATCTAAGCAAATCCATGACTGTATATTAATGGCAAAATGAGGCTAGAATGTTTGCTTTTACAGAGCATTTCATCACAGGATCATCACCAACCCCCTCCAACACAAGCCACTGTCTACAGCCAAAGAGGGTTTTTATGAGTCTGACTGCCTATAAGGCAAACAAAGCTTAAAGGAGAAGTGAAACATAAATTAAAAAAAATATAAATAAAAGTTGGGTGTGATTGCACTGACTGACATTCTGGAGTCAGAATAAAACCCACTATCCAACCATTTGTATTCTCACACATCAAAATAGAGAAACACAGACAAGACAATGGGATGGAACCCCAGCCCCCTTTCTGTGGATACTTACATATATTGCTCCTAATTGAGTCCTGTCTGCATCAAAAAGCTGGTAGTAATGTTGTATGAAGCTGGACCCAATCTGCTCCCAGATAGGCTTGTCTCCCATTCTGAATCCTCACCCAGAGCCTGTGACTGTGAAACAAACAAAAAACCAACAAAATCATCAGAAGGATCACAGGAATAAGGGTAACACTTGGCTCAAGCATTAGCACTGGCAAACACAAATCCTGTCAGCTGGCCTGAATTTTTCCTTGGGATAAGTAGGACAAATCTCACCTCTGTATCCTAGACTTTTGTAAATAAAAAAGCCTCGGATACCGAACGGTTTAGTTCCTTATTACAGCATTTGGTTTGTGGTGCTATTTCAGTGCGAGGCCACATCTCGTGTACAAAAGTGGAGAACGAGAACAAAAATGAGTGTTACCACCTCAGCTTCATCTATCCCCTTATCTTCACACAGTGCAGAAGTTACACCACCTGCAAAAGCTGGCAAGCACTTGCTGTTTCGACTTGACCTGTTAATATGGATTGTCTGCAAGTGGCTTACACCAACTGATTCATCTATTTAGCTCCTCAGGTGTTTCCCCATCCACAGGCCCATCTAAGAGAGTCCTTTCAATGGCACGTAACAGGAATTAATTCACTAACTCATTGCTTAACACAATGCTTCTGCCCATCCTCTTCTATCCTGTCACTGAGGCTGGAGTACACTCCCTGTTTATGTCTGAACCTGCAGTAACTTCCAGCCACGAACCAGGATTTTTCACAGTGATGAAAATCTGCAGCTCCCAGTGAAGCTGCTGGAAGCTCAGAGGCATCCCACACTTCTGAACACGAGTCCCTCTATTCTAGAGGGATTAAACACCCAGGCTGCACAGCAGTCTACACAGACCCAGCCTACAAACCACCACACACCATCAGCACAGATGATGGCTTTACTACACCGCTGCATTTTTCAAGAAAGCAAATTCATTTTTATTTATCCTGATCTCTCTCTGAAAGGTTGAAGAATTGTGCTAAAACTCAAACCACAAAAATCCTGCATTCAAAACCCACTACATTTTATTTTAAGATCTGAGTTTACTTAATGCAAACTGTATTTGCTCAACATCAAGATCTGCCAGCCACTAGTCCCTCTCTGTAATCCCTGACCAGGAATCCTGGAGCTACAGGTTTGAATTCCACTGCCAAGTCTGAAAGGCATGAAATTCTGTTTTAGGACACAGGACATGAGAGTTATTTTGGCTTCCTATAGATGTCAATTACTTACACACCCGTTTCAGATTTGACAAATTCCTAAGAGAAGCAAAACACACATTCCCAAGATCTTCACAGAGGGTATTCCCAGGCCTAGTCTGCTGTGCATAGTTGGACAAGAAAGCTCTTTTTGTATTTCAGGCCTTTGGCTGTCTGAGCTCTACTCATACAAATAGGAATTGAAATGGATTCAGACTCCTGGCTGGAAGTCTTAAGGTTACATAAATTTGGCCAGACTTATAGAAGAGTAAATCTCTTTTATTGGATCCCTGGCATAACAGCATCCATGTTTTCAGGGCTCTAGGATTTAGGTTTGATGTCACTGTTCCCAGTCTAGTCCTGTGAGTACCCAGAGTTTTTTAGTTTGGGATGGTCGTGGGGGAGCCAACAATCAGCACAGCTGAAAATCATTCTGATTCACTTTTTATGGACCATCAAAGATTCAACTTCAACCCATGAACTCACATCACTATTGGGCATCATTCCTAAACATTCAAGTGCAAATCTAGTTGACAGTATTAACACTCAACAGTCAAACATCTAACACTGAAATGAAGTCGTGGACAGCAAGAAAACCACCAGCTTATTCTCCTGGAGCTAAGGCAAGTGAGCTATTGCTAAACTAAATTTCCACACACACGATGTTTATTCACCCTGAACAGCTCACTGTACCATCATACAAACCCAAGATCAAGCAGTACACTAGCACTGCACCTCAGTTAGTTACTCAAGGCACAACAGCCTCACTCGAGCACCAGATGCCTCCTGTTCAATCCTAAAACTGTGAGAAAGCCTTAGAGACTGCAAGGAATGAAGGAATTTGTATTTTAAATATGGAAAGTAGAACTACGGTGTCTAAATCCAAAGATTAGTATGCCAGCTTGCTATCTCCTCCTAAAAACGTATCTGTATTTTGATAGGTAATATTCTATTAAATAAATAAAAAACCAGCATAAATTGGACCAGTTATAATGTTGATTTTGTCAGAAATGAGAACAAGCTAAAAAATGTGGCTGAAATTATCGATCTTTGACTAAGTTTTTTTTCTGTTTGTTTGTTACAACCTTACTCTTTCCTGTGCCATTCATACATGGTTTTGCTGAACACTCTCTCTCCCTGGAAAGGTTTTTTATTTTCCTCTTCTGATTCGTCACCTTTTCCTCCACACTGTCTTGTGTTTTCTGCCTGTCGTTACAGGTCTAAGAAGCTTAGAGATGTACCTAAAGAAAGAACAAGATGGGAATGATCTGTGTCATCAAGCCCAGTCCCCTTCAGTGAGACACAACCCATGCAAGATTGTATTGACACACTTATCAGTACAATGTTTTAATGAGATAAATGTAATATAAAAGGCTTTTAAGATCTGTTGCAAAGCTAGGAGGACTGCACGTGTTCTGATGTTGTCAAACACCAGGACAACACAGAATTCCTTCAGAGCCATCCAGCTAAATCTGTCCATGGTTCACTCAAAGTTTGGTTACAGAGACAAGAATATTCAGGTAATACAAAGCCAGACAGAAGAAGTTGCAATAACCTAGCAAGCATGTAAGATGTGGCACACCTGTTCTTTTAAAGGCACCTGCTGAAAGCTACTACTGTGTATGTGTAAGATATTCCACCTTAATTCCCCATGGAAAAGGAGATAATTTGCTTAAGTCAACTAATTTTCTTGCCTTTGTCACTTCAAACCAAACCTCCCTCCTCGCATCCACTTAAGAACATCACAGTCCATTTGATTAACAGCTTCTTCACAAAAGCAGGGCAGGAAAGCTGAGCTACCAACACAAGAGTGCAATACTTTAACTCACATTATTCACTCGATTTCTTGGAATCTGCTCATACTGGAGAGTTTACCCCCACCCCAAAAAACACCCAGCAGTCAGTGATGAAGCTGAAATCCAGTACAGTGCACAAAAGCTGCAGCTCCCAGCAACTCTTGTCTTCAACAGGTACCTGCTGACACTGCAGAACTGGGACTGCTGCTCCACAGGGGACTTTTGCACAGTGACACCTAAATCAAATTTTCCAATACCTTTGCCAGGCCACCCACTGACATATCAAGTGTAAGCTCCATCCCTCTACTCACCTCTTGCCATGATTCCTACAAATCCCATCCTACAAGGTATCACATCCCAAGTATCTGCTCTGGCACGGGGCAGATGGCACCAATACCAGGTGAAGCTGCAGGACCCAGCAAAGAGCAGCACCAAGGAGGAAAATGCATCAGGGTATGAGACAGAGGAAGCCTAGAAGGGAACAGAGCCTTCACAAGGGCCACGAGTGACCTGGAATAAAACCAGGGTTACACTGGCCTTGGGTAGCAGATTTTCTGTCCACAAAGTCCAAAAATACAGCATCTTTTCCACTGCCTGCCCCAGCTTCAGTGTTCCTGTCTACACTCATCCCTCTTCCTGCCTTAGCTCTGAGTGTAAAAGATTAGCAGGAGCACATCAACACTGCCCATAACTCCTGAGGGGAGCACAGTCCTTAGGAGACCCATTGCTGCCACAGGTTTGGATAAAACCTCTGGATAAAACCTCTTCCTATTGCTTCCTTCACAAGCAAGAAACCATGAGACAATCCACAGATGATTCTCTGCCAGTTTGCTGCAGCACAAAGTCCATCTTTCCGTTGAAGTGGCAACACCAGAAGTGCAACTTAAAGAAAAGCACTTTTTTACTTGGAAACAGTGGTCACCTGCCAACAGACAGACTGCCCTCTCTGAAACACATAAGCACCAGTGACATTTGGAGGAGGTGGGTTACTGCCACATCCCTGCAATATGGAGAAAGAACAAAAAATTGCTTCAACCAGCAGTTATGCTTTAATGCATTATCAGACCTGGACATATGTAAGCTTGCTCCTATCAGTTAAAAAAAATTAACTCATTCTGAATTGGAGCATGGCAAGCCTGCACTTCTTAAAGAATGCTACTGTTTGCTGAAAGAGTCAACAAAAACTAGTGTGTGCAATAGTAAAATATAAACTGCTAAATAAAACACAGGTGGTCTGCCAGGGGTTGCCACATTTAAAAAGCAGGTTGTATTCAAAGAATCGATGAACAACCATCACAGGCAGATAAAGTCAATAAAGTCTTTCTAGTCTGCCACACATCAAGGAAAAAACCACTGAATTTAAAGAGGAAAAACCTCAAACCAATACATTCTAATGTGTTAGTAGAGCAAATTGCCTTCTATTATTCAGTTATGACTATATTTATTTTGCAGGTAATCCCAGCATAAATAAACCATGCTCCCTGGATATTAAAGCTGGCCCTACACACCACTCCACCGAAGTTAAGCTTGTTTTCTGGAAGATCTGAGAATCAGTGTAATGAGAGAGCACAAACACAGCCTTTAAACAGGTGCTGCTGGTCCAGGAGTACATGGGAATTCACAACAAACGGGGTTCAGATCATCAGTTGCTGCACCCTTCACTACTGATTAACAGGAGTAAATAAGGACAAGGCTCTCAGTTGTTTCAGTTCCTGATACTCTTGCAATTTTTCTACCACGCAGGTATTTTAGGCTGCTCAGATTAAGGAGTGAGCAGTGTTTAGACTGTGGTAAAAAAACTAAAACAGCTAACAGCATTAGACTATTTTTCCTTCAGTCTCTTTTCTATTGCTGCTAAAACTTGCAAAGACAGGAGTGTCTCCAGTGTGCACTTTCTAGGAACAACAACGGGACCAGCATCACAGAACCAGTTAATCTCTCAAGCAGGTCACCTATTCAACTCCACCAACACTTGATAGCAGATCACCCCTTTAGAAGAGGATACACACCCAACAGGAGAAGCTATGCAAATTATCACAGAATAATGCAGGTTGTAAGGGACCTCCTCCAGCTCAAAGCAGACAAACCTGTTCCACTGCCTGACCACCCTCGTGCAGAGGGCAGCTCCCTGCAGCTCTCCCGTGTCCAACCCAAATCCCTTCTGTTCCCATTTAAGCCCCTCGTGTGCTGTTCTCCCACCAGGTACCCTGTGAAAAGCCTGGCTCCATTCTCCTGATACCAGCCTGACAGAGATGGGGCTGGGATGAAGCTGATCCAGCCTCCTGTAGACTAAACAAGCCCAGCCCAGGCAGAACATGCAGTGACACAGGGATGGAGAACCACTGGAACTCACTGAGGGACATCATGAATCATCAACACACTGTACCTCTTCAACACACTGTACCTCTTCAACACACTG
>NW_020884894.1:10255587-10270602 GCF_003945725.1 Corapipo altera | reverse complement strand
CCGGTCCCGGTGCCGGTCGCGCCCCCCGCACTCACCCGCGGCTCCCACTATGGCGGCGGCGGCGGCCCCGTGCGCGGCGCGAGCCCCCTCAGCCTCCCTCGCCCGCGCTCCCGCCCCGCCCCGCTCCGCCCGGCCCCGCGGCATGCCGGGACAGAGAGTCCCGCCGGCCGCCGGACCCGCACCGGGAGGGGAGAGGAGGAACTACAACTCCCGACAGGCCCCGCGGCACCGCCCGCGGTGGGTCATTTGAATGAGGGAAGGGGCCCGCGCGCCGCCGGGCCCGCGGTGGCGCCCCGGAGCATTGTGGGATCGTGGCGGAGCGCGGAGGGGCGGGGACGGGATGGGATTTGTTCCTAGAGAGTAACGGAGAGAGGGTTGTACCGTCTGGGACAGGATTGTACCCTCCGGGACAGGACTGCATCCTTCTGGGACGGGGTTATACCCCTCTGGGATATGGTTGGATCCCAAAGAGGGGGCCAGAAGGGTGCCCACCCTGAAGGCTGTGGGCCCTGTGTGGGTGTGTAAGTGGAAGAAGTGGAAGAAGTTGCAGTGGAAGAAGTTGGCACAGGAGGTGTGGGGCGGTAGAAAAAGGCCTTCAAATAAATGCTAAACAAACATTTCTGAATGTTTGAAGATAAGTGGTCTAAAAAGCATGGATTGGGTCTCACTGGAGGCCCAAAGCCATGCTCCCTCGAGCAGCAGCAGGGCGGACTCGTAAGGGCACAGGAGCCTTCATTTAGGTCACAGGGCCCTCAGAGGGACACAGTGCACCCCAGGGTGGAAGGCTTAAGCTTTTGGGCACAACAAGGTTAGAAGGTGATGTGGTCTGATGTTTTCTTCTTCTGCTTATATTATACACTGCATTAACACTATTTAGATTACTGTATTAGCAATAAATTGAATCATAATCATCCACACAGTCAGTGTTGTCACTTCTCATACCCAACCAAGAGCCTTCTCTCTACTAGTCTGCCACGGTCCCCAGTGTTATCTGGGCCAAAGCACCACCAAGGCAACATATTTGGTATCAGACAGTCATCCATGACCATCATAAGGGTGTCATTGGCTTCATGGTACGGGTTTAGAGTATTAGCTACCCAATTTCAGTGGCAAGGGACATGGTGGGACTTCAAGTAGTGATTGAGACTGGCTATGAAAGCTCCAGGCGCTTCACAGAGGTGGACAGAATTCAGTTCTCCCTCCTAAAGAGCTTCTTCTGGGAGAAGAGGAAAACTGCACAGGATCTCATGAAATTAGCACCACGCCTGGGTACACAGCTCAGCATTCACAGATTTCCTCATACAAGACGTTGTTTTCCCTGCTTTATTGGTAAAGGAGGTGTGCCAATGCCAGTCCTCCAGGTTCTTATTGCTCAATTTGTTCATATCTCGGTTAATTGGGTTCTTTAGAGGCTGATTTCATTTCTCCACCCTTGGTTGGCCTCTCAGCTTGGAAAATCCTGAAGAAGAAACCGTGTCAGTCCAACCTTACAGGTACAGAAATGGGCAAAGCATATTCTATACCACTTCTCTGGGCGTGGGAGATGCTGCACGTGGATGGATGTAAATCCTGCCACAGGCTTGGCCCTCAGCCTGTATGTCCCTGAAGCAAGGAGGTGGCTTCCAAAGGGTTTGTATCCCTTTGGGCATCCCTGGCACCAGGTGATCTTGTAACCCACCCTGTGTGGCTCAAAAGAGAGCAAATTCCCACAGGTAACGCTGTCCTTGGGAATAGGCTGCAAATCCCTTCATACTCCTCCTCATTCCTGAGCAGTTTTCCCCAAGGATACTCACAGAAAGCATAATGTAGCCCCCTGCAAGACACTTTTTCTGCGGACCCAAGGGTTTCAATCACACCCTCGAGGCAGAAATAAGTGTTCCAAACCTCGACTGCAAAAGGGGGCTGGAAAATCCTCTTTGCCTTTCTGTCCCTGGCAGCTTCTCCCCATCAGGACTGACTCCCATCAGCCTGAAGATGGATTTTGACACCGTTTCAGATCTAAAGAGGAGCAGGTGACATAAACTTGAGTTTTTAAAGGGGAGGAGCTGGGGTGAAACACGTTGGAGAAGAAAACCCACAATTCTTTCCTTGGGATTAGGGCTTGGTCTCAAACTGGTGGCATCTTGTTTGCAACCAAATGGAAGAATTCCTGTTATGTTTTTGCTAGAATTTCCTTAGAAATCCTGACAGAAACAGCAGCACTGACAGTCTCAGTTCCAGCCCTCTGCTGAGGTCTGGCAACCCTGTCTGGAATAGGGATATCCCAGTCTGCTACAGACTTCCACCTCTACCTTTTATGGGCAGCACCTGATAAGTAACCTGCCCTTACGTGGAGAATCAAATTTGACTGTGTCGTATCCTCCAGACTCCTCAAACCCTAGGACAGTATCCTATTTCTATATCTGTATGGTATATGGAACATAACAATTTCTCCTGCTAACCTCTGCTTTCCAGAACGGGAGAGAAATGCTCCACAGAATCATGCACCAACGAGGAAAAGAAATGAGAGCTATCCTGAGTAAGGCCATTTGGAACTCAGGAGGTTCACCAGTTCAGTTGCCCTTCTTGCTATTTACACAGCAAGGGAGGAAGAGTTTGCTGGTGCTTTGGCCCTTCACTGACTCTAAATTCTCTGTTCACTGTGTGGGTCTAAACACTTACATACAAACACCTCTCTCAGTCACAAAAGAGAACACACCACATACTCTGCAATTTAATCAAATGGACCAGAAATCTTTTAATCTGTTCATGGCAGTGTTTATCTGAAACTTCAAAGTATGGAAGGTGGGGAGCCACAAGGAAAGGCTCCCTCTGAAAGGGAGCACGGCTGCTGCTCCTCCAACTTCCCAACAGGGAATAATTCTCCCACCTCTTCTACCAGACGCAGCAGGATGCTAGGGGAGCCCTTCATTGGCATCCTCAAGAAGAGGCCCTGGGGGGAGGTTGGACACCAGCAAAGCCCCTTTTTGTGCTCAGCATTACTGCCAGGCCCCTGAAAACCCTCGTGGCTCCTTTTTCCAATAGGAAAAACAGGGGTCACACAACTGATTGGTGCAAGGATTATCACTACCAAAAAAGAGCGAGCATTCCTCATCGCTGGGGCAGCAACCAAATCTCTCAAGCACCTTTGAGTGAGAGCCAAGGGTGCACCAAGAGTCCTTGGCTCCTGCTGAAACCCACAGACCTCAACTGCAGCATCACCTTTTAAAGGCAGATTTAGATCTCCGGCCGTCACGTCTCTTGCCTCTCTCAGAGCACGTCAATGGTGAGGGGCTGTGCAGGTCAGGAGGCTCTTCTTTCTGGATGCTATGCTCAGTCACAGTAGCAAAGAGATGGATGTGAACTGTGTAGCTTCCTGTTACCTGGAGAAGGACAGACAATTCAGCTGAGGGTCCAGGTGACATTTGCTGCTGTGCCCAACCTGCTGCCTGCCCCAAAAGCTGTGGCACCTCGATGGGCAGGCGTGCATCCACCTCTCCAACTGGCAAGTTGGTACTGTCAAAAAGCACTTCAATCCTCTGAGTGTTGCAGTAGGGCAGGCACTGCACCTGGTCCAGGTCCAGACTGAAACCTTGGACAGACAAAAATAAAGCAGCTGAGATAAACAAGCAACATGAAATGTGTCACACGCACGCTAAGGTCATAGAGGTGTCCTGGCTGGCAGCTCTGGGAAAGACCATTCTGCATCTCTGGAGAAGGTGCTGCTCTTTTTAACTTGTCACCCACCACTCAAGGAGAAAGGGCTTTCACAGCCAGCATCCAAGGTCCACCTTGGATGGTAAAACCAAAATGGATCAGCTGAGCACCTCCAGCAATTCCTTCATCAGGCGCCTCAGGGAAGGTTGCGCAGAGCTCTCCAAAGGAGAATTTCCAATTAAGATCCCCCCATGCTGTGCTGTTCCCTGGTCAACAACTTAGAGGAGACACCTGAGCATCCCTTAGACACAGCAAACCATAATGAAGCATCACAGGGCAGCCACAGGCAGGCCAGGTCCCTGGGCACGGCTGGCCAGGAGAATTCAGGTTTTGAAGCTCCCAGCAGGGGCACTGAGGGGAAAACACTCAAAAACCCTCCCCTTGTCTAGTGGCTTAAACCACTACCTGAGACGGCTCCTTCAAGCCCATAGGAAGCCTCTCCAGCACTGGTTACCTTTGTCCTGCAGGACACGTGTCTCAATCTGGAAGGACACCGGGAGGGGCCCGGTGTTGGTGATGTCCACAGTGTGTGTCTCAGTGTCACAGCGAGTGACGCTGCCCATGTCCAGGATGTAGTCGGGCAGCTCAACCCTGGAAGGAGGAGTGAAGACAGTCCTTAAACCACAGCCTGGATACATGTCCACATGGATGGAAGATGTGAATAAAGTGGATAATTCTGTGTTCACTGCTGTAAAAACTCAACTCAAGCCCATAAAACTCAAGGCCTGACCGCCTGGCAATGACTTTGGGAAGTCACACGGAGTGCAGGTCCTAGGTTTTATCAGTTACCAGTGGTACCTGAAAATAAAATTAGTTTAAAATGGACACTGGTCACAGCTCCTCTGATATGAAAAGCCAGTGCAGATAAGTCCACTGGACATCCACTGGTCTCAGTGAAACTGCTTAGCCTGGTGTAAAGCTTGAGCCTGAAATTGCTTCGGGGCCTTGGAATAAAATTTGCCTGCACAGGAAATCTTCACTGCTCTGCAACCAGAATCGCCCCCAAAGCAGCACCGATAAATGTAATCAATACTGGCAAAATTCACAGGAGGGTCCTTTCCCAGAGCAATCCCACAAAGGAAAGCACATCAGTGATCTGTTTTGCAGAGCATCTTCTTCCTGAATTGGAGCCTCCTGTGCCTGTGATACCTCATGAAGGAGCAAGGGGAAGCTCCTTAGGTAAGCCCTGCCACCTCACCAGCATCCACACCTGATTTAGGGTTTTCAAGGGTTTGGTGACCTGTGTGATTCCCTGCTCCTTTTGCTCAGTGTGCTCTGATAGTTGGAATCAAGATGGCAGCTTGGAGTTGTCAGCAGGGACAGTGTCTGTGCAGCCTGGAAGGGCCTGATGGTCTGTGCTCAGCCCTAAGAACAGAACCTGTGGGGGAGCTGAGCTGCTCCAAAGCTCAGCGTGGCACTGGAAAAGGGAGGACACTCAGCTGCTCACAGGGAGCATGTCACACCTATTGGGACCGGACCCTTTCTGAAGTCCCCGGCTGTTCCCAGCTCTGCAGGCACAAGGAGCTCTCAGGAGCAGGGAGCACTGCTGGGTGTTACCCTTGGGACACCTGGAGATAGGGGACTGGAGTCACTACTCACTGGACAAGCTTCTGACGAATGTTCTTGTCAAAGCCCCTGAGCTCTGGGGGACGGGAGGTTACAATTCTCTGCTGCTCCAGGACATGCTGCTTTATGAGCATCTGCTCCATCTCTCTCTGCATCCAAGTGTCCCACTGAGGAAAGAGAAGGCAGTGGCTGGTTGGCAAGGGTTTGTCCCAAGTCCCAGGCTTGTATCTGAAAGAGGATCCCACACTGCTCTTGTTGAGAGGGGGCATGGGGTCCTCCTGTCTGGCTGCTCAGTGTCTGTGACACCCCCTGCTCTCTGAGCCAGGACCTTATCTCCAGGGAACTAACTCCAGCATCTCTGCCTGCCCGGCCACTGCTAGAAAAACTGATCTGCCCAGACAGACAGACAAGCCAGGAACCTTCCAGAGCTCCAGATATTTGCCTGCCCCCAACCAGTGCCAAAGCAGCTTGGATAAAAGCTCTCTTGGAAAGGGAACCACAACCAAGTCTCTTGGAGATGAGCACTACCAGCACAGCCCCAGGGCACAGTCAGGCTGTGTCAGGCTGCTGTTAAGGTCTGTAAATCTGGCAGGGCTTGGGTTGGGAGCAACAAACTCCCCAGCAGTGACCTGCATTTTCTTCAAAGCACCATCAACTCCATCCCTTGAGCATGGCCTTCAGGATCTCTCCCTGGAATAGCCAGGAAGCTGGTGCAGCTCCAGGAGGGACCACGACCAAAGGTGGGCAGCCCCTGGGCCAATGCTGAGCTGACAAACAGTCACAGCCAGATGTGGGCAGGGAGGTCCCAAGTGCCAGCAGGGCACCAGGAAGCTGCTGTGGGGTGCAAGGGGCTCAGGTCACATGGAGAGGGTGGCATGTGCCAATCAGGGCAGCAGCTGTTCTTACCACGATGCCATCGTCAGTGTCAGAGTCAGTGTCACGGGCAGCCATGGATGGCACCATGGATGTCTTCTCAGATGGCACCTTGGATGGCTTCTCAGATGGCACCTTGGATGGCTTCTCAGATGGCACCTTGGATGTCTCCTCAGGTGGGTCCTTGGATGGCTCCTCAGGTGGCTCCTTGGATGTCTCCTCAGATGGCTCCTCGGATGGCTCCTCGGATGGCTCCTCAGATGGCTCCTCGGATGGCTCCTCGGATGGCTCTGTGGACAATTCCGTGGATGACTCTGTGGATGACTCCTCAGATGACTCCTCAGATGACTCCTCAGACGATTCCTCAGACGATTCCTCGGACGATTCCTCGGACGCCTCCTCGATAGCAACTTCTTCATCGATCTGAGTCTCTTCTTCCTCTTTTTCTATTGTCTCTTTCAGTATCTCCTCGTTTCCTGAAGGAAAAAAATTACCCACAAATAGAAGCATGGGTGCATTGCCAAACCCATTTAAGGTGGGAAGTCCCACTTCCCCAACACTGGCCTCTCCCAGAAACAAACCCCTCAAGTCACCTGGGGCAAGTGGATGCTGCTGCTCCTCGATGCCAGGGTCATCCATGGATGGCTCTACGGATGCAGGCTCTGACAGAACATCTGCTTCATCACTCTGCCTGTCTTCTTGCACATTTTCTTTTATCTCTTTCAGTATCTTCTCAAATATTTCATGCCCTGAAGGAAAAAAATTATCCACAAATAGAAGTGTGGGTGCATTGCCAAACCCATTTAAGCTGGGAAGTCCCACTTCTCCAACACTGGCCTCTCCCAGAAACAAACCCCTCAAGCCATCTATGGAAAGTGGATGCTGCTGCTCCTCTCTAAATCCTCATCTTCACTCTCAGCCATTATCCTCCTCACAGAGGAGCATCTCATCCCCTGAAATATCATGCAAATTCAACCCTGCCAAAAGCCTTGCCAGGCTCTCTTGCAGTTTTCCCAGGGTTTTCTGTCTAGCCATCATCTTTTCAGGCCTCTGACAGATGTGCTGGCAAGATCTGCAGGATGGTTACTGGGACAAAGCCCACATGGGCTACTCTGCTCAAGACTCAGGAAGCAACCAGAGGGGCGAGTGTTGGTCTGGCAGCCTTGCAACCTCCAGGCTTAGTAGAGATGGGTGTGTGCTGCCCTACAGGGGGAAAAAAAGGGGGAAAAAACCCAGGAGGCCTTTCTGATGAGCAGACAGGCAGTGCTCACCTTTGACAATCCAGGGCAGGTCCAAAGAGATCCTAAGAAAGGTTCCCTCTCCTTTCAGGGAGATTTCTGCTGGTTCCAGGTGACCCACTTGGATCTGGAGAGTGCTGCAGAAGACTCCTAGTTCTCCTGGCAGGTAATAGACTTTCAACACTTGCTCCTTCCCAGGTTCAATGTAACCCTGCAGGGGATGGGAGGAGAGAGGGAAGGAATTCATCAGAGAGGGTTTGATGGGGGATGGCTCAGGTGACAGACAGACTGAGAAGACATTTTCACATCTGGAAGAAAACGTCAGACCACATCACCTTCTAACTTCCTTGTACCCAAAACCTCGAGCCTCCAAGGCAAGGCTGCAGTGTGTCCTTCTGAGGGCTCCTAAGGCTGCACCCCCAGCAGAGCCTGCCCTGTGCTCAGCGTGAGCTCGGCTCTGCTGCTAACGGGGTTTGCCCTCTGCCAGCAAGAGCCAGGCTCAACGGGTAAAAGCTCTTTTGCCAGGCACTGTGGAAGAGGAGTGAAGTTGCCTGCACTCAGCAGGGCCAGCAGCTCCTGTCACAGCACATCAGTGGTTCCAGGTTGGTGTCAAAGGGCCTGACCCCTTATTAATGAACCCGACAAAACCACCTTTGTGGTTACACAGTGACCTGCAAACATATATTTCTGGAAGCACAGGAGGAGAGACTAGGATGAGATCTAGGGAAGAGGGTGATGCTGGGAAGGGCTTCCAAAAGTGCTGTCCAAGCCCCAGGCTCGGCTCACACCAGCCAGGTTGAGGGCAAACCTGTCTCTGGGTGACAGGACACAGCTGCAGCTTTCCTTGGCTCACCCCTGCACGCTGGGCTGGACGGCTCCCCAGTCCCATTCCCACTGCTGGGAGAAGCAGCTGAGCGGGACAGATCCTGCCACTCGGTCCCCTGGGCTCTCACTCCAGCACCCAACACGGCTGCAGCCCCAGGGAGCCCTGCCAAGCTGCCAGCACCCGGGGTGCTGCTACAGCAGCTGCCTGCACAGGGCCACGCTGAGCTGTGTCTTCGGATGCTGGCAGGAAGGGGGCATCAGTGTGTCATCCCTTGGAGGAGGCAGGCAGGAAACAATGAGAAAGCGATTTGGCTTTCACTTCTTATTCCAAAGAGGGCCAAAGTCAGCAGGAAGGCTGCTTAAGCTCAAAGGCATCCAGGCATGACGAAGAAGCTGGGATGGTGGGATGCTGCAAACTCCTCTCCTTTCTCTTCCAGCCCCTCACCTCCCTGGCCCCCTCACTGCCCCACAGAGCTGCTGCAGAGCAGCAAAGCTGGAGGGAGTGAGGAACCAGCACAGGGGCTATGGGAACTTCTGGCAAAGGAGCTTCAAGCCAAAGCAAGGAATATGTAAATTGCTGCATAGTGCTGGCAGAGAGGAAGCAGGGACAAGGAGTAAGTCCTGTCTGATCACACAGCCTGGGTGAGGTGACCCTCAGAAGAGCTGGCACCACCCAGCTCCAGTGCCAGCACAGCCAGAGAGCTCAGCAGTCCAGGTCCAAGGAGTGACTGATGTGCTTGTGTCTCCCACTGCTGGCACCTGCTGGCCAAGGCCACAGGGGAGTCTATTAGGAGAGCACTTGCTTGACCTTTTCTAACCCCAGCAGCAATTGCTTTCAGCCCTGCCTCTCAAGGCTGGGTCTGGTTGGTTTTTTACCCCTTCTTTTTCACTTTAACCCTCTCCTGGGCCACCTGACACAGGGCTGGGGCCAATCACTTGTGCTACTCACCGTGCTGGGCACGACCACGGGCTCACCAGGCAGAGGGCTGTCTGCCCTGGCAGTGCTGGGGTCTAGCACCTTGTAGTTGAATCCAATCACCCCGGTGTTCTGCAGGGTGACCTCTGCTTGGATGACTTCGTTAAACAGCTGGAGAGAGGACAGAGGAGTGGGAAGGTACAGATACCAGTGTGCTGCTGGGAATCTCCTTCCTTTTTCATGGAGTTGGAAGCAAACAGCCACAACACAAGAGCAGGGACTGGGGAGGAGATACAAGCACTTGACCATCCCAAGTCAGCCCAGGTCAGGCACAGGACACCTCTTAGCCCTGCACAGGAGCAGGGAGTTCTAGCAGCACACAGAGATGTGGTAATAACCATGTAAGGGCCTGTAATAAATGAACCAGGACCCTCTTTACTCTGAGGGGTCACCAAACAGCTTGGTGAAACAATGGAGGTGGCACTGAGGTGTTCCAGAGGAAAAGGCACCTGCATGCAAGTATTGGCAAGCAAATACATTGACAGGAAAAAAGGGAGACACACAGGGGCAACACAGACAGGGCCAGCAGCTGGAAATATCTGTGGGCTTTTAGCTGGAAAGAAGTAAAGTGAGGATTATTCTGGGATATTCTCTCCAGCTACAGTGACTGGAAGCCCAACTTCCTCCCTGAATTATTTTGTAGATTAAGCAAGAGCATTAGAGGAGAGCATCCCCTTGGAGGTCAGGCTTTAGAAGAGAATCAGCAGAGGGATGTCTCAGGGACATGTCCCTCTGGACATCCCCACTGGGATCCTGCCTGCCTCAGGAGGCAGTGTTAGGTCCCTCAAAGAGGAGGAATTCCCAGCATTGGTGGTGGGTGTGTGTGTGAGGCGGAGATGGCCATTAACAACCAGCTTGGATGCTGGATGTATCCCTCAAAGGCTGTCCTTTCCAGGGCCCAGAGCCAACAAAGGAGCTGGGAAGGGGAGAGAGCCCTGGGCTGGGGTGGGCAGCAACCCACTGGTGATGGTTCCAAGGCAGCAGCTCTGCCAGGAGAAGGGGGTGGTACCTGCAGCCCAAAGTCGATGTCATAGGTGTCCAGGTGGTAGCTGAGGTCCGAAGTCCCCCCACTCAGCTCCACCTCGTAGGTGGGGCCTCCCTCCACGTGGCACAGCGCCGTGACACGGGCGACGATGTTGGGGTGGCCAAAGAAGGTGAAGAGCACGTGCTGGCTCTCACCTGGCTGCAGCACACCGAACAACGGCTGGACATCGAAAACCTGCAGGAGGGGAGGAGGGATCGAGATGCTGAGCATGGAAATGGGTGCAGAAGAGCAGCTGTGGATTGGAGCAAAGTACGGAGGTAACTGGAGGGGCCTCTTTCTTAAAGACAGCTGGAATCATCCTAATCTCATCCTGCATCCATGACCAGTGGAGGAACCGTAGGGGAAATCTTCTTCCATACTCGCTGATCAATGCATTGATTAATACACGACATTAAAGTAAATTAGGATGTCTCCTGGCAGCCAAGATATTCTCTACTGCAGAACCTGCCTTTGAAAACAATTTTACTGCCTCCAGAAATACAGGAGAGTTGGAGGTGAAAGCCCTTGGAGCTGGGGGGAGGACTCCAGCTTGGCTTATCTGACTCCTGAGGCTTTTCCCTCTCTCTCTGATTTACATGCTGCTCCCTCAAGGTGCTACAGCAAAAGCTCCTGCAAAAATTTCCAGTCAACCACCCGATGAGGTACAAGGGGAGCATCCTTGGGCAGCCCTATGTCCAAGGGATATGTAAATTGTCCCACGTGGCCTCTCCAGCGACCAGTTGCTCCAGCAGCATTTTGTGATGGGCTTGAAAGGATTGAGGCCTCTCTGTGGGCAATGCCAGTGGGAGTGAGGGCTACAGAACTGCTTTCCACACTGGAAAGATGGAAGTGAGACAGATTCCCACTTACCTCTTCCATTCTCAAGGCAAGGTTCTCCACCCCCATGAATTGCCTCAATCCCTTCATGGTCTCCAGGCTCAGAGGCTCCACAGCAGTGGATGGCAGCACCTGGAAAAAAAGCACCATGGGCTGCAGTGAGCACTGTCTGAGCAAGATTGCTCTGCTGCAGGTTCCACCACCCCACCACACCAGGAGCAGCTGAGATGGGACCGGGGCACAGATCCAGTGTGGGTATGTCTGTGCTGTCAGTGGAGTGCTGGTCCAAGCCCGCCCACAGATGAGACACAGGCTCTGTCTGCACTTCCTACATGCAAGTGTGCACAAGGGAACTGGATACCCCCAGGACTCAGGCAGAGGGAGCTGGAACTACAGGATCTTTGAAGGTCCCTTCCCAGCAAAAGCAAGGGCCCTTCCAGGCCAAACCATTCCAGGATCTGAGTGGGTTTCTCTGGGCAAAACTATCCTGTTTGTCCCTCCCCAGATGCCCCACTTCCAGCCACTGGCCCTGCTGCTCAGCCCACTCTCAGGGCACATGACAGCAGGACATCAAAAAAGGAGGTTGGCATGAGCACAGTTTTACAGGGGCAAGTTTGGGAGGCAACACAAGCAGTAGGTGCACAAGATAATCTACCTTTGCTACCAGGGATTCCTCTGAACCTGCTGGCTGTTGGGCAGGATCCTGCACTGCTCCCAGGACATCCTCTGAACTTGCTGACTGTTGGGCAGGATCCTGCACTGCTCCCAGGACATCCTCTGAACCTGCTGACTGTTGGGCAGGATCCTGCTCTGCTCCCAAAGAGTCCTCTGAACCTGCTGGCTGTTGGGTAGGATCCTGCACTGCTCCCAGGACATCCTCTGAACCTGCTGGCTGTTGGGCAGGATCCTGCACTGCTTCAAGGCCTTTAGTTGGCTCCTCCACACTTTCAGCACTGAACTGCCTCCTTGGCAACACTGAGTACTTCAAAGAGTCTCTCTCCTTCTTTGGTGGTTTGGGTTTGAATTTAGGTGGTGAAGGGTTGAACCTGGAAAATAACATGTCAGCTCCCAAGAGGTTGTCTCCTCTGAGCCAGGTCCCAGTTCCCTAAACAAAACTGTTTCTGGATAAGCTCTATTCTTTGCAACTGCAGCACTTCAATGCCCAGTGGTTAACTGGGCTCAGTTTTCTGGGGCATTATGGAGAAACCGTTTGCTTCTCTAATAAAAACTGCCCAGACCAGACTTCTGCACTCTGCACAGGTCACAGCAGGAGGAACTGCCAGAAGTGTGTTTACAGATGTGCCCCAGCAGGATTGCAGGATTGCACTTGGGCTTGGAAAGCCCAGCCCAGCCTTGTATGGCCCTGCTTCCCAGGGATGTTCAGACAAGTGCTCCCACCAACAGCTACAGCCACCCCTAGAGCCCCAGCAGAACCTGCTGATCACTGTCAAACACCAAAGAGCTGGTTTGTGAAGGTGATGTGTGGTTTAACAGCTGAAAACTGCCTTCACCAAGGTGGTCTTTGCCTCAGGCCACAGAGGTCTGAGAAAGCAGCTTTCCCCACCAGCTTTCCTTCCCAGGGGAAACCCCTATGGGAGCTACAGCAAAGCAGCAGGAAGAGACTGGGACAGCAGCACTGCACTCTGGTGGCAGCACCTGTGTAGGTTCTTTGTAGGAAAGGACAACAAATTGGGTTGGCAGGGAAGGAAAAGAGGTCACATTACAGATCTGCTTGTCCAAGTGCCTAAGCATGGCTTTGTAGCTCCAGAGGTAAAGCAGGACTCCAGGTTACTGCTATGCAAAAAGGGTTGGGAGTGTCTTACAGTCCCAGTTTGGCTGGAGGACATTGTCTCCAGCCCAGTGTCCAACTGGTGGAGAACACCTATTCCCTGAGCATCCAGCCTGACCACGGCTGGTTGTTGTTATTTCCACAAGGAAATCTCAAAAGCACTTTGTCAGATCCCAGGCAAACAGCCTCGGTCCTCGCAAAGCACAAACAGGACCCCAGGAAGAAGAGCTCCAAGCAAAGGAGCACCTACCTTATGGTGTTCACCTGGCTGTCTGTCTGGAAGGACCAGTGGTAGTGGACAGGGATTGGGCTGCAATTGGTCATTGCCACACAATCCACTTTCTCAGTGCCATTCATGATGTAGCCAAAGTCCAGGGCCTTGGTCTGGATATGCAGGTTTGGGAAGTGGACTTCTCCCCGAATGGTGATCTGCTCCTCATGGGGATGCTCCATGAACCTCATGGTCAGTGTCTTCTCTGCTACCCAGCTATTCAAATCCTTTTTATAAGCTGGGTTAAACTGGATGTGGAGATGAAGTTTCTCCCCGTTGTCCAGTTTTATGGGCTGCAAGGAGATGAAGAGTATTAATCTTTATGGTGAGGGTCTGACTGTGAGCATCACACTCTTGTCCAAGATTCTCTCAGGCTCATGTTTCTGTGCTTGGCAGCAATATAAGGGGATGGCTGCTGGAGAGCTGGGATGCTTTCCAGGAGACTGGATGGCTTGCCCAGACCTAGTTGTCTGCTCCCTGTGTCTTAGAGCCAGGATGGGTCTTCCCAATTCGGGTGAGATTTTGCTTCCTTCAGCAGCTCTGCTGATTCAGTTCAAGCCAGTCCACTGCTGACTCTACAGAAAGAACTTCTCGACTTGAGGACCTCCCACCACACCCCTCCCTCTTCAAACCCCACCAGCAGGAAGGTCCCTGGCTGTTCACCTGAGCATCTTCAGGGAGGGGCTGCTGGTCCACATCACAGATTAGGAATGGCTTCTTCAAGTCCAGCACAATGCTGAGTGGCAGGGAACAGTTGTTTTTTAAAGACAGAGGCTTATATAGGAGAGTCAGGACATCACTGGGCGACTAGAGATACAGGAGACAAGGAAAAACAACCTCAAGTGGCCACAGACCTCCTTCCCCTTCCGATGCATTTCACATTTTTCAACCCCAGAAGTGCATACATCTCTATTTACTCTTTCTAATAGTTTCTAACCCTTCCAGCTGATTTAACAGCCATGCCATTAAATGCCATGAAAGGATGCAATCCAGAGACTTACCTTCTCCACACGGAACATGATTTCTCTGGAAGATATTTGCACGAGGGGAAAAATGAACTCGCAGCTGACATCCACTTGCATTATCTGCTTCTTTCTCTTCTCCTTCCCCACGATGGCATGACACAGCAGCCGCTCCTTCACCTTCTGCATGTGAGAGTCACTGTCACCAGTGGCTGCTGGCTCACCACCCACGGGCCCATTTCCTGCCACAGTCACTGCTCTCCTCAAAAGCCCCTTTCTTTTCTGTGCTGCAGCCTATTTATTTATTCTGCACTCAAATGTCTGTAACGCTGCACCCCAATAGCCACAAAAGGTGCTCATGAGTCCTCTGCTGCCTGCAACTGTAATAATCCTGGCCCCAAATGATTATGGCTTTGATTTGTGCCACTGCTGAGCATAGTGCTTACAGAAAGAGGGAAAGTAGGAACTGATTTAAAAAAAAAAAAAAAAAAGTATATTAAGGAAACAGGTGACAGAAGGGCTAATCAGTAGGAGCTTCATGCAGATTTCTTCCACATTCGCTCAAATATTGTGCCCAGGGGTCCTGGAGCCAGGGAATGTACACTAGGGTTAGCTGGCAGCTTCTCTGCAGAGTTGTACTTCCCCTGGAAAGAAAGGTCCAGGGAGGAGAACACCCCAAGGCCCTGCTAAAATCTGCCCTCTGCCCCTCTGAGCTGCTTTCCAAAGGTGCTGCAAGACCTGGCTGCCCTTGGAACACCAGGGCTGGCTGAGAGACTGGGGAGCAGTTATGGAAATATTGGCAAAAGTCAAGCTGTCAGTTATAATGATCTCTGGGAACAGTTTCCCACATGGATGGACATCACACTGATCATTAGAGCTGACACAGGGTTGGTTTTCCTCCTCCAGGACTTAGGGTTAGACCAGCCCTCTGCCCACGTTTGTCTGCAGAGGACAAGCA
>NW_020884894.1:10123892-10235587 GCF_003945725.1 Corapipo altera | reverse complement strand
GGGTCATCTCCAGTCAAGTGAGCTCCAGTCAGCACAGGGGACATTTGCAGATGGGAAGGAGGAATTGCCCTGACTCCACTGCTGCCTGCAGGGCTGTATCTGTGCTCCACACAGGAGATGAGATAGAACAATTGGTCTGGAACCTGCTCTAGCTGGGACCAGCCACATCTCTTCAGGCAGAGTTTGAGCAGCACAGGTGAGTGTGCTGACCTGCCAGAAGGAATTCCTGCCCACACAAAGGGGATGGAAAGAAGCACACGCTCATGCTTCACATTTGTTTAACTTGGCTCCAGTGGCACAGCCAGGCAAGATCTGGACTGTCCCTGAAAGAACACACAGTCCATCCCCTGTTGCATCATGACAGCCCCTGCCAACAGGGGCACAGCACAAAGAGGTGGGGAGGGGCCTGTAGCTCCACAGTGCTGATGGACAACGGGAGGGGCAGGGAGAGCAGGGACACAGAGAATTTCCAGCCTTAACACAGTTGCCACCCAGCCACAGTGGGTACCTACCATTACAGGTTTCTCTGCCTCTCTGGCCAGCTTTGGAATATGAGATTTCACCTCTGTGCCCTGGAATCCAGAAGCCATCCTGGAGGATGCCATGGGTGGATGAGTCGTGCCAGTGGCCGTGTCTCAGCTCACCTGGAAGGAGCAACAGTGGAACTCTGGAAATCCAGAATCCCGTTCATGGCAGACCCAAAGGACACACTGGTGTCTCCAGGCTGTGGCATCCCTCAGAACTAGAGATCACAAGGCCTTCCCACCCTGATTCATCATTAAACTGTATTTAAGTGACTGAGTTAAGATTCACAGATGTAAAACCCCAGAATAAACAGTCCCTGAGCCAAAACAGCCTTTTGCTGTGGGTGCAAATGAGCCACAAAACACAGCTGATGGCATTTCTTACCTCGCCCCCTGATGCCTTAAGATTCTTCTAGCTTTTTGTTTTTCTAATTTTTATAAGTAGTTATATAAGTAGAAGTAGATTTTAGAAGCAGCAGCCCTTATTCCTTTACTCTTTAGCACAGTAGTTTACACATTCCTCAACCCTCTAACCCCATTCTATGTTCCTCATATCAATTCTACCCCTCAATTCCAGTAGAAAATGTTTTGTCTTTTGTCAAGGCAAGGCCTATGCTGTTTAGAGAACGCTCATATCTTGGCCTGAACCACAGAACACGGTCAGAAACTAGGTGACCATGTACCCTTTGTGCTCTGAAGAAGATGAAGATGATGAAGAAAAGCCCCTAGACCCAATTCCCAGGGGGTGGGCCAGGGGGTGGACCAGAGCAAAAGGTACGGGATGGACAAAACTTGGATTGATCGGGCAGTATTATAAATTGTAACATCTCAGGCACGGAAGGGACGCGCGTGTCGTGTAATCTCTGTGCCTCAGAGGCACAAATTAAAACCCTTTCCTTATCTCACCTCCAAAACTAATTTGCCTCGGAGTTTTTTTCTCCCTGCATTTTCTTTAGGCAACAGCTGGTGGCCTGTACGGAGAAAGCAGAGACCTGAGGCTGCTCCAGACGGGAAACTTTCATCCTGCGGGAATTCTTCATCAGCCGGCAATTTTGGAGAATTCCCACAGTGATCTCGGGAAGCCCCAGCTCCACAGAACACCACGAGGAGCGCAAGGAGGTGAGGTAAGAGAAAATGGAAATAAGGGATAGAGGTATCTTTTTGTTAGCAGCTGTGAAAGTTTTTGTGTTTCCCGGGAAGTTTGGAGGCAGTTGGACTGCCTAAATTCTGAAACAGAGCAGTTTTGTTTCTCGGCCGAAGAAGAGCCCAGAAGGCCAAAAACCGGGAAAGATACTTTTTGCCGCAGTGAGAAGGGAAATTCAGAAGGGAAGCTTGCCTAAAACATGCTCTGGCCCAGTCCCTGAAGGCTGAGCAACCAGCACTGTCCTATGGACTGGCCGGCCACCGCTGTGGCCGTTAAACTGTGTTAGCTGTTAAACTGGCTAACATGAAAAGGGGGGGGAAGAAGAGCTACCTACATTGGTCCCTGTGTGCTCTAAGCCTGTTTCAGGCTCACAGCCTGTGAATATTCCTGCCTTCTGTGCCCTGATTAAGCTCGGGGGGGCTGTGGCAAAATCAAAAGGGGGCCACTGTTTTGCTTTCAATGTGAACTAACAGTGTGTCAGAAGATGACTGTTTGCAGAAAGTCCATTTCAGCAGACAGACTTGGAAACTGTGCCACCAGAACTCAAAGTGATATCGATGGAAACAGCTTTTGTGCAGAAGTGAACGAATGTCTTAACAACTGCAAATGAAATACACCAAGACAGAGTTTTGGACTGCAATAAAATCCCTGAAATGGGTCAAGAGTGAGTAAACAAAAGACTAACATAAAAGCTTCTGATACAATGAAGAACTGTTGTAAGATCAACCTGTAACTTCTAAAAGTGGTACATATATATGTGCTATGATTATTGTATCTGTTTTGTTATTTTCTATTCTATTTTACCATGCAGTAGGAATTACTAACCAAAACTCTATTAATATCCAAACTGTCCTTTATTACTCTTTACAAGTTTTTTGGTAGTAACAGGAGGAAAGCAAATGTCACTTGGCTGCCTCATTTTGCAAGAGCAGCTGACCTGACGTGACTTTGTGCCTGGTTAAACAACCCCAGCTCCCTCAGCCACTCCTCATAAGACTTGTGAGGAGGCCAAGGACGGGTAATTTCCTTTACCTGAGGACAGGTAGTTCCCACTTCTCCTTGAGGATTCACTTGCTGTAGCATCCAGTCTTGCCTGAACCACCATAGGCTACTTGGAGGCTGTGGATAACCTGGAAAACCATAAGCCAGCCGAGGACCTGCTGGTGTGACTGTGCTCACATCAAGGCAACGATCAATCATTGTCTCCATGTTGGTGGTTTCACAGAAATCAGTGGAACCAGGAGACAATGGAGGGAACATGGAACGGGGGTGGAACCAGATCTGTGCGTGGATGGAGCCTGGGCAGTGAGTGGGCAGAGCCCAGCCCTTCCTCTCCTCAGGTGTTACAGACCATCCAGGCAGAGCTTGAGGATTTGACCCGGACCTTGAGGCAGGAGAGAGCTCAGAGCTTGCCACTGGCCAAAGCCCATACGTGTCTGCTCCTGAGCTCCTGTTCTGCTGAAGGAAGTGTGAGTCAGTGTCAGTGCTGGAACACCCCGACCTTCACAGTGTGCACCTGCTCATGTATGTGGTAAAAAGAAATAGCCAGTGGTGTCCCTCTGAGGGGATGAGGGAGGACGAGCCTTCGCTGCGTGGGCCAGTTGCAGAGAAGTCAGCGCTTGGGTTTCTCTACAGAAAAAGGCAAATCCTCTCAGTGCCTCTTGGCAGCTCCTGCTGCTTCTCTGCACTGTATTTAATATTGGTTTTATATGAAATGTTGTAATACATACTCTGGAGAAGCAAGGACTGCGAGGTGACTGAGGAGGGGCCAGGACATCCACCACGTGGGATGGTGGCACGCGGTCTTGGTAACACATCCCACCTCAAGCTGCTGCCACTGGAACCCCCTCAGCACCTGCTGAGCCCCAGAGGGTGCCCCGAGGCTGCTGGTTATGAGCTTCCCAGGGGCTTGGCTTAACCCTTTCCCAGAAATGGCTTTCCCTTGAAATACTTTAGCTGACAACTTGGAGAAGCCTGCCTGCAGCTTCCTGCCCTGCCAGCCCTGGGATACAGCTTGGAAGAGCTGTTCTGGGAAGAACCTGTTGCTGCAAAAGCAAGGTGGGAGAGCAGCCAGATGAGGGCGAAGTGAAAGGGGGGGAGGATGGTGGAAAAGGAAAATAAGTAACATCCAGAGCGACACAAACAACCAGCAGAGAAAGTTCTTTTTTTAACTTTTCGGTCAGCCCATTGTCCTGCGGTGAAAGTCCCGGCGCCCTCGGAGCAGGGATGTTTATCTGTGTCCTGCATCTCAGCGGGCAGGAAATGATACAGCAGTGCTGAACTCATCTCCTCGTGGCCTCTCCAGGTGTGGGTGCAGCTCCTGCTTGGGATCTGCAGGAGCCTGGTTGCTCCACGGGCTGGGCTTGTCCTGGTGGTCCCTCTCCAGCGCTGCGGGAGAACCCCAGCCCCTGGAGGTGTCCAGGATGCAGAGGGAGGTCAGTGTTTGGGAGCCCTGTTCACCCATACCAGCTCCTAGTTACCAGCACCCTGCTAAGGTGCTACGGGAACACTTAAGCAGGACAGAGGAGTTTGCTCATTAACTCCAGGATGGAAGCAGCAATTTTTAGCCGAGGAAGCAATAACTGCCACACGATGGCATCCTCTGCTGCAGCAAGAGGCAGAGGCCCTTCCAGCTCAGGAAACTCCGCAGGAGCCTTCCCTGGGGGCAGAGGGTGGTGTGAGCTCCCTGGGGAGAGTAGGACCCTTTCATAGGGCAGGAAAGGACACGTGTCCCTTCCGCATGGCCCCTGTCACCTTAGGGCTGGCAGGGCAGTGAAGGGCCATTCCTGCAGGCCAGGCTTGGGTGGGTTTTTTCCTTATCAGCCATCCGGTGGGTGCCCGGGGGAAGCGGCGCATCCTCTGCTGATGGGGGTCTTTCCTCTCAGCGGATGCCTGTCGGAGGTGGCCGGGGGGCTCACAGGGGTCAGCTGCACCACTGCCTTGCACCTCTCCCAGAGGCAGCCTTTGCTCCACCCCCTCCCTTCTGTCACAGCTCGGGGGGTCCTCGAGGGGTCCTGCTGCCTGCAGTCGGGTTGGTCCCTAAATTTCATCCCAGTGGCCTGGAGCAGGTGAACCTGCAGCTCTCTGGAGCTGTGGGCTGGGGTTGGACAGGGAGGATGTCCCTGAGGAGGACTCTGGGCTGTGGTCCAGGTCAGTGAGAAGGGACTTGGGCACATCAGCTCTTCGTACAGACAGTTTGTTTTGTTTTGGCACACAGGTGTGAACAGGACTGCCTTCACTCACAGCCCTGGTTTGAGATCAGCTCTGTCCTGGTGGGAAGTTGTTCCCCAAACAACATTTGAAATCCAAGACATGTCTCATCTCTGCTTTCTTCAGTTCTCCTGTGCTATCTCCTCAGGTTGATATGAGGAACCATAGCCCAGGGTAGGAATCTCTCTTACTCTTATCCCCAGCACCTTCTTTTCTAATTATTCCCAGCCAACACAAAACTGCTAAGGACTGGCATCTGTAGCCTGTTGTTCTTTTAGGAGATAAGACAGCTGCATTGATCCTGAAAACACACACCACAGCAAAAACAGCAGGGCAGGAGCCTAAGAAGCTCTTGCACCAAGTGGTGGGGCAGGTGTGATGCTGCCATGGTCCCAGAAGGAAAGCTTGGGGGGCCAGGATGACTCTGGTCATCTAAATACACAGCTGTGGGAGCAGGTTACTTGTGGAGTTTTAGCTGAAACCCACAGGAGTCTGGAGGCTCTAGGCAGAGGAGAAGGATGCACTTTGTTCTTACAAGGGTGCAGAGAAGCTGGGGTTGGGAGGGAAGGGGTCCAGTGACTCCCTGGTCTCTTAGCTGATCCAGCAAGGCTTCAAAAGAGTTAAGTGCCTGAGCAGGGAACTGTGTGCCTGGCTTTGTTTTCCTGCCCAGCCCTTGTGTGTTTATTGTGCTGCTTGGAGTAAAGGCTCCTTGGGTGTTGAAAGCCCTGGAGGCTCTGATGTCCCCTTCTAAAGGAAACTTGCTGTGATGGAAGGGCTCACCTCAGACCTTGGCCCCAGCACAGTCACAGAGATTTTCTGCATCTCTCCTTCACCCACCTTAATGACAAGCTCATGTCAAAGGTGCACAGCCTTCTCTTGCCTGGGGGAGATGGGAAGAGGTGAGGCTTCCTGAGAACAGGCAATGAATAGAGCTGCTTCTGGTAAGCACCTTTCTTAGGAACTGTCAGCAAGCGTGTGCAGACACATCCATAGGATGGAGGAGTGGGAAGGGGACACTGGAGAGGTGGTGATGGTGCAGGCCCATGCACGCTGTGGGATGGGGCCACAGGGATGGGGCATCCACAGCTTCTCTGGGTAACCTGTGCCAGGGTGTCACCACCCTCACAAGGAAGAATTTCTTCTGAATATCTAATCTAAACCTGCCCTCTGTCAGTTTGAAGCCATTTCCCCTTGTCCTGTCACTCCATGCCCTTGTCAAAAGTCCCTCTCCTGCTCTCTTGTAGTCCCACTGGTGCTGGAAGGGGCTCTAAGGTCTCCCCTGACCCTTCTCTTCTCCAGGCTGAACAATCCCAGCTCTTCCAGCCTGTCTCCACAGCAGAGCTGCTCCAGCCCTCAGAGCATCTTTGTGGTATCCGGACTCTCTCCAGCAGCATCATGTCCCTCTTATGCTCGGGGCCCCCAGAGCTGGATGCAGGATCATGTGTCTCTCCACCATGCCAGTTCATGGAACTGTGGCCTTCGGGGCCTGCACAAGGATTGCGACACCAGGATGTCTTCCCATTGCAGCACAAGGACTCAGCAGGAGCCAAGGGCTCCGAGTGTTCAGTGAAGTCCACTGTGGCAGAGGCCCAGCACGCTCCTTCCCCTCGGCTGAACACCTGCCAAGGTTCCACCTGTGCCATCCGGACACACCTCCCCACAAGAGCCTTTCCCAGCCCTTTCCCTAGGGAAGAGGTTGCTCCCAGTGGCTGTGTCGCTCTGCAGGGTCGAGCAGCTCTTCTCTGTTTAGAAAGAACTTGACCATGTTGCAGACTGAACAGCTCAATGTTTGTTTCTTTGCACACAGTATTTTCAAACAACTTCAAACTTGTTTATTGCAGCAGCCAGTGAAGCCCTTGGCAGCCTCCATGGGGCAGGACCAGAAGGAGTCCTCAGTCCTGGCCGAGTCCCTGCACCTTTCCCTACAATGTCCTGCTGGGATCAGCCAACAGTTTGCAGCTCAGGTGTGATGCTGCCAGGGGAAGAGCTGTGTCCCACAGCCTGGCTGCCTTGGGAATGCTGACTGATATAGCTGTGGGCTACTTCACTGTGGAAAGTACAGAATACCAGTGTTCTGCTTTGTCTGCTGGAGCCCAAATTTGCCCTTATTCATAGTGAAGGAGGAAGACATTATGTTCAGAGAAGTGAAAGCCAGTGTCATGTTAGCTGCTATTTTTGAAAACATTTTCTACGTAAAGCAGTTTTCTTAAAATGCAAGTCCCAGACTTGTCAATAGTTCCAAAGTAGGAGTTGTTCCTGTAGAGTTCCAAAGTAGGAGTTGCTCCTGTAGAGACCCTGGCTGCAGACAGCCCCAGACAGCTGCTCCTCATTTCCTGCTTTTTTTGTTAATGTGAGAAAATACAAAGTCTTGAGCTGCCAAACAGATTTGCTTGGTCCTCTGTCTTTTAATTTTCTCCCTTATTACAGTAATGGCTCAAGAACTCTCTGTGGAGCACAGAGGCTTCTCCAAAGTGAGAGGCCACCTTTGGCTCCAAGGAACTTTCTCCTGAGTCTGGCACTGGTGTCCTTGGCTAGGAGAGAGGAGGTTGGTGGGTCAGTTCTGGACTGCTCTGGGCCACAGAACCCATTGCTGTGTCATTGGAAAAGCCATTGGTGTTTCTCCATGTTGAACTCTGGGAATCTGGTCTCACATCCAGGAACCAGCTGCACACACTGACCTCATCTGCAGTAGGTGCCCCACCGGCCCTGGCTCCCAGATCTTGCTGCCTCTGTGCTCCTGGAGAGAGAAGCTCAGCTCTGGTGAGTGTGGGAGCTCTGCCACTGGGGTGGTGTTTAGGTCCCTTCAGTCTCGTGCTCCTGGGCTCGGGTACAGGGGGATTGTGTCAGAGCAGTGGCTGAGCTGCCAACCCCACCGAGGAGAGGTGGGCTGGTGCAGGGATGAGCTACCACAAGGCAGATGGAAGCCTTATCAGGGGAAAGAGAATCTCATGGTATGTGTCTCTCTCCAGTCATGTGTCAGCCCATCTCCCTTGCAGCATCAAGACTGGCTGGCTCTTCCCAAAAGCTAAGTATTCCTGCAAGCCTCTGGGATGGAGATCATGGACAATATTGTGGACAGCAAAGGATTCTGTCAATACCTGTTACCAGACCCTGCTCCAGTGTCACCAACTCCTGAGGTCTTGGGAGCTCCTGAAGAGACTTTCCATGAAGTGGATATCATCAGCATTCTCATCTGATCCTCTCTGGCATCTTTTTCTGGGTCAGATACAGGCTCCCAGCTCTCACTGACTTTTACTTTTCCCCCTGTAATCATCTGATTTCAAGGAATGCAAACCTACTGTAACAAACAGCCCTTCTTGCACAAGAAACCAAAACAGCCAAGGAGCACAAATTTCCAGAATGGAAACTCCCTGAAAGAGACGGGACATGTTCTGGGGCCGTTTCCTGTTTGTTTAGGACACAGCCCATGTTCTTTTTATATATCATCTTGCACATAAAGCTTTGCAGGGTCAAGGTGCTTTTTGTCTTCAAGAGCAACTGCCCCAGCACCAGTCATGTGTTCCCTCCACCTGGGAGGACCTTGACTCTGTGAACAGCCCCGTGGTGGGTGGGAAATGCTGGAGCTGCTTCCGTGGTTTTCCTGGGTAAGATGGGATCTGGACCTTTGACTTGTATCTGTGGATTGGAGCAATAAGGCCAAAGTCCTTCCTCAGTCATACTATGGTTATTATCTGGAGGAGGGGGGGAAGCCAACCATCTTCCTGCTATACACTGCTTTTCTTTGGGGCCATGACACCCCTCCAGAGAGCCTTTGGGTGGGAAGGGTCACTTCAAGAAGCCTCCTAAGGAAGAATGGGATGTGCTGGGCTGTGCTGGGCTGCTCCAGCCACTGCTTCCACTGGAAGGATATGACATTCATGGTGGGCTCTCTTCCTCTTCAGCCTTGGTCAACTTTTTAATTCACTATTTTAGCACAGTCTGCACTCTCTGGTTCCTAGTTACTCGGTTTTCTGCTCTTTGTTTCTCTGAAAGCTGGTTGTCCCTGAGCTGCAGGGTTGCACACTCCATCACTTGGATGCTGTGTTTCATCTTTATGGGCTGGGATTGCTGGTGTAGGAGGACACCTGCCTTCCCTCATGCACATCACAATTTAATCTGCAGACTCAGACCCACAATACTGAACAACTACCTGCCATTCCTAAAAGCTAAAGCAAAACCAAATCAAGTGCTCAGATAATTTCTACTGCAACTAAAGAAGCTAAAATCAGCTGAAGGTAAGATGAGCTCAGAGAAGTCCTGAGATCCTTCACTGACAGACTGACACAATGCCTGTGGTACAGGTCCTCTGACTTTAGGTTCTTCAATGCTGCAAGACCTCAGAGAAGTGCAGTAAGAGGCTGGCACTGGTGTGCTGGAGGAGCAGCTGTGCAACGGGATGGGAGGGTGGTGTAGGAATTGGGTTGGGAGTGATGGTGCCAGTTTTATGCCAGCTGCAGCCCAGGTTTGTCACCACTCATTAGAGCTGCTTGGTCCCTCCAGCCCTGTCTGTGCTGGTAAAGCAGCTGTGTTAACTGCTAGAGAGTGGTTTGTGCCTTAAAACAGCAATGCCTGTGGGAAGTCATGCCTTTGGCAAACAAAGGAGTCTCCCTCCCACTTACCTGCATGCCAGAGCCCTTCCTCAGTTTTATCCATCGCTGGCAGCAAACCCTTCGCAGAAGAAGCAGAACCTGTTTCTCGGGGGAGATGTGAACATGTGTGGGCTGTGACATCACTTCCAGCAGCCAAGGTGCCCCATGGCTTCAGGCAATGCCAGTTCCTGGAATAAAAGTTTCCCGTAAATCTCTGCAGAGCCAGAGAAAACACCCGTTTGGAGAAGGGGTCTGAAAACATCCCAGCAGCATACTCTGTTTTGGCTGGATCAAACAGACTTTTTCAACTTCTAGTTTTTATTTTATTTCCTTGAAATGGGCTCTTTCTTATAATACAGTATAAGCAAAGGCTGAAGTCACAGCCTGGGATTTTCACCAAAAGCATTGTATGGAAATGTGGGTTTTTTCCCTTTCTAAAAACAAAATCCCAAGTGGAGCTATTGGCATTTCCAACAGCATGGAGATGCCAGTTTTCCACCACCCCTAAGAAAACTTAGGGCAAAGAGATAAACAGGGCAGCCACAGCCTCAGTCTTAATCTTATCTTCATCTTTCAATTGAGGGAGTTGGCAGAGGAAAATAGTTACGTATCCTGCTGGGACCTGAGTTGAAAGAGAAAGTAAAGGTGCAGGATGTGACTGCACTGTTGGTATGTCCGCCTCAGACCTGGCTTGGTGCTGGGGCCGGAAAGCCCCCAGACAGCCTGGCTCTTGCAAAACTGGGGGTCTCCTGCTTTCTACTCCTACTTTCAGCATCAGCAAGCCCCCCACGGCTGAGACCCTGTATATCAAAAGCCAGGGCTGTCACAGCAAGCACACGCTGCAGACAGCACTGCCAGGGCACAAGTTGCTGCTTGGGGTGGTCACTGGGTCCCTGCTCACTCCTCTGTTTGGTGATGCTCCTTAGAGCCAGCCTGGCCTGAGCTCACCAGCATAGCTGATAAACTCGTAATCCTGATTAGCAAATTCCACCCCTTTTGGCCTAACAACCAACGCTGCTGTTATAAGATGGCTGCTAAAAAGGAAGGTAATAACTGCTTTTGCATTTGGAGTAAAGAATGAGCTTACTGAGCAGTGGGGAGCTGAACTTGGAGGTGGGGAGAGCTCTACAAAGCCTCAGGACAGTGGTGCCGTGGCACAGACTGTCTGGCCAAGACTCACATTGGTGGGAGAGGAGGATGGAGCAGCCGACCCGTGAAAGCCCCTGCATGAATAATTTGCCAAGTAGGCTGGAGCTTCTCTGCATCTGGGGAATTCCAGCGGCCATCCAGCTCCGGAGCAGTCGGTATTCCCTCCCCTGTCCCTCTCTTCCCTCCGCCTCCTGTCGTCATCCTGAGCCACGTGTGAGGGAGTTGAATACCATCTGAAACCCCAATCTCAGGGCTTTATAATCCCGGAATGAGCGGCAGCAGCTGTGTTGCTCCGGAGGATGCAATAAGCAGTCGGGAGCGGGGAATACTGCCAGTAATCCTTCTCTGCGTGCCCTTCCTCCTGCCGACCACGGGAACATGAAGGCTGTTTCTGTCCAGATCCTGCTTGTGCTGAGGGCCTTGTGCCTGGTCACCCTGGCTGGAGGTGAGCCACAGCTCCGCTTGCACCCCCAGGGAACAGCACGGTTCACGGGGTGGGGGGGAATGGTGATGGAGCCGGGGATGGTGATGGATCAGGGTATGGGCACCTGGGGACCATTATGGGCTGCAGATCTCCCAGCAGGATCAGGCTGGGTTTCGGAAGGGGTAAGGGATATGGCAGCAATCCTGGCAGCGGGGACATCCGTGATGGCTTTGGCCACTCCTGGGGGCAGGTGGGGAGAGTGTCAGAGAGACTTCCGATAATCCGTATCAGAAAAAAACCATGATGCACTTCTTTTCCCTTTTTCCTCGTGTCTCCTAAGGACGTGGCAGGGAGACTACAGCCTGGGCAAGGATGGGTGTCTGTCCACACAGGCTCCCGGTCCTGAGGGTGCCGGTGCTCCCATCCCTGCGAGGCAGGGGGGACTGTCACCTGCGGTGGGTGTGCAATGTGTGTGTGTGTGTGTGTGCGTGTGTGTGCAGGTGGGAAGCACTATCCTGTTCCCTGGATAAAGATCTTTGCGTGCTCTGGGGTCAGAGGACCGGGAGGTGGTGGGCTCCCCTCTGCCAGGGCTGGGCTCGGTGTCAGTCACCCATGGCACAGGTCAGCAGGGTGGGTGCTGGGCTCTCAGCACTGCAGGCGAGGCTGGACTTTGCCCAGGACCAAGGCGTGACCTATTCCCACCGTGGAAAGGCAGACGGGCAAAGAGCCCTTAAGATCCGTGCCCTGCTGCCACCAGACGGGAGGACCGAGGACAGCACGGGCGGCTGGGGATGGAGCTTCTCCTTCTCCTCACACCTCTGGGCAGGTTCTCCAGGGCTGGCTGGAGAAAAGGGGGCACCAGGGACACCGGGCAGATGACCCTGCCCTGGGAACCTGCTTTGGCACTGCCTGGCTCTGCTCACCTGTGGGCAAGTATCCATCTTCCCTGCAGTGAGGAAATCAGGCTGGCTCTGTGGAAGGGCTGCTGGTGCTCCCTGACTGGGGTCTTTTCAGGAACTGTGCTGAAAAGCAGGTAGCAATGGCTCCCAAGAGTCATGGTCCTGGGTGGGTAAACTCTCAGATCCCTTTGGCAACGATTCATATGCAGCTCAGAGAAGCAGGGTTGTGTGCCCCAGAAGGAGGGGTACCACCAGTGCTCGCTGTGGCACCCCTCTGCCCTTGGAAGGTGCTTTCCAAGGTCCTCCACTCTGGGAAAAACCTACCAGGAGTTCAGCTAATTGCAGACCATTGGTGCCAATAACTGGAAAATCAGTTTGGGGTCAGGGACTGCTCCCCACCATGCACATCCCCAGTGGCCCACAGGGATGGTCTGGTCCTGTTGCCACAGTTCCACAAAACTGGCTTGTTTTGTGGAACTGTGTTCCTGAAAGTGGAGGACACCAGCAGAATGTCCTCTGGCTAATGAGAGTTAATTGGGAAGTTGGTTGCCATGAGCAGGGAATTCTTGACCCCAAAGTGCCACAGAAAACATTTAGTGTGTGAACAAAGAGTTTTGCTTTAACTTTACAGGCACCTAGAAACCAAACCAGGCTTTTGTACAAGAGCCACTGGAGTGTTTGCTTGGGATTTCTTGGCAACCATGGCATTCCCCAGTAAATGGATCAAAAGACCTGAGGGTGCTCCCATAGTGTTGCTCATTCTTGCACCCAGTGTCTGGATCATTCCCAACTGAACTGCATAAAATTCACCAAACTCCTTTGGAAATCTGAGGCAACGTTTTGGAGAGACAGCCTCATTGAAACCAGACGCCAGCTCCTTTCTTCACAGGGGCCTCAGATAAGTCAGGGCTTGTTTTTCTAAATCCTGCCCCCTGGGCTCTCAGGAACAAGTAGGCAGGATGCACTGTGCAACCTTCCTTCACTTGGCAAGTGCCTGTTGTGGGAGGCTGGAGGTAGATACAGGCATGAAGGGTCCCCCGTGGTGTGACTGGCTCTGCCCCCTGAAGTGGAGTTTTATTTTTGCACTTTGCAAAATGAAAATTGTATTTTCCAGTGGGAGTTGAAAAGTCGTGTTTGGGAAGCTGGGCTGCTGAGGTACCTGTGGGAGTGATTTATCATTCACCAAAAGGTTCTTTCTCTGCTCCCTTTCTCTGAGCCCAGGTGGCATTCAGAGACCATGTGCCAGCAAACAGAGAGGCAGGGTAGGATGATCACCTGGAGGGGAACTCCAGCAGGAGGAAGAGATAAGACTTACCCAGATAGGGAGAGGACAATCATCCTGCTCTCTGGTCTGCCTGTCCTGCACCAAGAGCTCTCTGGTGAAGGTTGCAGCAGGTCTTCTGGGGCTGACAAAATGTGGCACTGTGCTGGGTCCACCTGTGACCAAAAGGGAGAGGCCCTGCAGGTCCAGGGGCTTGCACAAAGGACCTGCAGCCAGCGCTTGCACATCCTACAAGACAAAAAAGCCCCACAATTTTCACAGTGCTTTTTTCCCCCCCTCAGTTTTCTGGATATCTCATCACATGTATGGGTGTTACAAACCATCTTGGATTTGTCTTCATTGGGATTTGCCTTCATCTCAGTTTAGCAGGGATTGGAAACTTCCGCGCCAAGCTTTGGGCTCCTTCGCCCGAGAGAAAAGAAACGGCGCCAGTTTTTATAGTTCCCTAACAAAAAGCCAACGTTTAACAAGTTGAAAACTTTATTTCAGGGCAACCCAAAGCGCCTCTGAAGTGTTCAAACGAGTGCTATGGTTTTACATCCGTGATAGCAGAGAAGAGGATAAGGAGCTACCGCCGGACTGAGCCCGGATGCGCAAAACAAGCCATCGTGTAAGTGCTGCCCCACCACTGGCCACGAGTCACTCTGTCAGCAAGGGCCCTGGGTTTGGAGCAAGGAACAGCCTGGAACACAGAGCAAACACTGGTGTGTTTATTTGAAGGGTGGTGTTTTATTTTTCCCCCTGTTTAAAGACTGACAGCTTCCAAGTTGGGCTGAACGGATGGGGAAAGGGACCGAGGGAGGTACTTGGCAGAATAGGGTGGAGGAAGCACAGAGGGAGAGAGCCCACGTGTTTTTGTGAAAGCAGATATTTTGTCTGGAGACAGATTCAGACTTGTCTGGAATTGAGAAAAGTTCAATTGTTTTCCCTGGGATAAATTGTTTTCATTTTACCTTGAAGTCGAGGCACCATTGACACCACTTTCTTGCAGCCCAGGGGGTGGCTCCAAAGTGAACCTGCTGGGCTGACCTTGGAAAGTCTCACATCACCCAGTCAGCCAAAACTCAGAGGGTTTGCCTTCATGCTTGCTTGCCCCCGAGCAACTGGTGCCTGCAGAGCTTCTTGTCCTGAGTGCAGGAGGAAAACACCGTGTCCGAGCATCAGGACAATGCTTTTGAAAGAGAAAAAGCTTCCTAGGGGAAAACCCTTCACCCATGAGTCACACTGAGCTGCTCTTCATTCAGTCAGATTTCAGAGGCACCTGCCCTTCCTGAAATAAATCATCCAGCCGACCAGTGGTGTTTGCTCTGGGCTTGGGAGGGTCAGTGTTGCTGTCTGCAGCTATCTGCATGCCTTCCCCATGGCGCTGGTCACCTAAACCAGTGTCTTCTGTATCCACTAAGTGATGCCTTTTTATTTTTCAGATTAACTACTCTGAAGTCTAAGGAGTTTTGTGCAGATCCAGAGGCTGAGTGGGTGAAGAAGATTGTAGAGAAACTGGACCAGAAAAAGGCCACAGCCTCCCCACTTGGGCGTGATGCCGCCTCCCCAGAAGAGGCTGGTGATGTTCAGAAACAGGTTGGTCTTCCAGTAAGGGCTCCATCTCAAGCCACTGCTCCAACTGGTTTCTTCCAAGGGACCAGCACAACAGTCTGGGAGAGAATACATGCTCCTACTGTGAGGACAGAGGTGTCCAGCACGTCCCCACCAGCCAGGCAGGACAGCACCCAGCTCCCTGCAGGGTCACCCTCCGTGACACAGGAATATGCTCTGCGCCCTGGGGTCGCTCCAGAAGCAAACAGAGACTCCTCAAATTCTCCTGCATCTTCAACAGCTCTTGCAGCAGGCATGGACTCCAGCCAGCCCACCCCACATCCCACAGCTCGTGTGCGTGGCTTTTACAACACCATGAGATCTGCAGAATGTGCAGGACATACTGCAAATGCTGCAGCTGATGTTCAGGACACAACTTCTCCTGACTCAGATTCAGACCCAATGGCAACTACTAAAGGATCAGACAAACCTCTGCTTTCTACAAGTGAATCTCTGGACTCTACAAGTGCCAGGGCCAATGCACCAGACACTGCTTCCAGCAGTTCTAGATCAGATCTCCCCTCCACCCTGGACAGTGTGGACATTGCAGCACCCCCAGACACACCAATTCCACCAGACACTAGTTCAGTTTCTACTCTGAGCTCCACCATTGCCACAGACAAAGGGGCTTCTGTCCATAGCAACGAGGTTGTTGGTTCCTCTACAGATGGGTCTGGTACTAGAACATTTGATTATTCATCACCTGTAGGAAAGCAAGAGCCTTCTAATACATTAGTTTTTACTGGCCAGGCATTCTCAGGCCAGGCCAGGGTGCAGACAATCACAGACAGGCCAGATGATCAGCCTCTGTCCAGCTTCTTGTCTCAAACACACTTTGTCATCCCCGTTTCTGTGGTAAGCGGGGTGACCATTTGCAGTGTTGCTCTTGTGTGGCTGTACCTGAAGTTTGGAATGAGACCAGAAGAATCATCGAGAGAAATGGTGCAGGGCTTGCTCTACCAGAGGGCAGGACATCAGAACAATGCCTACCCAATGGAAGTAATCTGAGTGCTTCGTGGCATGGACATTTTTGGCCTAAACTATGTGTGTGTTACTGCAGAAAAGCTGTTTATGCTGAACAGGTGACCACCTGTAGGAAGCAAGCCAGGGAATAAAAATACCAGAGAAAACCGGTATTTTTGCAGAGCAGAATGTCCAACAATACATCTGTTTCATCATTGACCCATGACAGTGTTTTGGAAATCATTGAGACACTTCTTTTCTTCTGGCTCTGTTACACATGACGGCTGTGGCTGTTCTTCCTCTGCTGGTGGCTCTTTGCCAGGGGGTGGGCAGAAGTGGATTCCCAAATTGCTGTTAGGAATTTTTCTATGATTCATCATGGCTAAGCCAAGAAGCCACTCACTCACCCACACTGTTGGACTTGGGCTCAGCCACCTCAAGCAATCTTAGCACCAAACCCACACGATTTGCACTTAAACTCTCTGCTGCTTCTTTGTGCTTCAGGTCTCTGCTCTGTCAGACCAAGGCCAAAGCTGGGTGCTGGCTCTCCTTGGGTTGATCAAATGTACTCTAATTATTTCTCCTTGCTACAGACACGAGGGATAGCCCAGCTTTTCAGAAAGAGGTGACCATAACTGCATCGGATCAGGGTACTGAAGGTCAGTGCTACAGGCTTCGTGTTCACAGTAGCTGGGAACCCACAATCTGTCTCCTCCTTGAAATCAGGCCCTTCCTCTCAACAGCATTTCTTCTTGCAGATGTGGTCTGAGACCTGCTTTTTAGGAAATCAATGCAATGAAACTCTTCTGCCAGCTGATGTGCCCTGTGTCCAGCTGCATCCAACACCAGGGCAGGATAATGCAAACGATTCTTTGCAAATGGAAGAAAACAAGAAGTCATCCAATAATGTTGCTATTCCTGTGATAATATTGGAACACTTTTGCTGTTCTCTGCAAGCAAAAAAACCCAGGAAATAATCTCTTGGAGGAGCTAAAGACAATTCTCGATTTAGTCATGTAGGAATTACTCCACCTCAGCAGATGTAACATCCTTCTGCTTCCATATTCTCTCCAGAAATAAGGACATTTGCTGATGCACCAAACAAACAAACAAACAAAAAAAGGAGGAAAAAAACAAGAACAAAATGGCTGTTCATAGTTCTACGCTTCATCTGCATTTTAGTTTTTCCATCATTGATAGCGTTGATCGCCAGGCTATGAAAGCATCCTAACAGTAACAGGCTTTTTTTAAACCCAAGTTGATTTTGATTTTTACACCTCCAGGTGCTGCTGTATGTAAGCTTTATGTTTTATCTGTGGTCAGGTCCTGAAAGCCCTTATTAGACTTCGACCCCAGTGTGAGTTTTGCTGGAGCGTGCAAAGGTCTTCGCGATACGATGCTTTGTGAGGAGATACATATCAAGGGTCAGATCCTCCTCTAACCAACCTCAGTGGATCAGATCCCAAAGTATGAATATGCACGTAGAAAAAAAGGAAGGAAAAGCACATAATAAGCAAGATCATCAAAGCAAAAATGAGTGGCCAGCTGTGAGGCAGAGCC
This sequence comes from Corapipo altera, assembly GCF_003945725.1. Classification (NCBI taxonomy): domain Eukaryota; kingdom Metazoa; phylum Chordata; class Aves; order Passeriformes; family Pipridae; genus Corapipo; species Corapipo altera. The sequence goes on along the minus strand of NW_020884894.1, from coordinate 10,218,250 downwards.
TGAGGAAGGCAGCCTGTTAAACCCATCAGATCACCCCTTCACAGCACCCATTCAGCCCTGCAGGTGGAGAGGACAGACAACAACTGTGTTTGTTTTCTGCCATCATACAACCCCTTCTTTCTGCGTTTTGTTGACTCGAGAGAGGGGAGCCAGGGCTTCATCTGGGGCTTTGCAAGTGTGGAATGTGATTAGATTAATTGCATGTGGGGTGAAACCCTTCCTTGTGCAGCCCAGCTGTGGAACACTGGCTGGCAAGGATTTTCCTGGAGGGTGAATCAGAGGCTGTCAGTGCCACCTCCCCATCCACCCCACTTGTGCACAGTCGGGATTTGTGAAGCACTGTATGTGGCATTATTTTTATATAAAACACTAGAAATGTTATTTTTGTAGTAAAGTTTTGTAGCCTTTTGAATGTATGCGATACCCTGTCTGCGCTGCTTGGAGCTGAGACCTTTCTGGGAACACTGGAAAACACTGTGCCTTGTTTATTTTCTTGCTGGTGTGAGATGGCTTGTGCATGTCCATGGGAGCTGGATCACGCTCCAGGCCCTTCAGCAAACGTGGTGGACACCTGTCTGGCTACAGGTGAAGTCCTTGGCTTGAAGTGATGCCGGGGAGATGAACGTGCTCCAGTCAGATCACCTGGAGTCCCACAATGCCATTTGTAAGGACACTGGTTTCAGCTCCATGGGTGGCTCCCGTCGTCTTCCAGCTGCCACAGTCCCACTGGAACTCCTCAGGAGGAGTTGCTCCTCCAGCCTGACCCTGTCCTTGTCCTTGCCCTGCTCCCCTCTCCTGTTCCTGGGCTGGCACCACTCATGGGGGGCAGTTAAAACTCGGGGCAGGGGGGACACCACTGTTCCTCCCTGTGCCATGGGCAGCCTGGGAGGGCACAAGGTGGATGCTGGCACAGAGAGACAGAGCCTGTGGGTGCCACCAGTTCCTGGGGTTAAAATATCATTTGCTGTAGAGCACAGTGACTGTTACAAGCTCTGGTTTGTTTGTGTATTGAAAGTGTGCATGACATATATAAGCTGTATGGTTTTTTTAGAAGTAAATAAAGTCCTTATGTTAAAGAACTTTGATCCTCAAGGGACTGAGCCCCAGGATAGATTACTAAGCCTGGGCCCTGCAGAGATGAACACTGATTCTGCACTGTGGAGGGCATTCCAGCATCACAAAGAGACAGCAAAGCCAGCTGTGGCCAGGCTATTGCTCCACCTCCTCACTCTTTAAGGGTTTCAGTCTTGCCAAAAGTTTACAGGAAATATATTTCCTCACAGGGATTTGTAGTTCCCATCCTTCTAAGGCAGTAAAGAAAACAAACAGACGGGTTTTTGCTTTGTTTAACCAGAGCTGTGGCCAAACAGCAACCAACAAACAACAAACATTACCCTCCAAGTCTGTTCTGTAACAGGGCAAGAGAGCAAGGGCTGAGCTATGACTTTTCCCACCCCAGCCAGAGCTTGGGCTGCCCTTACGTGCTCCTCTGGTGATGGGGAGGAGAGGTGGGAAAGGCAGCTCCATGAAAGACTTAGTGCCCTGGGGTTTGCCTGGAGTGGGGAGCTGAAAGGAGCAAGAGGGACAAAGCATCTCCCGCGTATTCCAGGAGCCCTGGTCCCGCCCCGCAGATGAGTCACCAGGCCAGAGAGGTCATTGGTAGGATAAGAAACTCTGTGAAAACAAAAGCGCTTTTTTTCCCTTCTCTTTTCCCTTCCCCGCCGTGGGGGAGGGCGGATGAGGAAGGAGGGGGCTGTGCAGAGAAGGCGGCCCCGCAGCAATGAATCATTTCCGACAGCAGAGCAGGCGCCGGCGTGGGGCCATTCAGGGCTGAGCCTCTGGAGCACCACGGGAGCCTTTGGATGCCCAGTCCCTGGGCTGTGGGTGCCACACGCTCACTGGCTTTGCTGGTGACTCTGTGACTGCAGGAAAAGACCTCGTGCCAAGGGTGTCCCTCCACACACCTTCCCGTGCTTCTCCTGGAGGGCCATGGGCTGCCTCAGGTGCAGAATTTGGTGCAGGAGGTAATTAATACCAAACCTGTTCTGCTCAGGTGGGACAAGGGTTGCATTCTGCACCTCGTGTGCAAGACACTTGTCCTGCCTTGAGGTTTCCCTGCAGCCCACGGGAGATGGGGGACCCACGGTCATGGTGTGCCCCTTCTCACCTCTTGCTGACCCATGTCTTTGGTTTCCAACTCCACATCGTCTCCACCACGTCACTAGCCAGCTATTTTGATTGACCTTATGAGAAGGAGTAGTCACTGGGATCCCATATGGGCTCCCCTCCATACCTTCACTCACTACAGGATCCATCAGATGGCACAATGCCAGGCCTTGAGGGCACTAATTGGCCTTAATCATCCTGACCAGCCTCATCTGTGAGCGGATTCACCCTCACAACACACACCCCCCAAACCCTCTGCCCAAGGACCAGGAGCCACATCTAAGCTCAGGCTTTAGCCTGTGGTTCCTGCTTTGGGCAATGCTGTAAGTGCTGGTCTGCAGTCCTGGCTCTGCTCCGGTCCCTTGGACAGACCTTGGATCTATACTGTAGGTATCTTGTCTCCTGGCTGGCTGGACCCTCTGGTGTTGGAGCCCTGTCTCTACCCCATCTCCTGCTACAGCTGGGTGGATTCCCCTAACCCTCCCAAATGGATTCTGGATCTGCTTCCTTACATTGATCTGCCTGGGGCTGCTGATGGAGCCTCTGACCAGCCTCTGGCTCTGCCGCCTGTGCTCAGACTCTGTGGTCTCTCACCTCACTAATGAGGACACTGCCTGTGCTGGGGTCACCCTTGGCTCCAGCCTTGTCCCCCTCACTGCTCCCTGCAGTCTGGACCTCTACCATCATCTTCTCCAAGCCCAGGGTGATGCGCGAGGTGCACAGTGATTCCTGTGAAGCAAACACATGGCCACCTCCATCCTGTCTGGTTTGAGACTTGTTTTGTAGTTTATGACATGTCTGTCCCTGCCTGGCACTGTGGTTTTCCTGTGAAACGTTGCATAAGAGCTTTCACATCATACTGGGGGAGCCTCTGGTCGAGCTGAAGTAGCACCACTTTCACACCGCTGGCTCAGCAGAAGCTGTTTGGCTCCCTGTTGCACAGCCACAGTTCTGCTGCGTGGCTGTGGGTCTGCCAGGCTTTGTGTTTGCCTAATCTCCATTTTTAGGAGGATTGTACCCCATTCCTGTCACTGCAAGGTCTGCTCTTGTCGCTGACATCCCCCTTGGGTAACATGGAGGTTGTGGGGACTCTGCAAGATCATGTCCCTTCAGTGACTGTCCCAGGTGATGGAGGAAGATTCATTTCTTGAGCCTTCAGAACTCACCCTTCAGAATTCACCTTGAATTCTGCCACAAAGAAAATAATTTAAAAAAAAAAAAAGAAAAGAGAAGAAAAGATAGAAATAAGTGAGAGGTGCCCTCCAAGGAGGGATGTGACGTCAGCTTTCCAGCTCCAAACGCAGCCATCACAAACACTTTTTCACTACAATATCTGAGGGCCTTAACCTGTCTTTCTCTTCACATTCTTTAGCTGCATTTATTTTTCTAATTGCTTGGGTTTTATCCTAATCAAATACTAAGGAGCACGGAAATTCATAACTTGCTATAGTGCCTTCTTGGAATTATCAGGACTAACCCTGCTCAGATTTAAATCACTGACAATTGCTTCCAGTCCTATTTTTTTCTGTTATCACAACTTCGCTTTAAAAGCTGAGCTGAAGCATCTCTCTATCGCCAGCTTAAACTCTGGGAGCTCAAAAAGGGTCAGGGTTGAAAAAAGGAGGCTGAGTCCTCACCAGGCATCATTTCCCCTGTTAGCCACCTGACACAGAAGCCTCTCCAGCGTGGAGTCTCCCTGATACCCCAGGTCCACCCTCACTTAACCCGAGGCAGTTGATTAACCTCACCAGATAAAAATAGAAAAAATGTTTCCTTTTCAGAGTGTTCAGAGAAAATTGGCATCAGATCCTTCTTTTTATCTTCCTCAGCAAAGTGGAGTCAGCTTCCCATTTCTGGCTCACGTGCATCCACCTCTGCCTCCGCTTGGCCATGGTGGTGAGGGCTTCCTGCCCAGCCACAGGGAGTTTCTTTTCTGTCCCTGTGCCAGTGGACGAGCTTGCCCAGTAAATCAGGGCTGACAGAACCCTGGGGAAGGGCTCCTGGACACAGCCTTCCTGCGGCCTCCGTGTCTTGTGGCTCCGGGCAGGACTTACCGCGCAGGATGCGTCCTGGATCACCAACTTACAGTACTTGGTGGTCCCCAGTGTCCGTCTGTAGGAAGCAGCCTTTGGAAGAGACTCTCATTTTCCTCGTTTTAGAGTGTCTTTCCAGGCTGTAGGACCTGGCACAGTCGTGCCTGGAGCCACAGGGTGAGCTCTGACTCCAGGAAGGAACAAGAGGATCGATCGCCTTTTGTTCGTGATTACATCCTGAGTAACCAGAGCTTGAAAATGGAGCTGGGGAGACCCTTCAGTGACCACCCCAAGGAAATGTGGAGGGGCTTTACACTCAGAAAGCTGAGAGTTTGAAAGAAGCAAAACTAGAACATTTTGTATTGTAAATGGAAAAGACTCTAACTACACTGGGTAGAACAGAAGACAGAGAAAACTTAAACCCCTCCCACTGCCTTCTGAGGGGCAAGTTCAGGCATTGGGTGATGCTCAGGTGATGCTCAGCCACATTTCCTGCCCTGGCAGCCCTGCTGTTCTTGCAGTGCAGAGGCTGTGCCTTCCTGAGTGCACGATGATCGTGTGGTTGTGTTTTCCAGCACCTCTGGGTGTGCTCAGTCACCCACTGGCACTCCACTTCCCAGCGTGGGGCTCATTCTGCCCAGCTCCTTCCTCCCCTCACTGGCATCACTGCTGGGAAAGGCTGCACCTGAGCTGCCCCCTCAGCTTCCCTCCTCCCCCTCCTCTTGCAGAACAAATAGGATGCTGTTTATTTTTTACGTAAACAAGCAAATTGTTCAGAGTCCATTCAAATGAAAGGGAAACTTGGGCCGGCAGCGGGGCTTTCCAGCAATCCAGCAATTAGCTTTTCATCAACTAATGTCTGCACATCAGTTTCCCTTTCCAAAAGAAGAAACATCAAAAGGTCTCCAGGGAGTTATGAATCATCTGGCTTCCACAAACATGGCTTGAAAACCTGAGAAAGGGGAAGCAGAGCATCCTAGGCCAGACCTTCTGCCAGAAATGAAAGCACAGTTCTGCAGAAGCTTCACAAGGGGAAGAGAACATCGACAGAGCTGTGGAGAAATGAAAGATGGTTTAGGGGATCAGCAGGAGGGCTGGAGGAGTTCATTACAGCTCAGAGAGACACTGAGTCCCTGGGCTGAGCACATGCAGGGAGGAATGTGGGACCTGTTTATAAACACCTTCTCTGTAGTCCTCGGGTGGCTGCACAGCGTGGGTGACCTCACACCAGCTCCTCCCGGGCCAGGTTGTGCTTCTGAGCCACAGGGACTCCATCTCCCCATGGCAGCTGAGCTAGCACAGCAGCTACACGGGCCTGAGTTAGTGGTTTAATAGTTTCTGCTGGGCTGGGAAGAGCCTCATCATACCTCCCTGGGCTCCTTGAGCCTTCATCGGCAGGAGAGGTGTCCAGCTGAAGCTGGGGGTCGGGAGACATGGCAATGACCAGAGCAGTTCTCAGCAGTGGGTGGTTTTCCCCCAAGTCTTTTAAAAGGCACTCAGGGATGACCCAGTCCCAGGCACAATGTCCTGCTCTAGAGGGTGGCTGGGGGGTGCCAGGTGACCCCCTGGGTAGCTCACAGAGGATGAGGGGGGACTGTGGTGCCCTGCATCCACTTAGAGCCTGGTTAGAAAGAGGGAGTAACAAAAAGAGTGTCAGAGCAGGGGCTGAGCATGACTGACAAGGACCTGCAGAAGGTCTGATGAAGGGGGAGTCCAGCAAGGGGGGAAGAAGCTGTCCCCCAGGTTAACACAGAGATCTGGGATGCTTCAAGGCTGTGGAAGATGGAATATGAAAGTCACCCAAAAACTTGGAACACTTGGTTTTTCATCCATTCCCCTCAGCTTGATACTGACTCCTGCCCTGTCCTGAATCCAGGGGCTAAGCCAGTCCCATCCACCAGGAAGAGCTCAACTACACCTCCTTCTCTTTTCACCCCACACTTCCCAGCTATGAACAGGGATTTTTGTTCCTCTCCATAGTAACAGCGTGGAACGTGATACAATTTCTGCCAGTATTTGACAACTTGCATCTGTCCAGCCACAGAGGGCTGGTGGCAGCAGCAGTCACTGTGTTTCTGCTTAATGCTTTCCAGGAATTCACAAGCCACCCAGCCATCTCCAGCACATTTGTGTTGGCTCTGGGGCTGGAAAGGGACTTTGCATGCAACACCGAGCTTTGTCTTTCCTATCTCCATGAAACCCCTCTCTGAGTGCTTGGGAGCTCTCGAGTTGACACCTCTGCAGAGGAAGATTTCACTTCCCTCGTGGCTGTCCCTGTCTGGGTGAACACAGAAGTTGTCAAAGTTCATTGTCTTTCCAGGTATTGTCCCGGCCCATAACCCCGATGATCCCACGTGACATGGAAATCCCCAGGGGCAAGGAAAGGGTAGACCTTTTCCTTGAATTTGTTACGTATTATTCGGAAAAGGGCTAATGAGAGGAGGGCTGGAGAGGATAAATCACAGCTCCTCCTTGCCTGAGCTCACAGCTGAGCTCCTCCAAAGAGGCAGAGCAGTACCCGGAGAGGAAGAGCCTTCCCGCAGCCACCATGTTCCCTGCAAGGACAGTCCTGCTACTTGTGATGCTCCTCGCCCTCTCCCCACACTCCAGTGCAGGTGAGGCACCTCATGGGCCACCACTTCTGGTCGGGACTCAGGGTCATCCCACCGGGGTGGTCGGGCAAGAAACCCCAGTGTGGAGCAGGGATGGGGCTGCTGGCAGGAGGAGCAACCCCCTGGCCAGGGCAGAGCTGCACATCCCGGGAGGCAGGGAAGGAAGGAAACTGCTCCTGGAGCTGGGTGGTTTTGGCAGAGCTGCTGCAGGGCTTTTGGTGCTGGATGATAACCTGGAGCATCCTCCCCTCCTGCCCAGGGAATAAAGGAGGAGGGCAGCATTTGCAGAGTTTGGGGGATGCTGTGTGGGTCAGCTTTGTCATGGGGGAAGGTCCTAAAGACAAACTGCCTTCCACAGCCAGTGTTCACAGTCTCTCTTTGTCTTCTCCAGCCCCTTACTCTCCATCTGAATGCTGCTTCCATTATGTAAAGGGTGCTCTCCGGCTGGCAAACCTGAAGGATTGCTATTCAACTTCCAAGGAGTGTTTTTTCCCAGCAATTGTGTAAGTCCTGGTAATTTCCCCCCTGCTGTGCTGTCTTCTGAGCCAGCACAGGTTCAGTTCATCTGGGAACAGGACAGGGCCAGGTCTGTGTAGCCTCCATGGTTTTGCAGCATGAAGAGGGGAGGACATGACTGTCTGGGCACTTCTGCAGGGCAGAGTTTAGGACACGAGTCCACCGCAGCTCCTGAAGGCTCTGCACAGGCTCTAGAGGTGCTGGGCTGCAGCATGAGCTGATGGTAGGACACCAAGTACCCAGGGGCAGCGTGCAGGGCCAAAGAGAATAGAGAAAGATCAGGGAGGGAGGATGGCATGGGCACGAGTGGGATTATAGCTGTCATTTCTCACAAAGCTTCACCTTTAACCTCGGCAGGTTTAAGACCAAGAACGGGACCAAAGTCTGTGCAAACCCAGAAGAGCCCTGGGTGAAGAGAGCAGTTGGGAAGCTCCAGAAGAGGAAAGAACCTCATGCCCCATGATGTAGAGTGGGTGCCCTGGTTAAGGCTACCCAACATCCTGGTGGGAAGGAGGGTCTGTAACCATCCTCCCAGAGGGGAATGCAGAGGTCCCAGCTGCTGGTGGGGGACACTGACTCCCCAGAGCCCTGAGCCGTGTCCACCAGCCAGGCACCAGCCCCTGGAGTGCTGCTGGTCCTGCCAGCACCTGCCTGCTGATCACAGCTACAAAATAAAGTTTAGTTTATGTGAGATTGGAGAGTGGTGTCCTTTCTTCTCCCAGCACCACAGTGCTGCTGCTGCTGCCAGCAGGTTGAGGTGTGGAGCTGGCCAAGGGGCTGGGGTGGGATGGGGGCTCTTTCCCACTGAGTCTCACTGGGGCAGGTAGGGATGGGCATGGATGGCACTGTATGGATGCAGGGCATTTGGGTACTCGCTTCAAGGGAACCCAAAAGGGGCTGGAGACTCAGCTGAGGGCTTTTAGGTGCAAAAATGGGTGCTTAGAGGATTCAGCTCGTGCCTTGTGCTGCCCTGTGCAGGAGCACAGCCTGGCTGCCACATCTGCCCCAGGACTGTGGTGTCTCTGAGCTGTGCTGCAGGGGAAGGGTTTCTCTGCAGACCTCCCTGGTTAGGGAGGACAGGCAGGGGATGCTGAAGCAGACAAGGGATTCACCAACATACAGCCCTTTAAATCCCACCCCTGCCAGGATCCCTGGGAGCTCAGCAGTGATCCCTGCCAGAGTTTTGGGATGGGGAAGAGAACTGCAAGGGCAAGAGTGAGGAAAGTCATGGGTCGGGATAAAGACAATTTAATATATAAAGCAAAAGCTGCGCACAAAAGCAAAGCAAAATAGGGGATTCATTCACTCCTTCCCACCCTCAGGGAGGTGTTCAGCCATGGCCAGTGGAGCAGAGCTCCACAACATGTGACAGTGACCTGGGGAGACAAAAGCTGTGATTCTGAATGTCTCCACATCCTCTTTCTTTTCCTGTGACTGTTCAATTGCGGGGGCGGGGGGGGGGGGGGGAAGAGAACCAACCCCCAAAAAGCCCCCCACCAAAAATACCCACCAAGTCATAAAAAAGCCATCACTTACCACAAGCTGGATGATGCTCAGCCAGTTCCTGAGCAGCTGCCACCCTGAAAGCCCTCCTGTCAGCACTCCCAGCTCTTGGGGAAGGGGATTTTGGCTGCAGCAGCTCCAGGGATGTTTTCACAGCAGAGGCAAAACCCACCCAGAGCTGAGGGATGCCCCTGGCACACCGCAGGTCTGGGAACCGGAGGTCTCGTGGGTGCCAAGAGGCAGGTGGAGATCTGTGGGTGCACCAGGAGATGCTTCAGCCTGAGAAAGCCTCTTAAAGTGTTGCCTTTATCCTTCCTGAGCTTTCAGACCATGGAGTCACCCTGTTTGCTTGGACTTGGTGCCCTCTCCTGACAGCTGTGGCATGGATGCAGCACAGACCTCGGCACCACACCGACATTTATCACACACACATGTAAGCTGTTAAACTATTAACTTTCATGATTACCCACTCAAACCCCAAAAGATTATATGAGTCACAGAATATTTCCCCTTCTCTACATTGCTTTGGGGCCTTTTCATCCGTGCCTACCCCATTTTAATTCCTGAAGTGGGGTTTTTCCTCAGTCAAAAAAATTTGTATTCCATTGTTAATTATTAGTGAGGTTGCAGGTGGTTTGGACACCTATAAACTCCTGTGCACAGCCTGTCTCCCCCTGCTCTCTCTACACAGAGGTCTGCTTGCCTTTACATTTGCCTAATGAGGAGCACCTGGAGAAGAGGCTGTACCACCAGTGGGAATGGCCTGGGAGGTTGCTGGGAGCACCCTGGGCACTGCAGGTTTGAAGAGCCTGGAGAAGACTAAAGCCAAACCCAAAAGTTCACTGCTGGGACAGGGACACAGAGAGAACCCCAGTCCTCCAGAGCTTTGTGGAGCCTCCCGAGGCCCAACATGCACTGATTTGCTTTGTGAAGGGCAGATAGTGGAGGCATCTATTAATGCTTCCTGTAGGACTGGGGACAGGAATAATTAGCTAAGGGAAAGGAGGTGCCTCAGACAAGCCTGAAAAGGGAGTTCAGGGCTTGGCAAGGTTTTCTGTGCCAGGAGATGGTTGAAAAAGCCATTAGCTCAGTTCTCCCTTAATTTGCTTGTAACCCATGCCCAGGAGGTGGTGTGACCCTGGCAGCTGCTGGGCTGGAGGGTCTGTACATCAGGGACGTGGCAGGAGCTGCAAAAAGGAGGGCAGGAGAACCTGGGGGGATGCAGAGTCCAGAGAAGAGGACTCAGGAGCTGCTGTGTGTCAGGTGTTTTCTGTCTGTAGAGCCCTTTTCTGAGGAAAGCAGCATCAGAACCCAGTGGTGCTGTGCCCAGCTCTCCACGTGGCCACCCTGGCCCGTGCCAGGCCACCAGACCCCATGTTGTGCAGGCTATTTCTTCTAAATCAGAATTTTCAGCACATTTGATTTGTTTCCTTCTCCTTTCTTCTTACAGAGAAGTCAGGGAACGTGTTCTTACAGCGAACATGAGATAATCTTCAAGGAAGTCCGTTTCTACCTCTATTCTCCTCTGAGAAGCCCTGGTTTGCCTCATCCCCAAGCCACAGCCAGGTCCCTTCCTGTGCTCCCACTCACCACTGTCCTATGGGGGTTCCCAGCAGGTCCTCACCCCCTCCTCACACACAGACCACGGGGTTCATCCTGCCCTCCCAGGGAACACATCCCTGCACAGCTAGTGGTGCTGCTGTCAGTGTCTGTGCCACCTGCCCCTCCTGCCCTTTTTGTCCTCTCTGGGCTCTGGGATGACTCTCCTGGGGCTGTAGTAAGGTTTGACCCATCTCCCTGCAGAAATTACCTGTCTGAACTGATGACCACAGGCCTCCATCCTTCTGACCCTCTCATTTTGATCCCAGTGCTCATGTGGGAGGCAGAGGCAACATTTGGGCTCAGACTTGTGATCAGACCCAGACTCTCCTTAGACACCCCGCTGTCACTGCCCCATTTTTTTCCCCTTCTATAAAGTCTCCTGAACCCACCAAAAGCATCTCTGCCAGCCCCTGCTCTGAGGTCCCTGCTAGTTTGGTCCAGGATGGCTTTTTCTGCCTGACATCCCATCCCAGAGTGCTTCACTGACTAACCCAACACCCTCTGTGTGGCCAGGGTGGCTGGGGAGGCCGGTTTGGAGGGGACTCATTAGTCACTTAATTGGCCAAACCAATTAAACCCACCTGTGACTCGTTCCCACTCAGACTGTGGGTTGTCTCTCCTGTTAGAAATAAACAGACGAGCATTGGACCTGATGTTCTCTGCCTTCACGGGAATATGGTTTAATCCGCTTTCCTGAGTAAATTTCGGTTCCCCCAGAGCCTCCTGGAAGCCCCTCACGGCGTCACGGCTTCTGCAGAAAGCAGAAGTAGCTGCCCCCCTCCTCCTCGACCTTTTCCACCCCCCCCCACTGGATGTGTCCCAAAAATAAACAACACAAACCCCCTCGTCCCTGGGAAGGGGCTTCTTAGAACACGTCTGAAGTTTTCGGAAGAGCGGCCCGAGGGGGCGGGATGAGGAGGATAAATTACGGAGCCAAAGCCACGGACACCAGGCAGGGAGGCACAAAGGACAGAGGAAGAGCCCTCACGCAGCCACCATGGCCACTGCAAGGACAGTCCTGCTGCTCACCCTGCTCCTCACCTTCTCCCTGCACCGTGCCACAGGTAAGGGACCTCGTGGGCCACTGCTGCAGGTCCGGGCTCGGAGTCCCCACTGGGAATGTCCCACTGGGGAGGTCGGGCAGGAAAGCCCAGCAGGGAGTGGGAGTGGTACTGCTGGAGGGAGCAGCAAGCCCCTGGTCAGGGCAGAGCAATGCAGGGCAGCACATCAGGGATGCAGGGGTGGATGGAGAAGGTGCTGGGTGGTCTCAGCGAAGCTGGCCCTGGGGAGATGCTCCTGCAGGAGCCTGGGGGAGACTCTGGCAGCCATTCCCCAGGTCTCAGCTGAATGAGCAAGTGGTTGGACGGGGGGGGGGAGCACATTCAGCTGTTTGGAGCCTCCTAAAACGCCCTGCAAGTTGTGCTCCTGCCTTGGAAACCCCCAAAACCTCATCCCCAGAGCGAGCAGCTCGACCTTACCATGCACTCCGGTGGCTGCAGCAACACAGGCTGTGGGGGGCCAGGTCCTGTGCTGTTTCCCTCCCCACCATTGTCCACACCCCAGTCCTGTGCTTGCTGCCACGAAGGGAAGCATCCCTGCTGTGGGATCCTGCAGGAGCTGCTGAGAAGCTCCACAGTTCCACATCCTGCGGTGTCACTGTCTGGCAATGCAATTAGTTGCAAAATGCTGCCAAGGCCGTTTAAAACATCTCTCCTTTCCCTTCCCAGCCCACTTCAGACCCATTGAATGCTGCTTTGAGTACGCAGAGAGACCCGTCCGACACGTGCAGAGCTACTATGAGACCCCCATTGACTGCCCTATGCCTGCAGTTGTGTGAGTATCCCAGGGATTGCCTCCCACCCCGGCATCGTGGGGAGCTGGAGCAGCTCCTCCATCCCATCCCACCCTGCAGATGGCTCAGTCCCAGCCAGGGGCATGTGCCTGGAGGGGGCTGTGGCAGGAAGGCAGCTCAGTAGGGCGGGCAAAGGGGGGAAAAAATAGGTTTTAGTGCTTTCTGCTTAAGCCAGTGGTCTGGGAACTCAGACACAAACCATCACCCCAAGGAGGCCATGGACTGCTGGAGATGATTCCAAGCCTCCATCCAGGATGGGGCTGCACAAGGGAAGGGGAGAATGTGAAGGGAATGGCTCACAGTTCGCATTTTCACTCTTTTTCCTCACCTTCTCCTTGCAGAATTGTGGCTGCCAGAGGTGCCAAGATCTGTGCTGACCCCAAGAAGCGCTGGGTGAAGAAAGCCACAGAAAAGCTTCAAAAGAAAGAATGAACTCCATCCACCATCCCACTTGACCATCCAGTCCTCCTGTCTCTGCTGGGTGCTGATGGTGCTCACAACCCTTCTCCAAAGGCTGCTGTGGCAGTGGGCACCAGCACTGCAGGTGGAGCCAGCCCGTACCCTGGCAGGATCAGGTGACACCACATCAGGGACCAACTGGCCACCAAGCTCCTCCTGCTGCCCCTGCCCTGCCAGGCTGTGCCAGTGGAGCAAATATTTATAATAAAGACTCATTGCTATAAGTTGCTGTCTGAATTTTTCCTGATTCTTCCAGCCCAAGGAGCAGATCCTACAAGCCCAGGGCATGGTGTGACCCAAAAAAACCTCTGCCACAAGCACGTTTCTCCAGGTGGGGAGCAAACCATCCCTGGTCACAGTGTGCTTCACTGGGAATGTGATAGCAGAGCCAGCTCTTGACCCACAGGTCAAGGACACAAAGGTGAGGTTATCCTTGCCCCTAGGTAAGGCTGTACATCCTCAGAGCACACTCACAGCCCCACAGGCTTTGCAGGTCCTCCAGAATTAAGGGGTCAGCAGTGGAGGGTTCCAGGAGAAGTTACCGATCTACCAAACCCTTAACACCTTGTCAGCTTCCAAATGTGCTGGTGGCCACTGCAAGATATCTGAGGGAGACAAGAAACAATATCCACTGTGCCAGGAGAGTGAGGACACAACCCCCTTGAGATGGGCAGGGAGGTGTCCTGGCTGCCTGTCCCCCTGCAGGGCTGGGGAGGGGTATGGCACCCCAGAAACTCACACCAGGCTGCTGGTCCATCACCTCACAGGAGAGGTGCAAATCCACATGGGAAAGCCACAGAAAGGTGAAGGCAAGGAATGTGGAAAATGCCACAGACTGATCCTCAGCCCAAAGCTCCCTCAGTGTTTCATGCTCCATTACAGAACACGGCAGGACTGTATTTTCTAGGACACTGAATGGCACCGGAAAAACATCCCCAGTGACATTTCTGCCCGCAGGTCATAAGCACCATGGGATGAAGCTGAAGCAGAATCTGATGCTGGGGGACAAACATCCCATGGATTGTGCATCCCCTGGCAGAAGGGACACGAGCTGCCGGCCCCGTGCTCGCCTTCCCCGGCGAGCACAGACTGACAAAGCACACGGCTCCACACCGGCTCTTGCACATGGATGTGTATTTTAATAAAAATAATTCTGTCAATATACAGCAGAATGTCGATTTTTTTTACCATATTTCCAGTATATTTTCATAGGCTTTTTCTCAGTTAAAATCCCCCCTCCCCAATCCCCTTTTCGAAGTTTTCATGCGAAGCGTCAGATAACTTAATTCACAAATACTAAGCTTAGACTGAACCAATGTGCACAGTTTGTGTAATGTCCATTTAGCCAATGTTGTACCAAAGAGGAGGAGCTCCCTTCCGAAGGCGATGAGAAGCCTGGAGTGGCACAGGGAGATCTGCCCGGTGCCGGCCGCTCCTCCGGGGCTGGTGGGAAACCTGCAGAGACCTTGCACCCCGTGCTCCAGCCGAGCATTTCATACCTGAGTTTTGAGCAACCAGCAGGAGAGGAGTTCACTGTGTGGTGGGCAGGTCCTGGGGCTTGCCCTGCTGTGTGCCAGAGCTTCAGGTGCTGGCAGCCTCCTCCTGCCTCCCCCAGCTGCAGAGCCGTGAAGAGCGTGCACAGGTGGGACCGAGAGACAATCCCAAGCCAAGCCCTGTGCAGAGTCCTTGGTCTGGAATTCACCATAATTGTATTTTTCGAATTTTCTTTAAAATCCGGAGTATCCCCAGAGCTGCTGCTGTTTCTCCTTTCTCCAAGTTTGAGCCAAGAGTGGAAGCCCAGCCTGCAAAAATCCCTCTGTGCTCCCTTCTGGAGGAAGGATGCAGCTGAAGTCCTCCCGAGCAAAAGAGGTCTGAGCAAGTGCCTCGACCCAAATGGAGTGACCAGGGTCTGCCTGGCCAGGGGATATGGAGCAAAGAGCAGAGGTTTGCATGACCTCCAGGAATCCTTCTGTGGTGATGTGAGTGTAAATCCCTCATGGGACTCAAGGGCTTCCTGCAAGCAGGAGAGAGTTAAGTCTCCCTCCTGGAAAGAAAACAGCCAGCAGGACACGTGCTCCTCAAGTCTAGATGATGCCCTGGCTTGTTGGGCACTGCTACAGCTCAAGCTGCAGGCTCTGAGCTCTGTGGGACGTGGGGAGAGGGACAGACATGCCCACCAGCCATCCATCACCTGCCACCTCTTGTTGCAGGGAAGGATGGTGGAGAGCAGCCAATGCTGCCCATGAAAGAGGCCTCCAGGTTCTCAACTGCTCCCCTTTCCTCTCAAATCTGCTGTAGCTCCTCTCAGCTCCCTGGCAACACTTCCTCCAGCTCTGCCCTACACAGCCAATGCAACAAGACTCACAGCCACCTCTGTCTCTTGAGTAAGAACTGCTGGACTGCAGTTCCCTCCATCACTCATTCCTCATTCCTGGCATGTCCTTCCCAAGTCTTTCTGCAGAAACACCTTGGGACAGACATGTACAGCTGGAGACCCAACACTAGCTCTCTACAACAGACCTGCTGCCCCCCCAACCCACCACTCAGGCTGTTCTCACACTGGCAAGATGGGAAGTTGCTCCTTCTGCAAAGGGGACTCCTGGGTGGACCAGGGCCTTTTCAAGGTGTTCCTTCTCTCAGACTGTGACCAGCTCCACCAGCATGATGGACCCCTCTCTCCATCTGCTGCCCATGGGGCAGTTCAAGTCTGCACTCAGCTTCTTCATGAGAAGAGCTTCCCGACCCCATGTGGTGCCCCACACAGCTTCACAGCAGCTGCTCTACAGCCTGACTGCCAAGGTTCACCTCCTCAATCAACCCCACAAGGGCAGAAGAAACTCTGAAACTTGCATCTAAACAACACCTGCTATGTATTAACACAGACAGGTACCAAAGCACAGCAGCAATCCAACCTGGTTTGCTTTGCTGAAGGAGGGGATGGTTCCTCATCCCTGATGCCCAAGGTGGAAAATTATATACTCAATCCCCAGAACTAGTTCCAGCAGCTCTGCTTGCTCCAGTTGTTAAAGGGAGACTCAAGAACAAAGCTATTTAAAGAATGGTAAGGATGCCTTAATAAAATGTGAAAAACAAGGACACAGCTTGAGGACAGGTTGAGATGTCACTGTGAAAAACCAGAAGGAAAAAGGAAGCACATGGAAAGATCCTAGGTGAAGGTAACCATGAGGAATGATACTCCTGGAGGAGCCCATCTTCCATGCCAGTCACAGCTGCATCTCCCAGGGTTCCAAGAGGAACATGAACCAAGAGAAACAAGATTTGGCTCCCCTGGTACAGGAGGGATGTCTACAAACTCAAATGCATCCAGCAGAGGCCATTAAGATGGTCACAGGCTGGACTACCATGTGTATGAGGTGGATACACCTCCCAGAAACCTTTATCTCAGACACTCCAGTGCACCTCACTCCAAAGTTCTTTCAATGCATTCTTGATGCTCTCTCTCGCTGTTCTGGAGGAGCAGCATGAACCCTTCTCCACAGGGAGAAAAGCCTGGTGATGCAATTCAGCTCCATGAAGATGTCTCCACAGAACCCCTGAAGGACACTTTAACCAAGGTTCCAGGTCTGGAGTTCCCAAAATGTTGTTCTCAAAAGGCCACTTAACAGTCAGGGCATTGGGCTCAGACCCAAAGCCCAGGATGTGCAGGGCTGCTGTTCACCACCCTGGAAAACGGGTTTTCGCCAGGTCCCTGTGAAATGTTATCCTTCTGAGAGGTCCTCACTGCAGTGCTGAGTTTGAGGAAGGCAGGTGGAGTGGTTGGTGCCCAGAGCACAGAGGTGGAGTGTGTTTGCCACTCTGGAGATCACAGCTCTGGGTGGTGCCTCTGGACTGATCAGGGGAGAGCTGAGACCCTCCAAATGTGCAGCCACAGTAGAGCTGCAAGAGGTTTCTCCTGGGAGCAGTGACCAGGTTGCTCGAGGTACTTGGAATAACAAATCCCAACTTTTATAGGAGTACTTTTGAACTGCATGTAGCCTCTGTTCAGGTGGACAGCCACCTTCAAAGCTGAAGACCCCAATTCACTTTAGTTCCGCTTTTTAAAATTACTGCAACAATCCAAACCAAGTTGGTTCAGCCAACATGAACCATCAAAGAGCAGCCAGGGAGATTCAAAGGCAACAGGCTTTGAAATACGACCTGGGAAAAGCAAGTCAGAAATCCCATCTAGGAATCAGGGGTAGGTGGAGGCCTACACCCCACCACACACTGCAAACAATGCTGATCTTCTCCGTACTGAGTCATGGCCACTTTAGTCAGAATATGAGCAAAATAAGCAGAAATCAGTAGTGAAACCACCAGACCACTTGAAATAAATGAAAAAAAAAACAAGTAGCATTCATCAGGCATTTCCTGGCACCAGAATAACCAGATATCTAGGAACATCTCTTGTTTTGGGGCTTTTTCTTTTTAACAGTGAAAGGGAAACCAAAATAAAAAAAGATGCTCTAGGACAGTCAGCACAGCTTTGCTGGGAAACCAAGTGGGGCATTACTATGACACAAGATGAAAAGTCTTGGCTTAAAGAAACCACAAAGAGAAGGAACCCAAAAACCTCAGAAAGAGATAGTGTTGCTACAAAGATGAGAAGTCTGATTGCAGCCAGACTGCTGCAAGCTAAACAGGGACCAACAGCAGAGGATGTTGCCAAACGTGAAAGGCAAAGCCAGGTACTGAGTTTTTCCAACCTCAGCACCCACAATCAGCCCAGCAGTGTGCCCTAAGGCTGGGTCTAAGGAATGAAGACCCTGCAGGAGAATCTCACCAGGCCAAGTTCACAAGCTGCCTCAGGCTCTGGGGCCCAGTGGGCTGGGACAGGCAGCCCTGGCACATTTGGGATCAGAGGCTTCAGAGAGGAAACCCGTCCATCGAGTTATCTCTGCACTTGCAGCAAGGCAAGGACTGCAGGCTGGGGCAATATCCATCTGCAGGCCAATGAGCAGAGCTGAACATCAACAGATGAGCTTTCAGGCACATCAGGTGTCTCCCAGAATTGACAAACCCCAGATTTCCAAGTTAAATTCCTTCTGTTTAGTGCAGACCTCTGCCTCTGTCTCCCTAGAAAAAGCCTGTGGTAGGCAGAGCTCCCTCTGCTTTTTTCAGCTACACGAGTTAATCTGATAGAAATATCTCCATCTCCAAACCTCCAGCTGACTGTTTTCTTAGGCCACCACAGCTCTAGCACTGCCTCTACACACTGTACACCTTCACCAAAAGGTAGGGATAGCATTCCCAACCACCTCCAACACCATCTGCACATTCCCTGCCACAGTCATCTTCTGCAGTCCAGGACACACCCGACCCCTGCTCTGCCTGAATTTCAGACCCCATGTGCCAGCTACAAATCCAGCCTAGCTCAGAGGTCACACACCACTTTCCCTTCTCAGTGGCACACAAGCTCTCTTGCTGCTTCAATTCCTGGCACAGGCTAACCTCCATTTTAAGGGCAAACCTCATCCCAACCTGTTCATCTTTCACTGAACCTTCAAAAAAAAAATAAATTGGTGGAACAGCAGTAAAAGTCATGTTCAGTTTGAGCTCCCCTGGGTCCTACCCAGAGCTACTGACCTAAAATTCATTTGGTGCAGAACTGCAACTCCTGTCACGCAGCCAGGCTGAACCTGCCATCTCTTAATGGTACAGCAGAGGATGCAAAGCACATGGTGGTGCTGCCCACAGCTTCACCAGGTAACAGTACACACTCAGAAACACAAACAGGTGCTTTAAACACTTGGTATCACTCGAGTCCCTGGGCCTGATACCACAGCACAGACACGTCAGTCCATCTTACTTGGAGGTTACTCACCCACAGATCTTTGTTGGTCTCCTTTGGGCCTGAAACTTCAGTAATTATCTTACTAATCCTTAAAGAAACATTGCTGCTCTCTCCTGAATGGCTCAGGCCTGGCAAAGCTGGTACTGACCCCAACCCACAAGCTGATGTCAGCATGTCCCACCTGAGAGGGTGAGCACAGCCCAGCCAGGCTTCTCAAGACACTTCCAAAATTCAGAAATGCTCATTTAGATCAGTGTTATGGGGACGTGGGGGCAGGAAATACTGTTATTACTGAGTCTTAGTGCCAGAGCCCTCCTACATGGAGAAAAAGGAGGATTTGTTAATTTAACAAAAAACTGTCAGCCCAACAGGGCAGCACCCATGGATGTTTCTGGCAGGCTCACACAACCTGCTTCTACACATGCAGTGGCAGATGACTTCATATTCACCAGTCCTGTCCCTCCAGCTGCCAGGAGAGCTGGATTTAACTATTTCTCAGGGTTGTGAGACACTTCTACAGCACAACCACTAACACAAGGCAACATCAAGTCTTTTACTCTTCCCACTCACAAAGCCAAATTCGAGAGCCTTGGGCTCTTAGGAGAGGCACCATGAAGGACCTGGCTCCTCCAACTCCCACCATTAGTGCGTGACAGGACCTACCTCACCAGGTCTCCTGCGGGGTTGTAGGATGTGTATGTCTGGGACCGAGTCTGTGGGCAATAAATACATCAATGACTTTGTGGAGGTGGAAGAGACCTTTTTAATAAACATGATTCAAATAAAATAAAATAAAAAAAAAAATCCCTCTGAACTGCCACTGTGAGAAGAGTTCAGATAACTAGCACAGAAGATGATGCTATATGTGCACGATGGAGGGAGAAGGGAAGAAAAGAACAAGCTGTCACCAGCTTGATCAGCTTCCTCAGTAAATCAGCATAAACCAGCTCAGCAAAACTCTCCAGATAAAATATCGGTGGAACCATGAGAAACAACTCAAATCAAAACAAAGAGAAATCCCTACATCAGAAGGCGCTACATTAGAATAACCAGCGAAATACTGAGTGCTGCTGGAGCCGCAGCAATGGCAGGGAGACAGGTGAGATCTGCCAGTCGTTCCTGGGGTCAGGAATAGCCACACAGTGAGGGGACTCACTCAGTCCTTTCACAGGCAGTGTTTGTGTGTGCTAGAGGGGGTGTTGGTGGCAGGGAGGTCAGGCTATCGAACGAGGTGGTGGTGCAGAGTGGCAGCAACGGAGGGTGAAGGGCAGCACTCAACGATGTCAACTCCATCTTGCTCTGTGTTAGTGCAAATAGTCGTCTACTCTGGCAAAGGAGCAGGAGCCCAAGCCCACACGAGCCATGAGCCGCAAACACTCCGAGGCCTGGCCCAGGGCAAGCATCAGCGGGGGCTGCTTTGGCAGGTTCTGAGATTCTGTGGGGGCAAAGAAAGAAATCCGTTTAAAGAGGTGTCCCGGCTGTGTGCCAGCTCACCTGCACTCGGGTCCCTGTCAGTCCCCACTGGGCACCCAGCCCAGCATCCCTGGCAGGAGGTGCTGGCTCTGGAGGGAAGTTACTCCTTGAGTTCCGCCGGCTCTGTGCTGCTGCTCCTCCACATACCCCCCACCCATGACACGTCCCACGGCTCAGCAGGGCCTTTGAGAGAGCGCTGCTGTGGGGGCCAGAGCAACAAAAAGGCAGTGAAGCTCCTGCTGATGCTGTCTGACAGAAAACCCTCAATGCATGAGAGACTGAAGCATGGAAGAATTAGGAAATGCAGGAGAAAACTGCCACCAAGTGAGAGCAAGCTCTCCACCTCTCACGCTTGTGCAAGGCTACACAGCAGCCCAAGCCCTGGACAAACTCTTCTCTGCATCTTTACAAGTGCATGTTCACTGTGCAAGCACGAGGGAACCCTCAGCTGAGCTGGACAAGGTGTCTTGTGACCTGTGTGATGAAGCATGTCCAGACACCATCTTCCAGTCCCCAGCAACAGAAAGAGAGGCCAAAACTAAACACAAGAACTCCTGAACTTTCCCTAACACTTGCAGGCTTGCCCACCACAGGACAGCCTTTGAGAGCAGGTGTGTCCAGGGGGAGCAGCTCCCATAGGAACCAGATCTTACCCAATATAGCACTATTGAGAGCAGCACACACAGGTTCCCTCTGGATCGGGTCCAGCTGTTGGCCAACGGGGCAGTTCCAAGGGTCTGAGTAAGCTAACAAGCTAAAGGCGTCCTGTGTGAGAGAACAGAGAGGCACAGTGAGGTCCTGCAAGGCTGCAAACACACAGGAGAACAGCCAAGTCCATCAGCTGGGGCACCTCCTGCCATCACCACGGTGACAGGTGCCTACCTCCTGAAAAGAAATGGCCCTTTTCTTCTTGGCAGCAAAGGACCACACTGGGCCATCAAGATAGTGGGTTAAAGAGGGTGCCCCCTCCACCTGGCAGGGGAGCCAGCACAGGAAGGCAGGTAGAGTGTCACCTGGAGAGAAGAAGAGCATGCAGTTGCTCCAGAAAGGCAGGCAGGAGCTGTAGTTCTTCTCTCCTGTGCTGAGAATTGAGTGTAGATGCTCTATGTTCATGGTTTGACCTCTGATCCCCACACAGGCCCCCTCTTCCTCAGCGAGTGCAGAAGTGGGGGCTACCCACGGTCTGCAAGGGAACCCACACCCCCAGTCCTGGCCCAGAGAACTGCTGCAATGCAGCACAAGGCCCAGGCTTACCTGAAGCATCTTTTTGTGCACGGTGTTCTTCCCATATTCTCTGCAAAGCTGCTCGCTCAGGATCTGCAGCTCCCGCCCAAACTGGATCATTCTCTCGGTGGCAGCGTGGTTCCCTCCACAGAGCTGCCTCTGGGGACAGCTGTCTTCTGGAGGAAGGGCAGTGGAGAAGGAACAGTCATCTCTCCTTCCTCACCAATGCCCGCTCTGTGTCATGACACCCACAAACTCCTTCCCCTTCTGGAGCAGGTGGCTGCTCCCCGCTCTAAGTTTACCCCAGTGGAAGCTCTCTGTGATTCCTGCACTACAACAGCCAGCAGTGGGCTTTTCACAGTGCCTGAGAAGTACAGGAAAGATTTGAGCTCAGTTTAATGCCAGAGGACTACCTAGAAATCAAGTCTCCTGATAAAATCCCAGGAGCTTGCAACTCCAGCTGTGTTACCTTTTCATGTGTGTAGTACAACATACACAACACAGAAATCCCTTGGTTTAACAAACCCTGGACTCAGAAAACTTTCAGTCAGACATGCCAACACCACCAGCTTCCCAGTATTAGTGGCCACAAGACCCATTACAACTGGAGAAATCCCCAGTTTCAGAGGTAGTGTGGCAGATCCATCCTCTCCCTCCTGGCTAAATCACCCACAAACAGGACAGTCACAGCTGACCAGCTGTGCTGAGGCACAGCCCAGCTCAACTCCTCAGCTGGCACTTCTGCCAGGACTGCTCTGAGCTGGATTTCACGACCAGCACTGAACAAGCCTTTGACTCCTATTGCTTTCCCTGCTCCACAACATTGCCAGCACTGCTGTGAGACTGTGAAAACCCAGACCTAGTTTTAGTTCCAGGACAGATTCATTTTCCCCATGGAACAGGCACCTCGAGAACTTCATTTACAGGGTGGGGAAAGAAGCCCAAAGTACATGTTCTACTCCCCACTGTCCAATCACAGTTTTAACTCTTGATACCAGCTCTTTTTATTTCCCTTTACCCCTCCTGCCTCTGAGGCCCTACCCATGCTGGACTCATCCGTCTGCAGGATCTCTTCATGTTTGTAGGTGCCATTCATTATCCTGGTGGATGAATTTTCCAGGACTCCGTTGGGATAATGCTCAGCCTCCATTTCCATCTCGCTGTCACTGAGGTGAAAAGAGGGAAGAAAGGTTAGATCTCTAAATTAGAAAGGGAAGAAATTAAGAGCTCATGTGCCAAATGGTGCCCAGCAATGGCCAGCAGAGAAGGAAAGGTGCCAGCTGGACTACAGGGAGCCAGATGGTCTAAGTCAGTGTAGCAAAAATTGTTGCAGGCTTCTGAATACAATTTATGAAACAGGTTTCTGTTCTGGAAGTGCCTGTCATAATTCCAGGTGCAGAGTGCTTTGCATTTTCCCTTCAGGAAGTGTTCATCCCTGGGACAGCAAACAGCAGCCAGACAATAGATAACACACTAACAGACTGCACAGGAGGGGAATCTTGGCTAAGCCCTCAGTCCTTGCAGAGAGTGCAATACAGAACACTTAAATGTTCAAGACAGCAGGTTGGCTGAGACTGCTGAATAACTACTGATTAGAGTGTCTAGACAAACCCATGGCACCAGTGTAATGGGACAGCTTGGTGTCTGGAACAGGAGCATCATAATATTCCTGATGAGATAAGCCTCCAAGCCTGAGCCACAGAGGGGAAACTGGAATGGGTTTGTGGCAGCTGGGAATTGTAGATACCAAATATTGCTCAGAAGGGCAGGACAGATGACCTTCTAGCTCCTCAGAAAGCAGACCCTTTCTCACCATCCCACTCTCACTCAGGTGTCTCCAGAGGAAAAAAAAAATACCTGGTTTCTTGATTACTCGTACTACTGTGCTGCTGAGATTTGGTAGAATCTGTAGAATTGGACTCAGAGTAGTTCACAGATGAGGGGGAAGAGGAGGAGGAAGATGAAGATGATGAACTCAGTGCTGGGTATTTACTGTGACTCTGTTTGCTTTTTGTGGACATGACTCCATTGCTACAGGTTGGACTATCTGCTCCTGGAAGCCAAGAAGAAAGAAAAATAAGACCAGGCTGACAATATTACTCTGTTGTGAAGTCAACAATTTGGCACAAGAGGCTTTGCTTTCCTGACCTCCTCTCACCACTGCATCAGTGAGACACTGAGTCACCGGTGGCTGAACTAAAGGGCCGCCTTCAAAACCTTCTTTATTCTGGAAAAAACCTGCTCTGCAGACAACTAATGCAAAACCAATAAATAACTAATGCAAAACCAATTCTGCAACAGTGTAGAGACACACATGCTAACTAACAGTACATCTCCTCAGCTGGGTGTCAGAAAGGAAAGGAGCATTTCATGGAATCATGTCCACCTCAGACACCTGCTCTTCTGTCCTAGTTAAAACAGCTGGGACCAGTTCATCACTGGATGGGTGTAACCCAAAACTGTGTATTCTATAGCCTTCCATGCCATTTCCCAGAAACTCTTATCAATGAACCATTTACACCATCTGCCCATAGAGCCTGACTCCTCAGGCTATAAACTAGGGGTTAAGAAGCCTGTGAGATAGGAGGATGCTCTTGTCCTCACACCCTTTGTGGAGCTTCTCGCCCTGAGGGAAGTACTGGGCATTCCTGCCTGAACTGGAGGATATATAATCTTGGAGTCTTGGAACTTTTTGAACCACTCGTGGGATCCAGAGGAAGACTGCAGATCACCACTCTCAACCAGACTGAGACCACCACGCTTGACCAGACTGCACCAGCACTCTCACCAACAGGTTTTCCCCTCTCCTTTTACTTTGGACTCGGGGGGGCCAAAGAACACCACTCTGCTCACACCCCAGGGTGCTGGGTTATACATCTGGGTTTTGTGGGTTAAAACCAATTGTTTGTCTGTATAATCATACTTATTGTATTATTTTATTAAATTGTTATCCTGACTTATAATCTCTCTTTTGAGTTGAGTTCATTTCCCCTGCTGGTTTACCTTTAAACCAGCACTCTTGACTGCTGGTTTACCTTTAAACCAGCACATCTTCTCACGGGGAGACAGGGGGAACACACTTCTTACCGGTACTGTGAATGTGGGAGTTGCTCGATCCGTGTCTCGGACTGAGGCTGGGGGACCCGGGGTAACTGTCCTGGGATCGGGGGCTGCGGGCGCTGAAACAACGCACCTCGCTGTCCGTGCCGTTCACCATCTCCACGAACTGCCGACACCTGGTTTCATAGGAGGGGAGAAGGGGAAAAGGGTGTGTGACAGCCAGGATGCTCTGCACTGAGCCCTCCTCAGCTCCCGAGTGGAGAAGTCCTAGAAACCGCGAAGGAGTTAAAACCCCTTTGCTTTCAAAAGGACATTTCAGACTCCTGATGCCTTTGTGAGTGCTCTGATAAAGCTACAGGAAGAAGGAATCCAGAAACTGCAGCTTTGATGCTAATAATTGTTGAGACATTCCTAAAAACCAAGTTTAATTCCACTGTGCTAAGAAGAAACTGATCCTTTACAGCTTTCACCTCCACCTCCTCTGTAGGTACTCCAAAATTCAACTGTGGGAGATTTTTTTCAAGGGGAAGATACTAAATCTGTCAAACATCATAGGTCCTTCACTGCTCCATCAACCTAAAAACACTGGTGGCCAATGGAAAATAGAGAAGAAAGAGTAAAAAATTTAGTGACAGTGAGGACAGCTCCTCATTTAGCTTTACTGGGAACTGTCCTCATGTCTCAGAAGGTTGGGAGAGCCGCTCAGTACAGCTGGAGAACTGGAACATTTTTTCCTTTAGTCTCTACCCCACACAGCTTTTTCCATTCATCTGCCTTTCCAGGAACCTCCACAGTGACTGCCACTGCTCCAGCAATGCAGGTTCTCCACAAGACAAGTGAACACCACCTGTGAAGGAGTTTCTGGCAGTCAGCAGAGCTAAAAGTCACCCAACTCTGCCTGACCTCACGAGGCAAAGCCATACTGGCTCTGAGCAGCAAAGGGCTACAAGCACTATACAAAGGACTCCCAAAGGGAATCTCAGTTGGAATTCAGAGCAATGTGTGCAGCTGGCCTGGATGTCTGGGCAGCCTCTTCTCTCCTGCATCTACACATTTCAGGAGTAGAGAGTATAAAGCTATTCATACTTACTTTAACATGAAGAGCAGGTTGGGGTTATGTTCTAGGAGGCCAGGATAGAGTTGCTGGGTGGCTTCTATAGCCTCTCCCACTCTGCCTGCTAATACTAGCTTCTGTATTCCTGAAAGCAAAGGGAGACCTGGTGACACACAGGACCAGCCCACAGGAACAGCCAGAAGGGCTGTCTCATATATACCACCCAGCTCCCCACAACCACCTTGCACAAGGGCTTGGGAGAACTGGGGACCACATTTTGTTTATTATGGATTAGGGTGAGGAAAATCATGTGAAAATGAGGGAGGATTTCTTAGCAGCAAAAAAATACCCAGAGCAGAAGGTTCTGAAGGATGTAGTAGGTGAGCTGGGGTGGGGTGCTCTGAGACTTTAGTCCTTTAGCCACAGAGCTCTGCAGCAATGGGAAAGAAAGCAGGACATGCCAGCTGGATGGAAACAAGGAGGCTGCTGGGAAAATGACAATTTCAGAGGGAAGCCCCTAAGTCACCCCATATTACATCCTCTGCCTGGTTCATGCTTGGAAGTGTATGTCTGGCTGGGAATCAGATAAGAGGAGTGTTCTTAGAGGGTCTGTGGGCTTAAACCACAGCACAGTATCCCCAATATCCCCACCTCTAAGCAGAAGTAATTATATCAACAAACTGGGTTCCTGCAAGCCTCACCTCAATGTATTGAGAGAATTAACCAGAGAATTAACCTGAGTTTGGCCTGCAATGAGCCAAACTGGCTCCTAGAACCAGCTGTTGACTAAGCTAGAAACAGCTCAGCAAGTTGTACATTTTCAGGAGCTGTAAAGAGACAGGGCAGAAGACACCTATCATGCTGGGTGTTCATGTCCCATGTATGTTCCTTCAGTGGGCCAGAAGACACAAGTGCCAGACTCATCTTGAAATCTCATCCCTAAACGCTCAGAGAAGCTGCTGATCTACAGATTTGCATTTTATTTTTTTTCTAAGTGTAATTAAAACTAAAACTGCATTGTTTTTCCAGCACTCCTTATAAGCAACAGAGGGAAGTTTTTGAATGGCCTGTGAGGTGCTTTGCAAGCAGAGGCTCAGATAGTAAGGCTGTGGCTTTTGCTAACCATGAGCAGTTGGAAGCCCAGCCTGGTAAATCCTCATTAACAATCCCCAGTAACAAACTGCAATGACTTGTCTTGGCTCCCACTTCTCACTGTCTATTAGCTTGTTATGGTAGCTGAAAGCTGGAATCAAAGCTGTGACTCTCACACCAACACAAGAGCTCTCACTTCACTCTGTTCCTTCCTCGCACGTCCGTTTTTAAGTCTTGCTGCTTTTGACAGCTCCCTGCTCTGCCTCATTTGGCAACTCTCAGGGATGCCATTCCCTTTCTCATTTTCCCTTCTTTTTTGTTTTCCCATCTGTGTTTTCCTCACACCTTTTATTTAAGCCCCAGCTTGGAAGCTCTGTGTCCCCTCCCTCCTCTTGCCTCGTCCCCTGCCCTCAGACAAACGCGAGGCTCTGCCGGCTAAACCCACACCAGTGGGAACACTGGCTGGGGTCAGGGTTGCATAATGCATGACCTGGAAAGCACAAAAGCCCATCAGCACTAACAGGCAGTAACTACAAGTTATTTAAAAAGCAGAGTCCCCAGATGAACCTGAATGCTGGCTAAGCATACGCAATGTATGGAGAGCGAGCCACAAAGGGGCACAGGAGGAGCAGTTCACAAAGGGAAGGGCAATGCACTGGGTGGGATGCAGCCTGTATTCAACAGCCAGAAGAATGCAGAAAGCACACCAATGTTCTGCCACTCTGCAGTCTGAGCCTGTGAATAGAAAAGCTTAAAATAAAAGGTACAGCGGGGGAAAGCTGCGGGCCTGATTCTGCAGGAGCCAAAAGCCTTACAAGCTGAGAGATGAGCCACGTGGGAGGAAACAGCAGCAACCAAACCAGACAAAATATGAATTCTTCACCTAGTGTGAGCTAAACACCCTGGCTGTGAAAACAAAAAACCCTCAGTATACAAAAATGTCACCTGAAATCCAAATGTGCAGATGGACTGGGAGAGTCCTTAACTCTGGGAGCTGCAGTCAGAACAGAGGGATGTGTCTGGGTCCCTGTGACTATGGGACTGCCCCTGCTGCAACAGCCTGCAGCAAAGGACTCAAATCCAAAGGGATCTCTGGTGCACACTGACCTCAGCTCAGGCAAAGGCCAAGCACAGCAGACAGGTAAAGGCAAGAACAGGGCAGTTCTCCAGGCAGAGGTGGCAGAGGGTGGAGGGGACACAGTGATGATGGAAAAAGTGCTCCCAGCAGAGGTTCCCAAGCTCTACTGACCCACCCAGTGTGCTGTGGAGAGCTTTATAATGTCATGGAGTAACTTTTCTGCTTCCACAGCACTTCACTCCTCTGCAGAGTCCTGAAGGAACACGTGGCCAGTGTGCCACACTTTGGGAATGACTTACTTTGTCTATTCTTTATTGAGGTCTGTTCTTCCTGGATTGTGGTGTCTGTGACTCTGGCAAAGGCAGTTGCTGTGGAACAGTACCCATGATGAACCAAATATGATGAAACCATACTAGAAAAAAAGAAAATACAAAGAGATGAAGTGACATTGGTGAAACAGGATCATCACACTGGAGAAAAAAAAAGAAAGCAACACAACAGAAGTTGCAATTTCAGTGACAAACTCAGCTTGCTTAGGACAGAACCAGGGTCCTACTTCTGGGTCCAAACAGTGTAAATTTACAGGAGAGGCACCACATCCTCTGCAAACAGGAGAGAGGCTCTAAATTCACCTTACAGAGGGGAAAAAAATAAAATATTAAGGCTCTTAATGCATACACAGTATTTATTGATTTGATGACTGCTGTCCAAGGGTCACTTGTAAGGTCTCAGTATTATGTTACTGCCAGTGACACCCTATATAGATATAAATCTGAATCCCAGAGAGGTTCATGGCTTTCAAGTAGATCTAAAAAAGAAAAAAATATTCTGGTCCTGAATTTCTTCCATCATTTATTTTGCCAGCAATTATATCTTTAGTAGTTGAATCTCCTTATGAATTCTACACATTCACAGATACTCTGATCTGATGACTGTCAGCAGTGATTTTAAAAACATAAACACACTTTGAAGTTGCATTTTCAAAAAATGTTGCGGGGGAGGAGGCAGCATCACCATCAGAAAACAAACACAACAACATCATCTTTCTGAACAGACCATTTCTAACACACTTGTGCCTTCCCAGGACATGGTGAGTAAATATTAATGCTCACTGGATTTTAACAAAATCTAAAGAACCAGCACAGGATTTCAAAGCTTGTCATGATGAATCTCAAAAAAAGGCTTCCCATGATGAAGCTGGCATTGATCTGATCAAGTCACAGCTCAAAGCACACGTTCAACTCGGCCACTTTCAGTATAAGGAAGAAGTATTTTATGAGTCAGCAATAATTTTGAGGTGTAACATTGTATGCAGGTGTGTAATTTCCAAAAGTTTTTTTAAGTACAGGTGCTTCTGCCCTTGTAATGTCACCTGTGAGGAACTCCAGCGTGGTGACCCTGACACCTCTACCATGCCTGTCAGACAAAACAGTTCTGGAGAACAGTAGGAACAAATACAGGGATAAACTGGTCTTCTAAAGGGATGTCATGGCTTTCTAATTTTGATCCATTTTTGGAAAGGAGTCTGGAAGCAGTCAAAAAAGGGATGCTTTTGCAGTGCACTTAGTTGTATTTCACAGAGTCTTTCAGCAAAGCCTCTCAAAGAAATAGTGTTATGATGTGTTATGAGGAAAGGTCCAACATGGTTAAATGTTCAGTTAAATAACAGAGGGGCAAAAAAATGGTCTGTTTTACTGGGGAAAGGAAAAAAACCCCACTCTAGAGCTGCAGGAACCCATTAACATATTCATAAAATTGAGGCTGACACTGCACTCACCCACTGCAGGTGTTTTTATGTTCAAAGCTCATAGGATCATAGATCATTAAGGTTGGAAAGGACCTCCAACATCAACAAGTCCAGCCTTTGACCAAACACCATCATGTCAACTAAGCCACAGCACTAAGTGCAACATCCAGCTGTTTCTTGAACACTTCCAGGGATGGTGACTCCACCACTTCTCTGGACAGCCTGTTCCAATGCCTGACCAGCCTTTCAATGAAGAAATTCTTCCTGGTGTCCAATCTAAGCCTCTTGTGGTGCAACTTGTGGCCATCTCCTCTTGTCCCATCACTCACATGTTACCTGGGAGAGGAGACCAACCCCCACCTGGCCACAGCCTCCTGTCAGGGAGTTGTAGAAAGCAAGAAGGTCCCCCATGAGCCTCCTTTCCTCCAGGCTGGACCCCCCCAGCTCCCTCAGCTGCTCCTAATCAGACTTGAGCTCCAGATCCTTCCACAGGCCCACTGCCCTCCTCTGGACACACTCCAGCACCTCAGTGTGTCTTCAGGCAGAAGATGCTCCTGACTTCTGACAACTCTTGTCAATTGTTCTCATCAAGTTCCACTCAATCCCTTTTGCAATGGGAACTGCATTCAGTATTGAAAAATTTATGAAGTGTCATAATGTGCTTTCAGTTTTTGGAAGCCTTTGGTTTAGGCTATTTCTTGCTCTTTCATTTCTAGGTTCAGCTGATTTACACCCTGGCTTTTCTCCTGTGTTTTCATGGTGTCCTCTCCCCTCCCCTTCCCCCAGTGCCTCACCTCAAAACGTTATGTTCCTCCATCCCTACAATCTTTCGTGCATTTTTGGCTGAAAACTTCTCCCATACCTTTTACATTTGAAACAGCAGCAACCCAGACAGGGAAAACCACTGAACGACAAAACGGAGGGCAAAACAATTCGAGCAAAAACGCACCGAGGGGCAATTTTTGCCATCAGAGAGCATAAATCAGCATTTAAAGCCTAAGAAGGTGGACAGCAGGGCAGGGACTTACTTCTGCAGCATGGCTTGCCACTCGCCCAGCCTGTCTCCTATGGGAAATCGCTTAATGGTGCTCTGGATCTTCGCCCGCCACTCCCTCATGTAGTCCTCGATGTCGAACACAAAGGGCTGCTGCCCAAAGTTGGCATCCACGATCTCTCCTGGAGTCTGGAGACCCACTGTGGGGTAGAGATTTGACTGGAAAGGGAGAAAAAAACAAAAAACAAACCCTGTGTTAAATGCAGCTTTCTCTTCCTGGTTCCAGTTACGTGGTTTGTTGAGACAAAAGAGCCGCTCTTTAAATTGAAATAAATATAATGGAATAGGAAGAGGCAACAGCCCCTTAGGTGCTTCTCAGGGAACCCTGTGACTTATTGTGCAGTTATAAAAGTTACTGCATAAAACCAGAACAACAGGTTCAATCCTCCAGCAGCCTGTGATTGAGCTGTGACTGCTTCTGTAGATGGCTTAGTTTTCTGCAATTTCTACCAAAGTTCAAGATCCAGCAGATAATAATTAACATAATAATAATTAACATGGTATTTAATATAATAATAATATAATAAGAATAATAATGAGAAGAAACAATGAAAGGTGCATCATCTCAAACAACAGATCTATGTGTTCTCTGCTGTTTCAACTGAATTATTTTATCCCTTGGAAGTTGCTATCACGATATTTGACAGATGAATTTCATATTAAGAACAAGTCTATGGATCCAAATGGAAGCTTTGACACACCACCAGGACATGAGGAAAAGAGAAAGGTTCCCACCATGAAAATACCTCTAAAATTCAGCCAATAATTCAGCTTCTAAAGATGATCTAATTGAAAATAGGTGGCCAAAGTCTACCTAGAAGTTCTCTGAATTCACACTATTTTAAGAATAAGCTTATGCATACAAATTGAATTCCTGAGCCCACTTAGATGTTGGGAAAAGAGAAACAGCATCAGAAAAGGTACAGGGGTGGCACGATACAGAAGAGCTACCAGAGGAAAATGCTGTATTTGAAGTCAGTCTCTCTATTCTTTCAAAAGTGGCTGACAAGGAAATATCTCTAATGAGGAATCAGATCTTTTTCACAGACCATACTTAAGACTTTTTAATAAACTGTTTAGTATTATAAACCCAAGAACTTCCAAAGCCAGGAATCAGACACCCAAAACACTTAGAAGGAAAAAAAAAACAATTTACAAGATATCATGTATTTTTCAGCCATTTCTGGGCATGTTAATTTTTGAGGGGAAGCTGCTTCCCCTCAACTTCTCTAAAATCATCTCAGAGTTAAAATTCCATTTCTCACACATGGGATGTGTTCTCTCTGTTTAGCAACTGCTGGGAACTACATGTATCTCCAGCACCCTGCCACATGCAGGGAGAGTTTGTCCCAGAGACCACTGACCTGCCAAGTTCTTCAGGCACACCTTCCCCGTGACATCTGGACCATGTCTTGCCCTTGGTGTTGGTGGCCAGTTGCTCACAACCCCCTTGCTGATCTCGACCTGTTTTTTGACCCCTTTCTCCCTTTCTACTCCTGCAATCCCAACCTGGGCTCTTCCACATTCTGCTTTTTTTCATTTCCTATTGTTCTGGCAAACCTCCAGACAGGACAGACCTGATACAGGCTTGTATAAGGAAGAGTTGGGCCTAAGCATTGGCTTAAACTGGCAAAAAAGGGGAAACTCCCTCTGCGGGAACTCACTTCTATTTCAAGCAGTTATTCTGGTATTAACTTCAGCTTGTGCTAAGCCAAAATGTGGTTTTTCCCACTGTTGTATTTTTGTACAAATGCAAAAGCCTTTAGAGGAAACCGAAACAAGATGAACCAAATATGTCTCGCCGTGTCTGACGCTGGTTTTCAACTTAAAGGATCCACTTTAGCTTCCTAATACTGCAAATATTGCAAAATATTGTCTTCACCAGTTGCCTCTGAAACGGAAATTTTGGAAAAAGCACTTCAAGGAAATGATTTCTAAACTGGTGTTGTTTTGAAGGGTCAATTTAATTCCTTGTGCAATCTCACCAACATGGAAACCCTAAAAGTTGTTTAAGCTTAAAATGCATGGAAGTAATGGGGCTTATTGGCCAAGCTTCTCACTGATGTGTGTTATCTGACAGGTTCCCATGGGTTGTAACACAAGGAAAAGCTCTCACAGCCTCTCCTGGGGGATCAGATCCACAGCCAAAAATTCATGTGGAGCTGCTCAAACCAGAGCACTTCAAGGGTCACTCAGGTAAGTTTTCTGTTCCCACTCCTGTCTGCAGTTAAATTTTTAGACTGCAGCTTTAGAAGGTGAAGAACACAGATTGCATTCCACCTCTTTCCTATGATGGATGCTTTGTGTTTGAGCCTGGATCACAGTGCTGTAATAAATGGAAAAATCCCACCTGCAAATTACATCAACTTCAAATTCCCTGTTACCTCAAGACTTCTACAATCTCTGACAATAGTCATTATACTTAAAATAAAACAAAAGCCTGTCTTGGGTTGGCACCCTCTTCTTCAGGAAAGGCACTGGTAACCTCAACTGTTTGGAACAACCAAGAATCCATGGATCAAGGGAGCAAAAAGGGCCAGAAGAGGACATGGAATACATCAGTATCTGCAAGGGTGAAGGAAGAAGGCAGTAATCCAAGGGAAGGATATTGGAAAAGAGAATGTTGAAGCTGGGTGCAGGCATCCCTAGGATGAAGCTGCCAGCACAGCAGCAGAGCCATTTAGTATATGGAGAGGAATGTCCAAAATCCACATGGAGGCAGAAGTCTCCCATTCTTGCTCACATCCACAGCTAAGGGGTGACATGACCCACACAGGCTTCTCTCATCCTCTTTTTAAAGAGGAATTATCTCATGAAGGATAATTCTCAATAGCAGGAGGCCTACAGGGCATCAGCTGTTCTCCTTCCTGGCCCAGAAAAACAGTGTTATGGATTAGCTGCTGCTGTAAAAGCCAGAAGGGGATTTCCACGGAAAACAGCTCAGCAAACTGGCTGGTAAAAGGCACAGAGACACCAATTAACCACTGGAGACTCCACTGTAAGGCATCTGAGTAGCTGATCCCAAAACCCACCTGACCAGGTCTTCTCCCAGTTTCACACTAAAACATCTCCTCTGCACAGGACACAGATGAAATGAGCCCGAGATCCTGTAAGGATGATCTGGCCAGATCGAGGAACAGCAGGACAGGGAGATGCCCTGGGCTCAGAAGGGTTTTGAATTCAATCACTGCGAGACCTCCCTGCTGCCAAACCCCTTCAGTGGATCTACTGGTGTTGGCCTGACCTGGTTTTATCTGCTACTCCTAAACACATCTTCCTTGTCCAGGAACACTTGGGTCTGAAAAAGAGGGACCGTTTTCTTGTTCATGACCCACTGTGAAAGTTGTGCTTTTGTAAGGCCCAGCTGGACATCACTGCCTGGAGTAACTCAGGAGGTCTCACTGCACTCAGGAGTAGCTCAGCAGCAGGGCTGGTGAACCCCAGGAGTAACTGTCAGGCCCACATGGATGGCAAATACATTCCTCCAGCAGTTCCATGAGCCAGTTCTTCATCATGGGCTTGTGAAAAACCTGTGCAATGAGAGCACACACCACAGGAGGCTGAGCCTGGTCCCCTTCTCAGAACTCCACTGTGGCTGCAAAACTTGGGCAAGAGAGGAAGAAGCTGAGAAAAATAACATTAGGCATTTTGGGGCTCTCAGATGATGGGATATGAGAGGCTACCCTATAACTTTGCACAAATACCCCTCACAGCTGAAGTTGCATTTGGAAGACAGTGACCTGCAAAGAAGTCTGAATCCTTGCTTTAATTCCAGGGGAAGAAGCAACATATTCTTAGAGGTGGTGAGGGATGAGAGGAGGCATGTGAGTAGGCCACAAACCCAGTCACAGGATCAGGAAGTTTCAGAAAAAGGAGCATCCACATAATTCAGTAATGTGTGTTACCATGTTGTTTTTTTTTTAACAGGGCATCAAACAGAAAAAAAAATCACACCCCCACACTCTTCCCCCTCCCTTCTGTTTGCATCCTTAATTAAAATACTGAAAATAGGTGTACTTACAGGGAGGTCTGTAAAGGCTATACCTGTGGGGGGAAAAATATTAGAATTAAAAAGACAAAGGATTTTTTTCCCTGCTTGCCTACATCCTCAACATGCTAAAAACGTTACTGTATTTCAGTAAATCCCAGCTTTGACCCTGCATTTCACCACCTGACATATTTAGAAGTAACTTCCCTCCCCAGCCCCCTCCACTGCAAAATTTTGCATCTGAAGAAAGGTTCAGGGTTTCCGATGTCTCTCCCAAAAATTTGATTTTCTAAATGCAGCTCCTCTTTCCTTTGCTTCTCCCTCTGTTACTATGAAGGAGTTAGTTTGCAAGACTCACTATGGCTTTAGAAACAGAATTTTTGTATAACAGTGCTTTTGTTTAGGCTATAACTAGTTCTTCTTACCAGCCAGAGAGATTCAACACTTTGCATCACAGCTGGGGAACAGCCCTGCAACAAGACTGAGCTGGAGCCAGGAGCACCTGAGGAACACTGTGCAAGGAACAGCTGCACCCTCAACTCTGCTGCTGCACTTCCAAGTATAAGAAATGGGAAAAACCATGTATGGTTTCTCTTTTTATTAACACCTGGCATGCCAGAAAAGAGGCAGCTAAGCTGAGGCTGTTATTGCTCAGGATGGCTAACAGAGTTTTGGCTAGAGACAACACTCAGCCACAGTCAGGCTACCCCAGGCACAGCTCTGCAAACCCATCAGCCTGAAATGGTAATTTAAACCAGTTTTAGGAGTCAACACAGGAAACAAATAATTACTATTCAAAACAGCACAGATCCAAAATCAAGCGCTCAGAAAGAAATCCTAAATATTTTACTAAATAAAGTTAAATTAACATCCTGGCAGATAGCCAATACGGTTTAAGGAACGACCAAAATTTGTGCATACAGGTGATGTTGAACAGCTGGCTGAGGACAATGTTCAGTAAGCACTTCCCTCACCTCCTCACGTTGCCCAAATATTGTTCCTTACTCTGACCTTTCTTTTTTTTTCCACTCTGCAGTTGTTTTGCTCAGCTGGATGAAAGATTGTTTCTACCCTTATGCCAGAATGAGGTCAATCTCCTTGAGCCTGTTGTCCTGGAGTCCTCCTCTGCCCCCAGCATCACTGGGAGCCAAAGGTGGCCCGGCTCGTGTCGCTGTACGGCTGGAACTGCTTCCAGCACATGGACAGGGATACGGGTTTTGAGTGGACTACAAGGTGGGTGGAAAATTGGCTGGACTGTCAGGATCGAAGGGTTGTGATCAGCAGCTCAAAGTCCAGGAGCTGTCCCTCAGGGATCGATGGCAGGGCCAATACAGTTTAATGTCTTTACTAATGACCCCGAGGATGGGATGGAGTGTGGTCACAGCTGTCACCAAACAGCAGAGTGGACAACAGCCTGCAGGGCACAGTGCTACAGCTGGAGAGATGATCCAGCAAAAACCCCCCAGAGCTCAACAAAAGCGACTGAAGAGCCCTGCCACCAGGTTGTAATATTCCCAGAAAACAGGACAGGCTGGGTCTGACTGGAGATAAAGCAGAAGGGGATTCAGGGTCTTGCTGGGCAACAAGGAGAGCAGAGTGGTGGGTCTGTGCAGTGAGGGAGATCAACCACTTCCTGAGCTGTATTAGTGAGAGTAGAGCTGGGCTGTATTAGCAAAAGCATAGGTTAAAGGAAGGGATTTTTCCCTTCTCTTCCAGCCCCAGTGAGTCTACACTGTGGTATGATGTCCACTTTTGGGCTCTCCAACACAAGACATGCTGAGGCTGAAGTGAGTCCAGCAGAGGCCAGCAAGACAAAGAGAGGCTAAGGGAAGAGTCACTGTTCAGTCTTAAAAACATTAGGGCAGACACTTGTTGCTGCCTACAACTACCTTATGGGAGGGTATAGAAAAGACTTTTCTCAGAGATGCTTGGTGGCAGGAGACAGGAGGAAACAGAGACTAGCTGCAACATGGGGAAGTCTGATCAGAAAAATTCAGTATGGATGTGGTCAAACACTGAATTAGGGGACCAGAAAAAAACCCTGGGTGATCTCCATTCTTGAAGACAGTAAAAGCTTGATGAGTTTCTGAGCAACACAGTCTAGCTGGGCCTGCTTTCAGCAGGGTGTTGGATGCATGACCCCCAGGAATCCCTCCCAGCGAAAATTACTCTGTGATTCTATAAATAAACTTATGACACTGCCCTTATGATAAGACAAACGTATGTTTTGCACCTTTTGTTACACAACTAAGACTAATAAAATGCTTTATGCCACAGCACTCGATCTGTTGCACAAACACATTTGCTTAGAGTTCATCCTGCATCTGCACTGCTCCACACCTGCACCCAGCAGACTCAACAGCACAGAGTGAAACAATCACAGCTCCAACCAGGCAGCTGAATGTGAAACTGCATCCTCTCTCTGCAGCACCTCCAAACCCTGCATCCAATTTAAAACATCAACCTTCATAAATTTAAGAACTGGACAACTCAAGAAGTCAGGAGGCAAGAGCAAAGGTGTGAAGAGCCTCTCCTCTAAGTCCACAATGTTAACATGATCATCAAGGCAGTGATATAAAGGCATTAAATGAAGGGGGGACAAGAGATCAACACCTTCACCTGCCTTCTAATCAAAGGACTTCCAGCTTTCCATGACTAAAACACACTTATGCACGTCCCCATGCACACAATGTGGACCTCCTGGCCCGTCTCTACTCTCCACCCAGTAACAATCATCCTGTCTGCCTCACAGCTGGCCACTGTCCTCACAAGACACTTCAGAATTCAATTTGCACAAGACAACATGCATGTGGAGCCATGGCACTCCCCTGCCTGCATGTCAGGATACTCCTCCAGCATCTCTTTAGGCTACCACGATGCAGAGAATCCTTAAGCAGTGCTGATGGATTGCAATAAGCACCAAGACATTCAGCTATGAGCAACCTGATCCAGTGGAAGGTGTCCCTGCCCATAGCAGAGTAGTTGGAATGAGATGACCTTTAAGGTCCCTTCCAACCCAAACCATTCCAGGATTCTGTGATTTTAAATTTGATTAATCTGAAGTGTTGTTTTAAACAACCCAATGCTCTCGCTCTCTGCAAACTTCATTTGAAGTTTTCAGGACAAACCTACTAAATCTGGGACTGACACCTGTGGATCTCTATGACAACAGATTTCTTCATTATCCCTAATGTTTCCCTTAGTCTCTAAACTGGCTGCAGAATGGATATTTTACTTTACAGGTTAACTCAGTCTTTCCAAGAGCCTGCACTAGAACTCAAGCTACAGGAAGTTTTCTATGCCAAGACTTCAGAGGGTTGCGTGCTCTTTTTATAGTCCTGCTGCTCCATTTACCTTGGTCTGCTGTCAAAGTCTGAGATCTGAGACACTCCTACATTAGTTCCCGAGTAAACTCATCCACTTAAACCCAGAGACCTGTAGCAGTCACATCCTCTCCTTATGTCCTGGGCCAAGACTTTCTGTTTAACAGCTGGAGCTCCAACATTTCTCCCTCCTTC
The DNA here is from genome assembly GCF_003945725.1 of Corapipo altera. NCBI lineage: Eukaryota > Metazoa > Chordata > Aves > Passeriformes > Pipridae > Corapipo > Corapipo altera. The sequence goes on along the minus strand of NW_020884894.1, from coordinate 10,180,425 downwards.
TCTCCTAATTCACCCTCACCACATCTCATTGTACTTTTTACTGCCAGGACTCTGCTCAGAACTTGTCAAAAGCATTTCATCAGCAGCCAGAAGACATTCAAGACATTTTCCAGAACAGAGAATTAAGACTACATACGATGTCAAACAGTTTTCATGTGACGTCTCCAAACAAAGTTCAAGACTTAGCTCCAACCAGAACATCCAGAATTTGTGATGGCCAAGAAAACAGTTCTTATACAGTGCTCCTGATGGATCTGATTAAATGAAAAAGTATGGAGACAATGGAAGATAAAAGTTAAGCAACAGAAGAAATTGCAAGGAAAACAAAAGGGGGGTGTCTAATTAACAGATGAAAAGGAGAGGACTGAAATGGTGAAGAGAGAAGTGGAAAGACAAAGCTACAGTAATTCCATTAAAAGCAAGACAAATTCAAACTCTGAAACCCTACTCTCAAGCTAACTGGCCTCACAAAGGGGCTCATTAGTCTCATGAATATTTTTAGTATCTGCAGCAGGATTACACAATGATCTCATCTCCTAAGAGGAGATGTAGACAGCTACAGGGGCTTTATGTCAGGGAACATCAGGAAAAAACACATTCAACCCCTTCCTGGTAAACCCTGGGTTTACACAACACCGAAATGAGATTCTCGAGTTAGCACAAAATATCATGAAAAGTTCAAGATCTTCAAGGAGATGCTTCCATCGGTGAAGAAAGCATTCTGACTTCCAGATAAATTGCCTCTGCCTCCATTTGGCCTCGGTTCCTCTGCTGACACCTGCCTCACCTCCTCCCTCACATGTGTCCTCCTGAGCCCACGAGGAGCTGTGTAACAGCCAGGTGACTGCCATCTGTGGTCAAGGGCTCCTCTCCTCAGCAATCCACAGGAAGCACTTCTCTTGGACGCTGTGTTTCTTTTCCAGTGACACAAACAGACACCACTGGCCCTTAACAATAGTCCTTCCTGGATGAGGTTTTCATTCTGATTTTGTAAAAAAGGCAGTAAAATGTTCCTGCAGCTCTTGTGGGGTCACCCAGCAAGGACTGAGGTCTGCTGCTCTGTGGCACTTCCATCCCTGTCTCCTCTAACCACAACATCTCTCCTCTCTCAGTACAACCATTATGTTACCACAGCTCAAAGAGAAGCTGGTACACACAGCAGCCAGTTGTGAATGCTCAGCTGGGTCTTCTACCTGGCATTTTCTCAGACAGCTCATGTCTTGCACTGTAAGTCTGAAGAGCCCAAGAGGACACCCAGGGCACAGCAATGCTGATATCTGATGCTGTTCTCCAAGCACAGTTCCCTTCCTTTCCTGTTTCTTCCCACTGGCATTGTTCACCGCTGGGATAGGCTGTTCCCCAAGGAGTCATTCAGTGCCAGATCAGAAAAACACAAGCTTTCCATCCAAAAAAGCCCTTTCTTTGAAGGAAAAGGAGCACTAAAATTTAAGAAGGGAAGACTAGATCACTTCACTGCTGCAAAGCACTCCCAATGTCCCAAACAAACCAGATCTCTGAGCAGGACACAAGGTAAAGAATCACAGGGTGGCAATGATGAAAGGCAACACAGAATTACTGAACTGGGCTCTTTGTTCAGCTACATCTGCTCAGACACTCAGGCACAACATGGTCCTGGGAATGGAACGGAGAAGGAGCAAGTGACAACTTTCCAACTGACACAGCTTATACTGTGCAGATTCCTGACCATTAAAAATATATTAAATTTCAAATTAACAAATTCATATTCATTAAATAGAAGACCTGGCCTGCTCCTGACTCTTACACTGCCATCATGATGAAAAGTAACGGCACTGTCAGGCTGAAAAACAGTGAAGCTGGAAAACCAGCCAGTCCAACAACACAAAACATCCACAGGGGCACAGCACAAACCACCACAGGGTTTCTGTGTAAATATATGCTAAAAATCAAGGACAGCAACTAAATCGAGAGATTTTGTGAAATATTTTTTACTATTGCATCACCTCTGTCGTTGTTGTATGAACTTGTGACATTCCTAAGCAACAGCTCACGCTCTACACCATCAGCTGTTGCTCTCAAGCCTCTACTTGTCTTACCAGTACTGGACTGACATGGGCAGCCTGAACAGCCCCAGCCCTCTCAGCCTTTCCTCCCAGAACAGATGCTCTAATCCCTTCATCATCTAGGCAGCCCTTTGCTGGACTCTGTCCAGTATGTCCATCACTCTCTAATCCCAGGTTGCTCAGTCCTTTTCCCAAGAGCTCACCAGAAATTATGCCCTCTCCAGGCACACATTGCACTCCAGTCTCACTCCCTCCTTCAGCCCAGCCAGTAACTCAAAACAATTTTGTTCTGTTAAGTGTTTTGAGCAGGGTATTCTCCTACCAGCTTCTTCATCTTGAATTGATGCAGCAAGGAGAAGCAAAGGAAAGGAGTGCTTGTCCCTCCCTGCCAAACCAAATGAATCCCAGCACAAAAGGTGAGACGAACTTACAAAAACTTTCTGCATGACAAGAATTTATCTGGGGAGGAGAACATGTCATCCAAGAGAAAGGTATTTTAGGGGAAAATGGCCAAAAGTTTCTATTTTAAAGAAATCGGGTATGACAGATGTCTGGAAAACATCTGTGAGATATTCATTTGGGCATAATTTTGAAGTCCTTAATTTTAGGACAATAAGTGAAACAACTGTGGAATGAACCAAACTAATGGCCAGTGCTTAAATAAGACTTCTTATCCTGAATTAATATTTAGCTTTGGAAATGCTCAGACCAACCTGTTAAGGCTTTCAGATGGACAAGTCCCTTTAAAAATGAAGACACCAGGACAGTGGCTTTGTAGGTAACTGAACAACACGCTAATTTAACTTCCCACTTCTTTATTTTCCTGTTGCCCAGCCAGGCAATCCTAACCTACCTTAACAAACTGAGCAGCATAGAAACCTTTTTACCTGCTGGAAGTATTTCTGCCTTGGAGCCAACTCACAACTCCTGACTGCTGCTGAGTGCTCTTTTCTCTTCCATTTCTTAAACCTCACTCACAGGCACGGGCCAAGAGTTACAACACAGGGAAGTACTAAACAGCAGTGAGGGCAGGGCTGGAGCATCCTTCTCCTGAAAACACCTCCCCTGACTTACCTAAACTGTGGCCATTTTTCGTGTAGAAGCAGGTATTGTTGATGAGGTTGACACAGCAGCCGATCACGTCTCCAGTGGTGAACGTGGGGCCGTAGGGCTGCCCCGTCCCCGAGGAACAGAAGGAGTGCCCATCGTCACCATGGTACCCATAAGAATGTTTATCCCATCCTGCAAAAGACAAGACAAAAGAACAGGACAGCAGTGAAGCCAGTTCAGCACAAGCACATGCAACTACAGCTCTCTGGACACAATTTTCTGTCGGAGATTCAAAATTTGATTCCCGTTCCTGATTCATTCCAACATTAATCTTCACATACCAGCAACTGAAAAGGAATTAATGGTCTTTAGTCATAGCACCTTGTTTGGGTTTCAAACTCATTTATGCCTTATGAGAAATAATAAAAATAATAAAGTGTCAACAGTCATTCTGATGGATTCTTTTTTGTTTTAAAAATCATTAAACCCCTGTTTCTCTTTTATCTTGCCTGAAGTGAAACAAACTCCCTTTTGTAAAACATTTGTGGTTCCAAAAGCACAATCTCCCAGCAAAAGCGTATCAAATAATTCTCAACCTGTTGCAGCTTTGTCTGTAAGTGCTGTCACAGGCACAACGAACGGATGGAGGCAGTTTTTGCATTCTCAAATCCACATTTCCCTTCTAACAGTTGATAAGGGTTGCTGTGTTCCCTTTGGGCAACAATATTTCCCACCCTGCAGACAGCTTAAAGCACCAAATGCCTTCAAATGCTGGAGCAGCCACATGCTCAGGGTTTCTAAGAAAAGCACAAAACACTCAGTGCATGCCTAAGTGGTTCATTGCACCACTCCAAATGAACACCAGTGGGAAACTCAGGGAATGGAGCAAGACTAAAACATGCCACAGTCCAAGATTCTGGACATCAGAGCAAAGTTTCGGAGTGAAAGGCGTGAAGGACTCCTAGCAACTCCTAGTCCAGAAATAGTGAATAATTTCCTCTCATAAATCCCACACATCCAAAGGAACAGACTGAGATGTCACAAGAGTCAGCTCTGTCTTCCCTCGGACCAGCTCCAAACAAGCTGTTGACAGTAGCACCAGTCCTGTTCCATATTTTCATGAGAGGCAGGGACAACAGCACAGCCAGCACCCTCAGCAAGCAAAAAACCCATGCCAAATCAACTTGCCAAAACAAAGGAGGGAGAGATAGGGGCTATGGGAGTCTGTTGTCAAACTTGCACTGCTAAGATTCCAGCCAGTAAAAATATCATTGAAATACTGAGTTTTTAACACTCTGGCTCCTTTCCACTATCCCTCTTATTTTCTCCGCTGCCATCACTGAATAGATCATTTTAGTCTCCCCAAAACCAGATCTGTTACATGAGTGTCTATTCAGAACTTCTCTAATGAAGCTGTTGGTAATTTCAGATGATAAATCAATTTATCCGCTAAGCTACTTATAATACAATCCAAACACAGACTTCCAGCTCTTCTGCATACAAAACATTCCTGGCATTACAAAGCATTTAACAAGAACTTGTCATCAGTTACATCCAAGCAGTGAAGTGCTTAAACATCATGTGCTGGGTAAGGCTCCCGTGAGAAGCATGACAGTGTGTCCAACTGCGAGGACAACCACAAAATACTTGTGCCAATGCAGACACTACTGGGTCTGTAGTGTGAGGGGGGAAAAGAAAGGATTAATTACCTACAGGTCACAACTGTTCCTACTAAAAAAACCCTCCTCGTGCTCCTGTAAGATTTGTGCCTCACGGTATCGGTTCTTCCTGCAGCACCAAAGGTGGTGATGAACTCCAGTGAGAAGTGACTGAATAAAGGCCTTGAGGACAGTGACAAATGTGGTATGTACTGCAACAGTGCCTGGAAAAAGCTTGTTTTGAGTCTCAGTTAAGGAAATCCGCTCATCCAGCACTTTGCTAAGGATATACAGAGTTCACTGTTTTCAGCTGAAATGTTGCGTAGCACTGAACGTAGACAGAACCCTAAGGGCTTTAAATCCTGACTGTCAGCCTTATCAAATCATTATGGTCATCTTAAAAAAGCAAGCCAGAGATGTTTGAGAGAACTTACTGTACTCACTGTAAACATAAGCTGAGTGGCATTAATTATATGCCTATCATTAAGTTATTTATTAATCAAATCATGTATCCCTATTTCTAAAATTCAGCCCAGAATAAACATGAAGGCAGTGGCGTACAGGTCATTCAGCCAATCTTCTGAAATTTCCTAATAATCTGACTTAAAAATAACACTCAGCACTTCTAGTACTTCTAGGTCAAAGTTATCTGGGCCTGTTGATTTAAATAGCGTATTCCTGACAGAAATGTTTGGCATTATCTTGGATTAGCAGCAGAATGGGGAGTAACTCATCACAGCTATTTTGAAAACAGCCTCCAACTTCACTCCAAACACAAAACACTTGCTGAAAACTTGGGCCTTTGCTGCATCAATAACAATTTGCTATCGCCACCTAGTAATGGGTCCGGGATATTGCAACCTCTTCTGTGACTCCCACGACACTATTCATGCCTCCAGTGACTCAACAACTCCTTCCTGTGCAAAGTCCAGCAGTGCTTTAATAAGGACCGAATCAGACTTCCTGAATGCCTTCCCCACACCTGCACCTGAAAATTCTCCGGGCGTTTTAACCTCTGTGGAATCTGTACTCAAGTACTTCCAGAAGCCACCGCTGTGACCTGGATGACATGCACGTGCTCTTAAAAAAAGCTGGCCATGTGGGATATGGGGTCAACCTGGACAAGGATGCTCTTGAAGAAGTGAGACAGCAGAGGCACAGGACGAGCACGTATCATGCTCTGACTGAGCAGAGTTACTCCTCTCCAACCACCACAGCACATACAGACTGAGCCAGATGGAGGGTCTGTTCACTCAATACTCCTGACAGGATTTTGTTTCCATTAAATTGTTCAATCCTCCATTAAGCACATATAAACACTCATACCATACCATCCACTGTATCCTGCAACAAGAAGTTTGATAGTGTGACTTGAAACAGCATGAAAATATGCCTTCTACTACTTGTATTGGATACCCTGTAGTTCTTGCACTGGAGAAGATGGCAAACTGTGGATTCTGTCTCTCCAGAACATACGTCATTATACAGACTTCACAAAATCCTCCATAATCATCCCTTTTCCAGGTGTATGACTCCTGGCTTATTCAGCTATTCCCTGCTTTTCTGACCATCATCATCTAAATCTTTCCTGGATTTACAGTGTTGCTTGTGAGAACAGAGATGAAGGTGCCCCGTGGAGAAGGGAAGCAGGCTGTAGTTGTTCTCTGCACTGTTCCCTAGCCCTCTGCAAGTTAATCCTAGCATTTTCCCCTTTATTGTCTTTTTTATCACTGAACTGATGTCTGCATGAAGCCATTGTGGTCACTCAAAGTGCATCACTGCTCTTGTGACAACGCTCCCCTCCGCAGATTCCTGTGTGCCATCTCTCCACCGGCGCCTCAGCTCCCTCCCACAGCTCCTCCCCAGCACCTCTCACCACCCTCAGTGGCTCACAATCCTCAACAGCTAGAGCAGCCCCTCCTGGGACAGCAGAGTACAAGGAGCTGCTGCTAACAAAACCCTGGGAGAACCCATGCCTGAACAGTTCCTGACTGGTAACTCATCCCAACAAGGCTGCGGGGTTTAAATAACATCCCGTTTCAGTCTCTTGGTGGTAGCTGATGTCTAGAGCAATGGACACTTCACACCTACATGCAGTTGGCCAAGTCTAAAAATTCTCAAATGCAAGTGCAGATTCCTCACAAAACTTCAGAAATCTGGACAAAACTGGAGAATGTGTGTTTTGTTATAAAGCACAGGTTGGGCACTCCAGACAGACCACACTCTATAGACTGAAATCAAGTGAGTCAGAGGAGCTGGAGGATCCAGTTAACACAGTTCTCTCCTTCCTTCCTTTTCCTTCCCCATCCTCTCTTCAAAAGCACAAAATCATTTTAAAGAAGGGAGGCAGGCAGAGGACAGAAAGGATCTGGCCACCTGGCCCATGGCAGTGGTCAATGCAGGAGCATCCTGACTCCTAAGACTGTTCTCACTACAGCTTATTGTGAAGACAAGAATACTTTGAACATGCCAATCAGAACCACTCCCCAGGTAGGACCTCAGCAGCTAGTGAGCAAAAAGAGGTTAAAATTACACCCCTTTGAAATGAACCCTTCAACTCCCAAACCCAAAACATATTTACTAACAAGATGCAGAATAGCTCACACTGTGCAGGCAGCAAATGGAAAGAAAGAAAAACAGAAACCATGGGTAGGGCTTGGTAGGACATTTTTGTATGTTCAGCACCCAACTAAGTTCTGTTTGGCCTGCTAACAAGAAAAAGCTGATATGTTGATCTTCTTGGCAGACTATCTTGATCCCAAAACACAGTGAAAAAAAATGAACAGCAAGTTCCATTGCTGCTGCTTGATAAACAGGTCAGAATTATGCAATGTCAGACCACGTGGCAGAAAAGACTTGAGTTACTTCAGGACACAGTTACAGGATCAACTGATAAATGGTCACTCTTAGGCAAGCACTGGAGTTAGATGCACCCCTGACTGTCCTACATCCCTTCCTGCTCAATCCCAACTTGCCCCTTCAATGTCAGCCTTGCTTTACACGACTTTTTAGGCAGATCTTGATTTCTCTACCTGACATCAGGCACTGCCTCATAAAGCAGTGAGTGGGGAAGTGGTTCTATTGGGCTGGGACACCATTTACCTCTCAGCACCGTGGAAATAATGTGGTGATTTAGGTTTCTGCTCCAGGAGTGCCAGCAGCATACACAGAACCTGTGGTAGGCACTGGGCAAAACTGGCATCATGAGTACATCACACATCTGAGAAAACCAGGACCTGGATGTGCTGCTCAACCTCGGAAGCGTGTAGCATCACACAGAGGATGGATGGACGGCAGGCAAGGCAGGATGGAAGTTACCAAGAGCAGCATTTTCACTGTGCCTTTCCTGGCCTGATGCTTTGTTCGCAGTGTGGAGAAGGAAGCCAAGTGATGACATTCCCCTGTGCAACAAGGTTCAAGTGTGTCAGACTTGCCCTTGGGCACAGGAGAACAGAGAAGGCAGAACACACAGGGATCTGTACTGAGCTCCCCTCTGATGACATGCTAAAGGACTGACATGCAAGGCTCAGAGATCATGGAAAATACACTTTTCCAGTAAGTTATAGCCTGACACGTCAGGCTCTTCCAGTTCTGTGCTTGTTGGGCTAAAGATGATGGCAGACAGATGAACTTCATCACTGACACATGGACCATTCCTTGTGCACATCCCAGAGGAGAAACATGTTCTACTGCAGCTCAGCCTAGGGCCTTGCTCACCACACATACAGTGGTAACCCACCTGCAATCAGGGAAACCTGGGACATCTGGGGCAGTAAGGAATGGTGAAGGATGCATTTGGAAAATTCATATGGATTCCATATGAAAAGCAGATGGATGTTCCTCAGAAAGAATCTGAAAATTTATTAATATGGTTTATGTCTGTTGTATCCCGAGTACTATGAGAGGCTGGAGGCTTGTTCTTCAGGACTGACCCCAGTGACTGTTCTAGGCTTTCTAAATTTTACTTGTACCTGCTTTCTCTCTTTTGTACTTTGAAACACTTTTCACTTTTCTCCCCTCTCTATTCCTGTCCAGTATTTTGCCTGTGGCATTCCTCTTCCCACTCCTCTGGCCAGTGATCTTAGCTTCCCACAGCTGCCCATGCCAGGGCAAGTGGTGTGCAAACACTAGCTGCGAAAGGACAAGAACTTGTGTCAACACGCTGAAATAAACCAAACAAAATAATTTTAATAAGATTTTATTGAATCCAAAGTCCAGCAGAAACAGATGTAGAAACTTTGCTTGTCCAGTGCTTGGGGAATGGGACGTGGAGGGTGGAGGCAGCAGCAGAGTCACTGCTGGACCACGTTCCAGTTGGAGGCAGGGCCTTTTCCATGCACTGTGCTGTGCAGGCTGCTGTTGCTCAGCCAGCCATGGGTCTTTGGCAGCAGCAGAGCATGATGTCAGTGGAGGGGAAGGTATGTTAAACAGAGGCTGAACAGATGGAATATGGTGCAGGGAGAAATAGGATGTTGCTTCTACAATGTCCTGGGCTGAGCAGTCCCAGGCAGGGACAGGGTAAAAATAACTATGGGGCAGAAGCCATTGCCACAGCAGAAGTAGAACCACCCTCTGTTGACTACTCCACCAGCCTCCAATGGATTTGGCTCTACAGGTGGATGTGCCTCTGATGAATATTAGCCCAGCACAGTCAGTGTAGGCCTTTGCCCCAGTGAAGGGAAGGCTGAGCAAGACCTGGTGCTCCCACAGCCTCAGAAGCCAAATGCCTGGTGATGAGAAGTCTGCTGCCTCAAGAAGCATCTGGGATGCTGCAGCATCTCAGCTGTCCTTCAGTTTTAATGGCATTTCTGCCAAACCATATGTAGCTGCAGATGCATCAGATGTTTGGGTGAGAGCAAGGAGGTCGCCTGGTTTTTCTTTTCAACTATGCTTCAGAATCAAATCAACTATTAGTGTTGCAATACATCTTTCCTTTTCCATAATGAGCCTACAAAAATAGCTGCTCAGTGGTCACAGCAACCTATGTTATAGATTTGGTGTGGTAGGAATAGGGGAAGCATAGTCCTGGCACAGAACAACTGTCTAGGTACAGTCACAACACCAGCTGCAGGACAGGAATAGGACCAGGGAACAGCATGCTTAACACATTACAGCATCTTCCTGGCAGAACTTCAAGGGCTTGGACACCTGCCCAGAACATGTCAAGGGTAAAAAAAAAAAAAAAAAAGCAAGCAAGCCCCTAAAACCCACTTACCCAGGGACACCAGGATGAGGAAGCCCTAGCTAGTAACATCCTGAACTTCTCTTTCTTGTAACAGCTTCTATTTCTTCTATAAGGTGGCAAAATAACTCTGAATTCAGCAGAAGGCCAAACCCTGCACTACAGAATCAGTGCATGTACAGAGAATAAAACCACTTCATCCCATGGAGCACAAACTTCCTAAAGTAAGGGTTGGATGGGTTCAGGTCCCATATCTTTGCACTATTACACTGAATCCTCTACACGGCCCAGGTGCAGTGCCCCACACCACTGCACACATGGAGGGAGGGAATGCTGTTCATGGCCTCCCTCTCACCCCAGCTCCCAGCAGATCAAGCAGATTCAGTTTGGCCCCTGCACAGCCACAGCAGATGATCCTAATCAGAGAGTGCAGGACCCTTGGCAGGCCTGGCTATAGCTCTGGCTCAGAAGCTATTCCACGTTTTTCTATAGAGTACTTGCAACTGTAAAAGAGACAAAGCTCAGACCAAATCCTCACAGCAAGACTTGTATGTGGCAAGAATCCAAAGGAAAGGGAAAAAAAAAAGATACAGAAAAAAAGGAATCACAGTCTCTCTCTCATATTAACAGAGAGCAGGAAGAAAAGGACATCATGACCCAAAGACCAAAAAGACTCCAAAAAAGACAGTTAGAAAAGCCTGCAAGAGTTTGGGAGATCAGGCAGAATGCAGGTGCTAACAAGCATTGCCTGATCCATCACAGAGACTACAACCAGCAAGGAGCACTGTAAAATTCCCTTTTTAACATTATTGATATGGCAAGGTGATTTTTAGACCAGATCAGCAAGTCCTACCATTTGCCAGATACTGCATAGTAACTAGTCTTCAAAACAACAGCAAACCACAGTCTACACAATTATATTAAGTGACACTACCCATTGACTCATAAAGAGAAAAAACAAAACCAGAAGGCTCTGGGTGGCTGCAACACAGGCAATACCTTTTCAACAGGAAAGGTCTGTTCCACCAGCCCCAGAGATGTGTTAATGAATCCACTTCACTACTACTTAGCATGTACCTCACCAAAGAATAAAGTAATCAAGATAAAAATTCTACTTCCTTGAATGAATAAAGATGGCAGGTCCTCCTAACTTAAAAGACTGATGGGTCCATCTCCTGCCAGAGTCAGAACATGATCTGGGTCTTCCCCATACCTGAGAGGTCAAGATGTGCTACAAGCCATTTACAGCCCTGTAAAGTGCACACCATGTTAAAGCACAGCTACAGAACAGGCTGGTACCATCAACAAAGGCAAAGCTCTCTAGCATGATCAGGTCACCACTGCACTATTATATCCATTATATTCCCTGACACACCACACTGGAGGGGGTGGGGAGCAGAGCAGGGGTGCAAAACAACACAGGACAGGGATGGAAAGAAAAGTCAGATGATGAGTTTTGCCATTTATCCGTTATGTGGAAGGGGTAAAGAACTAGTCAGAATCAAAGGCTGCCAATCTCATCATGCTAAATAATTCACATGTTCATTTACAGACCAACTTTTCAACTTTCAGCTGATGGGAAAGAACGCCTTTATAAAATATTAAGACACCTCCAACAAAATCTTGCAAGGTAATGGACAAGAGTCATTTTACAGAAACATGGAGGCAGAGCAGTTCAGTGACTCAGCCAAAAGCAATGCTAGAGTTCACTGTGGAATGCAGGGGGCTTGAATCCAGCTACTACTAAAAACAATCCCTAAAATGGTATTTAGTGAGCTAAGAAAACGATGGACAAAAAAAATATTTATCTAAACACAAGACCTTATGGAGAGAGAAGTCCTCCAGAAGAACCACATCTTATGATGGTAAGAGGTTGCAACAAGGCCTTCTAGATTCTAAACTGAGGTTCCTTAAATACTTTCCACATCAAGTGAAGCAACAGCGTTTTCTGAAGAGGATCACATTTATCTATCAGTAAAAACAGCTGCTATCCATCACTTCCAGTTACAGTGACATTGAGCTTTGTGTTGACATTACCTTTTATCCAAAAGGCTCCAAGAATAGGTACAGCCACATTAAAGAATTTGCTCTAATCTGAAAAATAAGCAGTGCTGTGATTACAAGTTGTGCTGACAGCTAAATTGCTGTCTCTAAAATGCCAGTCAACTCTTAGCTGTCACTAAAATTACCTGGATTGTCCATAATCTGTGCTACAGCTGGAGATGCAACCTGTGGCACTGGTGAAGGCCAAACCACAAACCCCACCGCGCAACCCCGTCTCCACTCTGCTTTGGAAATTGTTTCCATGTGGTACAAAACCAACACAACCTGCTGGATGACAGCAAGCTCCACACAAAACCAGGCTCCGGCACACCCATATCCTACATTTCTGGGAACATCCTGCATGAGAAAAGAGTGCAGAACCCCCACGAGGGGCCTGCCCATCTCTGAAAGAGATGTGGCACAGAAACCAGGGCACGGAAAAGCGAAGGGCAGTCATACTCTTTAAGAAGCACTTCCCCACACTGATGCCTGAGCACTTAAAAGCCAGTGGAAAGACTTTCTTTAATTAATTTTCCAAGGCCAGGGTTACTGCCTTGAAATACTAATTCACGGTTTTCAGCTTGAATGATGTGGCAAAGCACTTTCCCAAATACTCCAGGGTGAAGTGTGGCTACTGAGAGCTCAGCTGGAGCCTCAGTCTGCTTCCTCCATTCAAAGCTGAAGTCTGGGTGCTCACAACCCATCTAATTGAAAAGACCAAGAGAACCAAAAAAAGAATAGAAAACCAATGCATCCCTAAAAACCCAACCCAAATGGCTGGTAGCAGTTTTTCCAGCTTCAGACAGGACAATCAACACAGTCCACACAAACACGTGAACTGAAGTCTGCTGGAAGGGGAAAAAGGCAGGAACTTTCACTTTATAAAATACTAATTTTCACATAAACAGCCATAAACAAAACACGAGATTAAATTTAACCCAAATCCTGTGGTTCAGGAGCTGGCTTTGTTACTCTCTGGCTCTGAACACACCTGATAGCATCAGGTCTGACCTCAGCTGAGGACTCGATTGCTCTGGTGTCACTCCTGAGCACGTATCACACAGCGAACTAACACATCAGCCCAAGTGCCCCGTGCTGTGGCAGCTCAGCCAGTATCAGCCCTGAGCAGAAGGCTCGTGTTTTAAAACACATCCCACCTCACCAAGCTGTGCCCAGCTCTGTGCATGATAAGCTACTGAGGGGGGGACACACCTAAGGCAGAGGCCTTGGCAGCCACCAGGGTGAAGAATCACTGATCTGGATTCAGGTTATTCAAATGCCCCAGTCCAAATCACCAATTCACATGATTTGTATTTTATACTAGAGCCATCACAGCCATTCTGGTACACAAATTCAGCCCACAACCTCCCCTTCCCACAGCACAATGCACCCACACACAGTACACCCAGTTAATTCTTTTAATTGCACACCAGTAAGTTTTGACTTTGGATACCTTCAAAATTTAGAGCTTTTAAATCCAAACTTTGTCAAAAAGCCCACTAATGACATGTGAAAAACTGAAGAATGTGAAAGAAGCCTCCAGTTGTTCTGGGGGCCAAAGATGGGATATGAATGAATTCACAGCACATGCAACAAATCCGTTTCAATATTCAAGCTGGAATTTTCATACAAGTTCAGGCAAACTCAGCACATAAACTGAAAAAACTGACTGAAAAAGGAGAAAGCTGACATGGGATGAGAAGACAACCGAGCAACTCAGTGGAGCTTAGCAGACCTTGATTGGTAGTGGACAGGTCAACCATAAACCACATGACTCACAAAGATATATAGAATTAGCTTTTTTTAATAAAGCTCATACAATTTTAAAAATTTTGATTAAAAAATGGTTTAAAAATTTTAATTTTAAAATTTTAAAAGAATTTTAAAGGGTGTTTACTGATCTGCAGAGAGTAGAAGCAGGAGGAGAAAACAAGATGAGAGTGAGTTAAGTAATGCCAGAGGAACTCAGAGATCACAATTCTCCAACACAGATGCAGCAGGGCAGCCACAGTGCGTTTAAAATATACATATATAATACATATACACATAGAATTGAGAGTGAGGATGAAAAAAGAAACACTGAATGAACTGTGTATGCTCAGAATGAAAAGAAATTAAGTGTTTCTCAGATTACTTTCCTACGATGACATTTTACATACACTGAACATGAGATTGATTCCATATGGGGAAAAACCTTATACTAAAAATATGTGAAAGCTTAAGTTCAAAGGAAATCCTTTTGTTTTATTACAGGAAGCCCAAATTTCTTATGAATTTCTTTAGTACGACCTTTGTTTTGACTTAAATTAAAAAAAAAAAAAAATCAAAAGCTACTTTGAAAATAGCAGATGGTGCAGCACAGTAAGGGTAGATTCAAGAATGAAACAACCAGTTTCAACCAGTCTAAGGACACTTCCTCCAGGAGGAGATTCTTTACTTTTTCAATTTTTTTGTTCAAATGGGGCTGTGTACCCTGTATTACTTAGCCTTGTCCTGTGGACTGAATAGTTATTAGTGGTTGGAGTGCTCCTGGAGTGCATCTTTCAGTTTAGTTTAGAAGAAACAAGGGTAGCACAACTGAAGATGTAAATAAAACTACAGTGGTGACAACCAGGAGATTCACTTAAATAAACTCCACAAATAAGAGTCTCGTAGACAAATCCAAAATGGCCCTGATTTACAAAGGCCAGAAATTTTAAATCTCCTATTAAATATTTTTCTTGGCAGTGCATGTTTAGAATCCAGCACCGTTTTAAGTGCCACAATAATCTTCCCTCATCCAGATGAGCTCTCGAGTGGTGAGGAACTCCTCTAAAAAGCCATTCTGCACAAATGGATTCACCAACTCCAGGGTTCACCCACCACACTGACCCACTTTGCTCCCATTTCTTCAACTGCACAGCGCTAAACCTGCCATTTCTAAACCTACCAATAATCTCTTAGGATGTTGAAGTCAGGTACAAATTATGTTTTCGGGTCAAAATGTAGTTAAGCTGGCAACAAGGCCACACAAGCGAAGTTTTTGGAGCAGTTGTTGGGCTCTGTGAACCCCAGATCTTTGTCATCTTACCTCCATTTAACAGGACACCTTCCTGGGTGCTCCAGTGCCTCTTGCTCAAAATCCATCTGCAGGGTTTGCTCAGCCTGGGAGGGCAGAGGTGGCAGAATCACAACCCTCCTCCTGCCACCACTGCAGGTCAGAGGCTCTCTCTGCTGTGATCTTCCATGTCCCTCTGGATTTTGGCCTGATTAATGGTATCCCTCTTGATTTACCAAGAATGAACTGGTGGCCTCTACCTCAGACCACCACTGGACTCCCCTACAACACACTTTCTTCACAAGAAGTCCCTGGGTTTTTGTGTTTCAGGTGTCTTCCACTACTGCCAAGACAATTTCCGGCGATGCTCTCACCCCATCGTCCTCTCAGGTGTTAATAACCACGGAACGAACATCACAGCCTCCTTAACAGATCACCAGCAACAAACCAGACACAGCCAGAAGGCATTTGGCCCAGAAACTTCCCAAGATATGATTCTCCTCCATCACCCATATCTGAGTTTTCCTCGTGATAACTTTCCACAGCTCGGGCACTGCCATGACCAACACACAGCCCTTTTGGTAACAGCAAATAACCCTTCTGAGCTCAGCAGCTTCCCAAACCTCCAGTCCCTTGATCATTTGAACTATAATGTATTGGGCAAAACAAGCATATGCTTTCACTGACATTTGTTCTCAAGGTTTGACTGTGTGACTGAACAAAACAAAACTGGGTGCAAAAAATAATCCAATCAAGTTCAACTATCATCTGACTCATCACCACAATAAAAGGTACCCAGTCATCATCAGCAGAGACAAATAAAAGTATAGAGACACACAGTCAGCCAAGTTACCTTCAGCCCAGTACACCCTGGAAAGATGATCC
Source organism: Corapipo altera (assembly GCF_003945725.1). Taxonomy (NCBI): domain Eukaryota; kingdom Metazoa; phylum Chordata; class Aves; order Passeriformes; family Pipridae; genus Corapipo; species Corapipo altera. The sequence goes on along the minus strand of NW_020884894.1, from coordinate 10,164,528 downwards.
TTCATAAAAATGTCTCTGTGACCAGGATAACTGTCAACTGGTGGGAATGCTTGGTCTTTAATCAAGGTTTTCAGCACAAATCTTAGGTGAGAGTAATATGTTTCTATAAAAAATAACCTCAGACCAATGTGTCCTGATTTCAGCTCACCTAAGAGTGTTAGGTGAGGCACCCAGGCACTTCCAGAGGATAAAGTTTCACAAAGGAGCTGTTTCAACCTGCACTGCCTGTGTGATGAACCAGGCAAGTGAACAGATCCAAGTTAATAACCACCCCAAAATCACACAGTGCCCCCCACCCATTATTATTAACCCAATTACGTGACCCAGTTCACTTGCAGCCCCACAAACTCGTTTGATAGGATAAATTAGAGGGTACCAGAAGCACAAGCAAGTTTGTGGATAGGAACTGGCACAGCCAGCTGAAGGACTCACTGCATGTGCAACTAACACCTGGAGGTGTTCCTATAACTACTTTTGGGGGATGCACATTTACTTATTTTTTTATTTAAAAAAGGTCAATTTTAACCCTATGTTAACCCTTAACTGGATATACAAAAATTGCCATACTCTATAATTTATGCAGGTACTAAATAAGTGATTTATATATTTTCTTGCCAACCTGGGTTATACCCAGTGCACAAAAAAAATAAAATTCCTGACAAGTCAAATCTCCTGCTGGCTATCAGGGGAAAGGTTTAAACATGGAGTGGCAAGCAGGGATGGGTTATACACTAACTTTTCATTAAAGAATTCCAGCAGGACACGATATAAATGGTGTTGCCATTACCAGTCTAGCAGAAGTAACTTTAAAAGATCCAAACTGCCAGAAAAGGTATTAAATGATGATCAAATATACAAGTAAAACAGTAAAAGTAAGTACTCAGACTCCTTCTAAGAAATCACAAGGCATCCTTCAGCCATTCTTGAACAATTTGAGGGTTTAACTAGAAACCTCAGTGGTCTCAAGTTCTCCATGAAGAGCCACAGCAACACTGAAAACAAAACTGGGGTGGAGGGGGAGGCAAATTGGTGGTGTCCATGCTTTTTTTCAGCATTTAACCTTCTTTATGGATAATAACAGAGGGGAGGAAGAGAATTCAGCTTTTTCCAAGGTTCCCTACACACTCAGCAGGCCATGAGGAGCTTTACCTCAGCCTGACATCTGCTCACTCACACGGAGTGGACACTGCCAGCAGTCTGGACTGCCACTGTTTTCTCATCTTTTTTTTTCCCCACCCATCTGCCCTCCTAATGTGTCAACAAGTTGCAATAAGGATAAACTGCATTATTAAAATTGCAGCTGAACTAAAAGCAAAACACAGCAAATAGAGTGGAGGAGAAGTTCCATCTGAGTTATATCAATGAGAGGGGCAAGGAAGTGTGAGCACCACTGTCTATCTAAGACTCCTGTGGCACTGCAGGGAAATCCCATGTGCCATTTGGGACAACTGTTCCTAAGGATAGTTCTGAAAGGACTTTGTAGCAGGACAAACACCATAAGGTACTTTAAGACACTGCTTCATCAACTGCATAAACAAACAACTTTGGCAGAAATTACTTCTTAAGATAGAAAATCAAGCTGTGTGTCCAAATTGCTGATGCAGCCAGGAGGATCTGAAAGCAGACTGAATCACTATTTGTTTGCCACATACTGTTCATATATTTAACCCCATACTTTTGCTGATTGCTCTAGAAGCCAAATGCCTTCTTCTCCCAGATAACCATCTAGCTTCTTCCCCTCCTCCCTTTTCTGCCTAAGCCTTAGGAATTGTGAAAGCTTGGCAAGGATTTTCCTTTGCCCTTGTTTGCAAGATGGGATAAGAGTCACTTTCCTGGACTTGCTCTGAATTTTAATGTATTCTTTACTATAAGCAGTAAGATATTGGTGCTCGTGATGAATTCAGGGGTTAAATGTTTGGAAAAGCTCTACAGAAGTTGCCACAAATCAAGAAAACATGACAAACAGAGTGAAGAGCCAGAGATGTTTGATGGGGAGAGGAGACCACAAAGCAGTGATAGAGGTTTTCATGTATACAGCTACAAGGAGGAAAGAAATTAATTATTCTCCACCTCCACATGATCCAGGAGTAATGGTCTTAGACTACATGGGATATTCAGCTTAGTCATGAGGAAAAGTTTCCAATACAAGGACAGTGTTGGAAGAAGTTGCCAGAAAAATAATGAAAGACTGGTTTAGACACACACCTGTCAGGCAGGACTGATGCATAATTGAATTCACTTCAGATCAGATGATTTGGTGAAGTCTCATCTTCTGTAATTATTACATTTACCACTGGGACTAAGTCCTTTAGCACAGGCCCTTCATTTGTCAGTGGAGTCACAGAAAGTGACAACCCAGAAAACTTCTTTAAATGTATTTGAAATAGAGATTCCCTGGCAATCACAGGAAACAAAAGAAAAAAAAACAAATCCCACACCAAACCCAAACCAAAACTGGCTAGAAGGAACATCTGGAGGTCTTTAGACAAACTTCCCTCTTGTAGCAGATTTAACTTCAGAGTTAGACCAGGTTGCCAAGAGCCTTGCCCAGCTGAAGTCTGAAAATCTGAGGACAGAGCCTCTGCAGAAACCCATCCCCAACTCTGATGAGGAATAATATCTTCCCATGAGAATTTTATTTGTGCAGGGCCAGAAACTGGACTCAATGATCCTTGTGGGTTCCTTCCAACTTGGGATATTCTATGATTCTATGATACAACATCTATCCAGCCTCCCTTCTCTGGTTGCTCCTCCCAGAGAGGAGCACACCTGCCTGAAAAACCCTAAGGAAGAAACAAGTAACTTTTTTTCTCTCAAAGGAAGGAACAAGAAGAGAGAGTCCTCAACAACCTTCCCTACTTGTATCTCCTCTGATATCATGCAAGATAAGCTGAGAAGAAATAAAGTCCTACCTACTAATGTCAACAGAAAACTATGGGCACGAGAAGAACACAAAGGAAAGGAAGGGATCTCCAAACGAAGCTGAAATGGAAAACCCACATGGTGGTTTATGGAGGAGGAGGGATGGCTTTCACAGAGAAGGGGCCCATGGGGAAGTCTTAATTCCCAGGACTCATTTGCATTTTGTCTACAGAAAAAGGTCACTCACAAGGACTCTTTGCTGAACAGACACTCAAGACAGCTGGACAAACCACTTCTGGTTTTGCTGATCTGGCTTAAGGCACCACAGCCCCAGCAGCCAAACCCCACTAGGGAGCAGGTTTCTCTACACCAAATTCTCCTGGCTTATCTGGCTGCACACTAATTCAAGTCTATAAAACATTCTTGAGTTTGAAAGCTTGTTCTTTTAAGAGAGAGTTTGAAGCAGCTAGACAGTGATTAAGCCAAACAGTATCTTTTTGTTTGAAAAGTGAGCTGAAACAATAATCAAGGTTTCTGAAAACCAAAGAGTGGTTGAGTGAAAGCTGGCACTCCCTTCAGCAAGTGCAAAGCTGCACAGCAGGGCAAGTCAGTTATTAACCAGAGGGTGTTTAAAGTCTCCCGAAGTCATTGGTCAGATCCTATTGATGGTGTTTAAGAAACTGAAGCAGGGTATGCCTAAGGGTGTGGTTTCACAACATCTCAGGTTGAATTAAGACCTTGCTGCTACAGTAGGGAATTCATCCCTCCGTCCCTTTCTGCCTGGTTGTATGTTCCTGCTGGGTTACCCTCAAAGAGCTTGAACAAATTATATGTTATTTCTCAACAGCATGAAGGACTTGAACCAATGCATAACATCACAGGCAGGGGAGAATCATCTCCAGCATGTATGTCTCATTCCTATTAAAGACAGGACACTTATCTTCTCTGTTTTATGAAGGTGAGGTGAAACCTGTACCAAACCACCAACACATTTTCAGCTGGGCTCAGAAAAATAAATAAATAAATAGATAGATAGATAGATAGATAAAATAATAATAATTTAAAAGAAGGACCTTGAGATGTTAGGATGGAGGATGCAAAGGTAAATTAACCACCCCATCACAACCCCAACACAGCAGAAGAGCAGGCAGGCTCCTGTGTGGCCTGAAAGCTCCCTCTGGCCAAGGAAGGGACAAATGCCAGAGCCCAAGGCTTGCACCAGGGAAGAGGGACTGTGCAGATGGGGTAGGGGGGAGGGAAGGGTCAAGGTTCTCTCCTTTGGTGACGCTGAGTTAGATCAGTTCAGCTGCAACATGTAATTCATCCTCAAACGCCAAAATGCTGAGTACCTGAGAAAAAAGCTGTAATCTGGGGAAAGAAATGAGCAGACATTTCAATAAAAGCCACTAGTTTAAGGTGGAATGTTTATTAGTAAGTGGGTTTTTTTCTTCAAAATCATCAAGATATGTCAGGCTCACAAAAGTCACCATAAAAATTCCACAATCATTTCAGACCTGCTGGTTGAATTTCAAAGCACAGCCCACAGAAACCTTGAGTCAAACACGGACAGGGAACTCTCCAACTAAAAGCAGTCTCTATTCTCAACACAGAGAGGAACAGTTTAAGGGAATGCTCACACTTGAACCTTCAGAGAAAGCTCAGCACTACCCCCACCAGCACCCAGCTGGGCTGAAGCCAAAATAAATTTGGCACAAAGAATAAATGACCTGACTTGGAACTGGATGTGGCCAAAGTGTTTGTCCTCAGGGGAGGCAAAAGGAGTTTAAGACAGAACCCAACAGCAAAATTGTTCTTTGAATTAGGACTACCAGGGTGCCACTGAAAGTGGGAACAAGAAAGGGACCAACTTTGGCTCCTGTATCAGGCTTTGGGCTCCCAAGCCACTACTTGTAGTGGTTATATACTGCCCTGGCAGGACACTGAGTGAAAATCAATCTGTTACAGTGACTTAGAAAGGGTCTAAGGAGACGAACCTGGCAGGATTTCAGGTCACAGAAAGTTAAAATTACACTTTGACACGAAGCCAAGTCAAGACTCCAAAGTCTGTCACGTCTTTGTGAGCTCTCACTTACTCTGTTCTGTGAAGGACCTGATAACAGTTAACCCTGGAAATGTGTTTCTCACTTCAGTTACTTGAACAATATACTAAAAAAAAAAAAAGTAAAAAATCAGACTCATTCTCCAAAAGCCAGGAAGATAATAACTGAGCTGCAATACAGAGCCATGCAGTTAATTTTACACAGCTGATAGGAGATAGACCTAACTATGACTCTTGGCAGCATAATCTGCATGTGATCAAACAAACAACAGGTTCATAGGATCACATTTGTACAATTCATTGCTAAATAAGCACTATCTCAAGTTTCAAGTTCACTTTATGCTTTATTTCACTGAGAGAAAAGAACTCCACGTTTGCCACATGCACTCTAGAAATAATAGTAGTGTACAGGCACTTTACTCAAACTGGCCACAAAACACTGCCCATGTAACTCCCGGGCTTTAAAGCCATTTATCAGAAGTAGTTTGGCTAATTTTTAAGGAAAAACAAAAGAAGAAATTACACTGGCTGTTCAATTCCAGGACAGCACACCACAGACCCTCAGTACACACCATCTCAGGTTAGTATTTAACTGAGTTGTACGTGTACGTGTTACAACCCCAGGACAATCCCAGGTTAAGCACAATCCAACCAGCCACCTGCAGGCCAAGTCTACAAGACAACCCCACCCATCTTGCCATTACACATACCAGAGAGCCATTTCTGGAACAGAACATGGTCCCTTAATGGGCAAATCACCCCTTCTCCAAGTAGCCAAGCACCTCAACTGTGGGAGGAGATGATGGGACCAGACTCATACTTAGTCCTGTGCATGGCACACAACCCACCTGGATCAGGAGGATCAGGGGGAGAGGCAGTGCAGAGAGAGTAGGACTGAAAAGAGACTTCTAAATCTGACATTTCCTACCTCTTTGCAACCAACTATCACTTGAGGAAACTGGCAGTGTCCTGCCTTCCTCCTTCCCTGGTCTAGTTCCAAGTGGACAAAGCCCTGTGACCTCAATTCTCCCTCTGATGTGTACACACTGCAGTTGTCACAACAATTATTAACAAACACAGTTTGCAACAAGATACAAATTCTTTAAAACATGGGTGCCACTGAAACCATTTCCCCCAAGATAGTTATCACATCTGCCTTTTGTTAGGACATTCACAAAACATTCTCCTTTGGGGATACCAAGATGCATAACAAGGGTTGGACACAGATTCCAGCTTTAAAGCAACTCCACAAAAGTAACACCCAAGGCCAAAAAAAAAAGCCCCCACCACTGGGAACCACCTGTCATTCTTTCTGGCATTCCAAGAACATTTACACTTTCTACCAAACACAAACTTCCAGTTTCAAACACAGCAGAAAGAATTCCTGCTACAGTCAATACATATCTAGAAATAAAAATTTTTACACAATAAATTGGATATTGTTAAAGAAAGATTACCAATGACTTATTTCTTAAAAGAAGCTACTTAACCAACTTAGAGGCTAACCTAAAAACACACATTTCAAACAAAAGAAGCAACAGTATTAACTGGAAATACCACTCTATCACATTTTTGTAGTTTTTCAGTGGGAAGAGGGAAAGAAGAGAGACAATACAGCGAGCCAATTTTCCTGTCATTTTCAGATTCTTTCCTGTAAATTTGTCAAGTGGAATATACAGACTAAATGCAAAATTATTTTTCTGGTTACCTTCAGATGCAAAGAAGAGTCTGCCTGTCTGAAAGCTTCTCATCTTACTCATTACTCATTAGTTTAGTATTAATTTCTATTGTCTGTTAAAATCATCATGGCTGCATTGACAATACCAGTAACTCAGTTTAGGATAACACTCAATAGTTGGAAACTTCCAGACACAAGACAATTATAGTCCTGTCATTTTATTAATAGAAACACACATACACTACTTCATAGATATAAATTAAAATCTTTCTGTCAACTGAACATTTAACACAGGCTGGAAGCCAAAACAAACCTTAACAGTGACTTACCAGGAAGCCTGTTCATGTTGACCCCTTGAGCAGAAAGTCCTATTCCCATGTACCTTCAAAAAAACCAAACAAAATATCAGTCAAGCACCAAATGGCCAAGGCACAAGATTTCCTGCAGCAGAAATATAGCAGTAAAATAAACCCAACCCACACACAAATTATCTAAGAATGGCAAAATCACTAAAGATTTTCCATTACTCAAGTCTTTATTGAATCCAAGATATAATGTCAGTGCTTTCTGACTACAGCTACTCTTTAGCTCTTAAGTGGTAGGAGAAGGACTAGAAAAGAGTCAGCAACCTTATTTCTGGCTTGGTATTTGTGAGGGGTTTTTACCCATATATCAGGAAAAAAACTATTTATATAGGTGATATATTACATGAGAGTAAACAAATACATAAGGGCAGATATATGAGAACAGATGCCTGTCCAGTCTGTTGAACTGTGTCCAGGAATAGCTGGTAGTGGATGCCCAGGAGAGAGCAAACAGTTGTACTTTCCAAGAACACTCTTCCATTGTTCAGCATATATTTTACACAATTTCCTAAGCAAAAGGTGGTCTTTCTGTATTTCACACCATGTCAGATTTTCATCCTAACCTGGCCACTTACTGAACCTTTGTAAGCTCTTCGAAAAGGCAACTTCCTGCAGCTCCCCCCAGTCAATTCCTGCCCAAGCTAGTTTTGCTTGGTACTTGCATTTTTAGAATTAGAAGAGAGAGGAAAAGCATTTCCCTGTCCAATTTCTCAAGGATTTTCAAGTCCTCATTCATACCCCACTGCCTGAAGGTCTCTTCTCAAGGTTAACTAATCTCAGACTACTCAACTGCTTTTATGGCAGCTCATCTCTGCCTCTTAATGCTCCTGCTACACTCCAGTTCTGGAACTTCCTTGACAAGCAGGGGGTAACCAGAAGCACCAGCATCACTCACAACACCAACCCACGGTGATTATTACAGACAACACTGTAACAGTGTTGTGCATTTTGGTTTCTATCCCTCCCCCTTCCTCCATTATTACATTTATATTTTACTGCAGATGAGAACTGAGCTGATTTTTCCATGGAACTGGGACACAACTCGTCCCTGCACTCCAAGAGACAGCTCGGAAAACATTTTTTTGTGTCAAGTTTGGATTGTTCATTCTGCCCCTATCACACCTATCCAGTAGGGCAGCAAGGCACAGCCAGCCTTCACAAAGTCTCCTCTTTCTCACTGCACACACCCATTTTGTTTCTTCTGTTTCTTTTAATTTGCATGGCTCTGTAATTCTTTTAATACCCCCTGAAAGCACAGCTGCCCTGCTCAGTTTGTTTTCAACACACTTCCATATTTTCAGGTTACTGAGCTTTGAAATGAACAGTCACTGTTGGGCTCTTGTTCATGTAAAGGTATAAATCCCAACAGGCTACAGCCAGTGTCCTGTTGTTCTTCCACTGTATCACTTTTCTTCCAGTGGTTTCCTCAGCCATTTGCTCCATAAGACATTAATCACATCTGAAAATATTATTTCAGAATTTGACCCCAAAGTTGCATTTCTTCAAGTTGTGTGGTTCAAGTCCCTTCCAGAAACTGCTCCCTGCCCTTGACTTCTCCACTTCAGTCACTGTCACCACCACATGGAAATGGTAATAACTGATTTTTTTCCTTGTTTACACAGAAATTTTAATCCTTAGAGATCTACCAGCTTATCAAATCCTAGCCTATGATCTCTTTATTAGCGCAAAATAGAATTTTGTTTTGGTGATAAAATACCTTTAAGATCATCCAGTCCAACTATGGACCAAAGACTCCCAATCCCACCACTAACCCATGTCCCCAAGTGCCACAGCTACATGTCTTTTAAATCCCTCCAGGGATGGTGACTCCACCCTTCCCTGAGCAGCCTGTACCAGTGCTTGACAACCCTTTCCATGAAGAAATTACTCCTAATATCCAACCTAAACCTCCCCTGGCACAACTTCTGGCTGTTTCCTCTTGTCCTGTCACTGTGTTACCTGGGAGAGGAGACCATCTTCACAAACATGGCCAACTTTGTCTTTCTTGTACCCTCCACATCTTGGCAGCGCGACCTTCTGGATTTCAAATCCCTGAAACCCAGTTTTACAGCGCCTTAAAATAAGTCAATCCCTTCTTTTAAAAACGTGCTCTACTTCTGAAGTGCTCCAGTTCCCCGAGGATCCAGACCCTTCCTCCCCAGACCAACAGAGAGAGCAAACAGGCAGCAAACTCCTGGCAGGGCATCGACCACGCTGAGGAAAGACAGAACTTCCTGAGGGTCACACGTACACCACGAGTCCTGTCTGATCACACCAGCTGAACCCAGCCTTCCTCCTGGGGGTCAGGGAGATGAGATCATCCAGGAAAGGCTGGTTCCTGATCTACAGCACAACCCCGATCTCAAGGATGGAAGAGACTTCAGAGTAAGTACTGTGTGGTCTCATTCCTTTGAATCCCTTGGAAAAAAAAAAAAATATACACACACATCTCTGTAATCAACACTTTAAACATCACACTCCACAGTCAACAGCTCAGCTATTTCATTCTTTAGAACTCCTGAATGAAGAGCAGATAACCCTAATGATTTGTTCCTGTGCTTTATGGATAAATAAGACTGTTGTTGTATTAATCCTTCAATAGGAACCAGATGATCATTCAAAAACAAAGACTGGCATGTGTTTTGTTGACAAATGACACCATTGCTGTATTAACTCTTACATGAGAAGGATAATCCTTTAAAAGCAAAAGACTGGCATTTGTGAGCCTCTAAACACTCCTACCTTTCCAGAGCCCTTCATAAAAAGCTCTCCTCGTTATCTCTCCTTTTGACAAAACTCTCCACTTGCTTCCCCCATCCCTGATGTTTTGGGAGGGAAAAGCATTCCTTTAACATTTTAGACCTTCAGCCAGATGTCCCTGAACTCATTCTGGTCAACCTTATTGGTATTTTCAAGCTTAAAAGTTTGTTCTTTCTATTTTTTCTCATCAAATAAAATTTCAACTTTTGGATTGTGTATCCCTATCACCTCTTACCCCTCATCCTCATGTCTAATTATGTCAACTGTCAGCTCATTCTGAGTCTCTCCAATAGTTCACACACCTTCCTCTGATCCTCCAATACATCTTCTTAAATGGTCTCCAAGCATTTAACCCTTCTGGTTTTATTAACTATTCTTAAACAAGCTTCTTTCAATTTATAAAGTTTGTCTTCTAGCTTCTTTGTTGTTGGGTAGTGGGTTTTTTGGATGAACACTGAAGTGGTAGGGCCTGGGGGGCTTTTACAGCACTCCTCAGAGGACACCAAACATGAGTGATTACATTCAGTGCTGTGGAGTAACTTCTAACCACACATTTCTTGTAAACATTTTTTGCACTGCTCAGAGCAGGAGTCAGAAGTTACATCCTTTCTCATGAGCTCCCTGACTCATGAGAGCCTCTCCAAAGCAGTCATTTATGGCATCTAAAAACTGAGCCTCACACAGTCATGTGTCATACAGCTATAATAAACTCAATTTTGGGGACATGTTTCCAGCCTTCCAGGCACAATATGGAAGATTGTTCCCTGTTTCTGCAGGGAGTGCTCCAGCTCTTCCTTGCCACATTCTCAGCATGCTGGCAGATAAGAGAGAGTTCTTGCTGGCATTCAACTTCCTTATTCCTACAGAGTCTGGAACCTTCTGCTGCCACAGAGTTTTCCTTACTACATGGTGAGTTTTGCCATGTTTTTTTTCCAATCACATGTGGGAGCAGTCCACAGCTAGAACTGAATTCAAATTCTACATTGCTTCAGAGAGCAGTGAAAAGTGCCACCTCTTCCAACTGTCCAAGCCTCAGGGGAGCTGTGATTCAAACCACCAACTGCCTGAATATAAAGGCACCATCTAAGCCTGGTGCAACAACACCAGAGTACTGCACTGTGTTGCCCCAAAAGGGTGGTAATGCCAAGGAAACTATTGGAAAGTAGAGGAAATAACATAATAGTTGAACTCAGATAAAACAGGTCACCTCCCACTTCAGCTAATCCTGCTTAACTTCATTATTTTCTATGCAGATTCATCCTCTCTCTTTTGTGTACAGCAGGAAATCCCACACACATAACCATGGGCAAAACTCATAAATAGTATCTTTCCATTTTGAGACAACACAGCTTTAAAGTAGGTCTGGAAGCTTGTATTTTTATAAAAAGCAAGTACTACAACTCGACAAATTCTAATTTTAAGATTACACTTTAACTTAGATACACAACACCATGGAAGTGTGTCACTAGGAAAGAAAAAAGAAAAAAAAAAGAACATGACCACAAGCCTTCCTGGTTCACAATTTTTTTCTTTTCAACTCATGTTCCCATTTAAAGCTCAAGATGAACTTTAAAATAAGAACACAATGGCTATAGATCTGTACACAGAATTTGCAGAGAATCTAAAATAAAGACTCTCACTGTGCTGGGTTTCAACTCCACAACCCACAGTTTATATCCACAAATTGTCACAGACTTGGCTGCTGGTTATTGTTTTAGAAGGTGCTACTTTGCTTTTCCCAAGCACTATCAATTTATGCATCAGAAGTAATGGATGAAATGGAGCTTTGAGATCGACAAAGCCTCAGACTAAAAATCACTCTGTTCTCTTGAAAACTGGGAGGAGAAAAAAAAACAACTCATCTTCAACTCCCCCACTCCCAAAAGCACCATCTGCTTTCTGAACTTCTTGGAGCAGAAGAGCTTCTCACTTCCTTGATTCCAAATGCTCCAAACCAGTTTTGTGTATGCAACAATTCAAAACCAGTTAAACAGTATTTGTGGGCATCATCACAGCTAACAACTGCCTGTTTGGTTTTTTTAAATTAATCAATTATGACATTCAATATCATTCAACACAAATCTCAACAGTCTGCCTGCTGTATCACCCCTGCTTTTGGAGGTTTCAGATGTGGACAGACTCCCTGGGGTGTATCCATTAACTGGAGTCCCTTTCTGAGGGATTCAAAGAGCCTCTTAAGAAAAGGATGCACAAGGATGTTAGCACTCACTTTCAAATAGGAAAAAACCATCTTTTTTTAGGATTTGGGGCAATGACACATTTGTATCTGCTATCCATCACAGGTAGTGATGGATGCATATAAAGATATATACCTTGACAAAAGCCAGGCTAAAGTGACCTCCTAAAACCACCTTCTCAGCAGTGAACACTGAACACTTGGAACTGCCCCCCCACACTTAATATAAGCTTCAAAAATGCTGCATCAGTAGATCAATTCCAAATAGAGCAGCCTGACAAAAATAAACCCAGACACATGCCAGTGATTCAGTCAGAACAGTCTTGTTCCCTCTCACCAGCAGCCTCGGCAGTTACCATAGCACCAAATTCTTCCAGACTTCTCCTGCACCTCAGCCCTGCCCAGGCAACACTGGTTGCTTTTGAAAATCTGACTGAATCAGCCACACTTGCCACGAGCCACAACGTCAGCTCTGCCTCTTTTATCCATGCCCTGGCTCTCCTTGGCCACAGCAGAAGAATGAAGGACTTTGGTGGCAACCCCTCGTGTCTCCACACACAACCAGCAGGATTGCCAGGATTCTTCCCTCTAGGTCATCCAGCACCGTGACCATGGTTAAGATTAAGCTCAAAAAGACAAAGCTTTTGGTTCCTTTCCCCAGCTCCCAGGTTCTTCAGCAGCAAACACCAACGTGTAGCTGCTCCAGCACAGTGACATCTAAACAGGACAGTATTCATTTCAGGCTCCTAAGACAACTTGTGTGGTGGATTCTGCAGAGCAGATGTTTTCAAGGCTGCATTTTAAATCTGTGTATTTAAAAAAAAAAAAACATATTTTTCGCTTCTGTCAATAAAAGACTTTCCCTGGAAAAGAGATGGGAAGCCAAAATGATGACTGTACTTCTAAATTAAATTTTAACTCTTAAAGGTAGAAAAGATCTCGAATGCACTGACTCAGTCAGGAAGAATTATATATTGTCACTGGGCAGAAATTATCTGAAAAATAATGAGAAAAGTTATTTCACAGGAGTGACAATATCTGACTGACCTAAATTGAATCAGAGATCTGTTAAAGAGGTTGTTCTAAGCATTACAGAGTCACACAAGTAGAGGAGCCACTGATGGTTGAGTTCAGTCTGTCCCAGAAGGGGAATCCACCCATGTGAGAAGCAATTCTTTGAGTCAAAAGACATTTCTCCAGAACAAACATGACACCCAGAGAGCCTGCCAAAAACTCAACGTAAGAAACTTTTTTTTGCCTAGTCTAAAGCTACTCTGTGTGAGCAACCCACAAAAATCCTTGTGAACCCAGCAGAAAAACTTCAGAACAGACCTGCCCTTTGACAGCAAGTACCTCAATGCTGAAATTCCAGCATTTGCATCTGTTTGGCTTTTCCAGGTCAGGAATGAAGAACTCCTTGGGTAGAACAAAGGGGAACATAGAACTCATGTATACCTGTATGATATATTATTCAGTTTTAAGAATTCCAGGAGCAAAGAACATCTCCCTGGAAAGCACCCAGCACTTGGGAGGCACTGCTGGGTGCAAAATAGAGGCAGGGCAGGAAGAAGAAAGCAGTAAGTCCACGGTACTCACTGGACCAGGGCAGTATACTTTCAATAAAAAGGAGCATTTCTTCACCCAGAAAGCTACAAGAATTTCTCTAATAAACTTACAGAGAGTGCTCATCTCAAATGCTAATCCTGACAATCAGCAGGGCAGATTTATTAAGGGTCTGCCAGGAAAAGAACAGTAGTGTGATCCCCTTGTACTTATTGCTTAACCTGTTGAAAGGTACCAAGTCAGAACAGTAAAACAATCCATGCCTTTCTTCTTTCAAGTGGCTGTGAGGTTCACCTAGATGGCACAGAAAATCCACATCTGAAAGGTAGGGAAACAAAGGGGAAAAAAATACAGTGGTTTAGCATTGGTTGGGTAATGGCCACAAGCCCAGAAATCTTCTTTCCTGAGCCAGCACCACCCTGGCACAGCACAGCTGGAAGGAGAGACTGGCAGGGATGCCCACGTGCACCAAGGCCCAGACTGGAAGAGTTAAACCAGAGATATTAAATAATTTGTTTTGGAGGCCATGACTTCCAGTAAAGCAGTTGTTCCCTGCTCAGTTGTGAACTCACATTAACAGTGGAAATTCCTGGGATTGGCATTTTATTACGTGGTTCAGCCAAGGCAATCCAGCTGAGCCAGGAGTTAAACAAGGGATGTCCCACTCTTCCAGAGGTTTGTGATTCAAAGGCTTCCTGTATCCTGCAATTTTTTCTAATAACCACACCTGTCTGGGAGGAATCCTGTCCTCCCAGCTATCGTGCACCCCACTCTTTCAACACGCACAGTTAAGACAAACAAACTAAATTAATAAGTTAGAAGCATTTTGGAGACTTGCACAGTCTCTCATGCAAAGCTCTGAACTATCATTCTCGTCTGAGGTGGGCCCTGACTTCATGCCAGGTTTAAAGAGTGGTGAGAAATGATAACCCCTATCAATTCACCACTGGAAACCACATTGTCGAAGCCCTGGTGGGGGAAGGGGAACGTTCTTATGAGGCAGTGAAAAAACAAGTTACATCTGTTTAAAAAAATTACCCATGGCACATAAAATACTGGATTCCAACTGTCTCTGATTCCTCAGTCTAACAATAAATATTTTGGAAGTACTTCATAATGGAATATAATCTCTAGAGTGGAAAGGGTTCTGGTTTTATTCGTGGATATTGTGCTGTTCTGTGATGGTGCTTCAGAAATAGCACTGATGGGCTCCAGAAAGAATCCCAATTCCCCAAGCAGAGGTCAGTAAAGACAAACAATGCAAGGCTGAAAAGAAGTAGATAAAAGGCAAGAAAATAAAATTTGTAAGAGCTCATTAAAAACAGCTACAAGTATCCTGAGGCACGAAGGAGCTCACTGCACGTCAGCCCTTAGGAAGGCAGAGAAGCTGAAGATTGTGGAAGGGGAGGTGAGTGAGCAGGGCAAAACTGGGAGGCAGCAACCTGGTAATATAACACATCTTTTCAGGGTGTTTATGAGTAAATAGTGACAAAACTACAGAGGAAGGATGAAAAGATATTTTTGATAGACCGAGGTATCAAATTCCCAGCTCCCTTCCAATTTTAGGGTCGTGTTCAACTGGTATCTGCCAGCTACAGGAAGGGCCAAATCTGTCCCTTGTTTCAGGAAGGGAAAAGGCTGTTGCTGAAGATTAAAAATGTGTGTAGGAACACTGACAGACAGAAAATACAGAGCAGAGATGAAGGCTTGACCTGAGCACCATTTAAGAAAGAAGAGGCATAATTCAAGTCCCACCAGCCTAAAATCACACTAGAATCCAGACCAACCCATTTCTCCATCTGCTGCCCCAAGCATCATCACATCCAACAGGACCCCAAACCCTGCCATACACCAACTGTAGCTGAAGCAAAGGTGTCCCACCAACTTAGTTTTCCAACTTCAGTTTTTTTCACTCTTGACAGCTGACCTGCTCTCTAAGTCAGCTGACATCCAGCAAAGTTCACAGAAACCATGCCAGTGCCCAATGGTGCCTTCAGTCTGGGAACAGCACAAAGCATTACTGACACTCATACTCTGATTATTTATTCTGGTTACACCCAGCTGAATAAGTAGGATTTTTGTTCAGGTTGTCCTGTTGATTAACCAACCTCACTCCCAAATGCACTGCTCAGTCACTGAAAATACATCAGGGAAGTTAAACAAGTTTCCATGACTGAATGGACTAAAGATTGTTTGACTGCCAGTCTAGGCAACAGGACATTTTTCCTGCCATAAACAAAGCCTAGAAAACAGGAAAGAAAGACATTAAAGTTACCACAAATATCTAACAGAAAGGCATCCAAGAGAGGGCAAGTCATAAAAAGACAACAAGTTTCATTCTGGAGACTAATCTTACAGGACAGTCCATTGTAAAAGTCAGCTTTAAACAGCAGCTGTTTTCTCTACTTAAAAACAAGGGGAACAATATAAATGCAATACAGAAATCAGAAGGAAACATTCTACCAACAGGTAGCTGCTTCTCTTATTGTCCCATCTTTACAGGCTAATTTGCTCTGTTTAAGGTCAGATGATAACAATTCTTATGAAAGGAGGATTTATCTGCTAGCAATTAATGAAATTACAGAAAGAAATAGCTGCAATATTTACATAATAACTTTTTTTTTTAATTATGTGGAAAATGTGTTACAGAAAAAGAAACACACAAAGTTTTGGCAGATGTACTGATGAAATGAGAAGAGTTTCCCTTTAAGCAGTGACTGAGAGTCAGAGCTGGGGTGAGTGCTGGGAAAGCAACACACACTGAACTCACAGATCTTCACACACTGACATCTCCACAACAAGGAACAAAGGCCTGATGTGGAGCAGAGCATCAACACAAAGAACTTGTAAACAAGCAGGAAGATTGCAGTGTGGAAACAGAGATCCAGCCTGATACCACAGGTACAATGTAAACCCCATTCCTAGAAAAGCAGTTCAGAAAATTAATCTGGCAGCAGAGTTGATGTAACACAATTAACACCATTCAGCTTCAGAGCTGAAGAAAATGAGTCAAAGCTTCACAGTGGATGATAAATTCTTTAGCAGTCCATCATCCCTGAGCTTCACAAGTGAAGAAAAGAAGTTTCCCCTCTATAAAAGTTATCCAGCTTATACAATTTAATTATTAAACAGATAATTCCTCAGATCTATAAGCCTAGAACACATAAATAATTAGTTCCCATTATTCTACGATTTATTAACTGCAGGCATATTCTGAAGAACTGAAGCAGAATAATGTTTTACATATAATCTAAAGATGTTGATTTTCCTAGAGTTTACTTTTGTCATATTCCTACCTTTTCTGTAACAGATATTCAGAAATAGCAGAGGGAAGGGGGAGGAAAAAATAACCAAGCAAAAATAACCCCTTCCTGAAATTTTTCTTCTTTACTGTGCAAAATTTTACAAGCAGCTGAACTAAAAAAACAAAAGAGCAAACCAAAAAAAAGAAGTTATCACAGCCTGAAATTCAGGAAATCTCAGACTTCAGTCATACAAGTGAAAAAGTCACACATTGCCATCACTGCTTCCATTCCATTTCCTTACTTCACATATTATTTTAACGACAAAATTATATTCTACCATTACAATGGTCCATGACACTGCCATAAAATAAAATTTCCACTTCATTTATTAAAAAAAGAGGAATGAAAGAACTTATCAACTGCAGATCAGATGTTCCAATCTCACGATTGCTTTACATTGAAAAGCTGCTCTCTTTTCCAAGAGTTTAGCAGAACAACACCAAAAAAATAACTTGTAGGAGATGTCATCAGTTGATGTGAAAATGAGTGTCTCTCTACACCTGAGAGCACCAAGGTGCAGTCAGTTGGTAGCTGAGCAGGCAGGACTTGCTTGGGCAAGACCTGCTTGCAAACAGGAACGAGGCAGGAACTGTTTATGGAATCTACTTGGGGGATTTATTTACGTGTTGGGTTGTTTAAATGAAGGTCTGTGGAACAGCATGAATTCAAACAAGCAGACACACCTGCAAACAGAAGAACAACCCCCTCTCTGTGCTGGTTTTGGATTCTTGGAAACCAGGATGGAAAAAAAAAAAATAAAAAGGGGGAGGAAATCAATTATTTACAGGCTTATCAGCAACAAATAAGGGATCACAGAGCACGTGCAGACACTAGAAATGCTGAGTTCCCATAGAATATCCCTTCACATATCCTGACAGGCACAACACTCCAAGGTGTCCACAGCACAACCAGCCAATGCCATCAGAGCAATCCAGGGACAGCCCTCTGTCAGCATCTGGAAACCATTAGAGCACACGAGCAAAAGGCTTTTTTCACAGAGCAATCACACTCACCATATGCTGAGGAGAAATGGAAAGTTGGCAAGAAGAAATGTAAGCAGGGAAGAGGGGCAGATGACTTGTTACTAATGTACAGACTGAGAACCAACCAGCACATCTGACCTTTATTTTTCTTTTTCAGTCAGAGAGAAACTAAGCTATTTTTAAGTCTGGGTTATGGTGCACTTGTGTAGGAAAGCTAAAGGAAGATTTTAAATAAACTACGGTATGGACTAGGCTAGATCAGCTATTCAGCCACCCTCCTCAAAGAACTACTTCCCCTCTCTCCCAGAAAACTGCCCGTGACCTACACCAGTGCTGACCAACATCTCTGCACAAAGCAACTGTGGAACAGTGTTGGAAGATGGATACCAACACTCCCTACGGCCCATTTGTTTTCCCACCCTCCTGCTCCTGCCCTTCTGGGTCTCCTCTTCCCCACTTAACACCCAGAAATCACTTTATTGAGGACTGATCCAGCAGAAGGACTGCTAACACAATCCAGCTCATTACACAGTCACCGGTGCTGGCACACAAAGAAACATCATGGCCAGAAGAAAAGCCTGACTGGCTCTTCCAGCATTCCTGGGATGGCCCAGAGTCCTCATGAAAGCCCTGGGCTGCCCTGGCACAGAGGGCTGGCCCACCCAGCACCTCCTCTGCCCACAGACCACACCTGCTGTGTTTGCACAGAGCCACCGTGGGCAGGCAGTGGTTCTGTCACCACCAGAGAGGTCAGGCTGCAGGATGCCAGCATGCCAAAGTATCCAGGAGTAAGCAGCTGCCCAAAACCAAACCATTCCCAGAAAAGGCAGTTCTGGACAGCAAAGGCAATCCACAGGGTGCTGGGCTGTCTGTCCCAGGAGCAGCTCAGGAATGGAGAGGAGGCTGCAGGACAGGTGACTTTTGCTAGAATCCAGAACCCGTGCACCATGAGGGTTGGCCTCCAGGATGTCCTCCCCAGTCACATTCCATCACAACCCAGCACGTGGCTGGGGAGGTAAAACCAGTCAAGAGACTGAGCTGGCAGTCAGGAACACGCAGTGTCACCCACAGACAGCTCACCTTGCCCCAGCACAAAGAGGACAACAAAGATGACTCGTCCTTCTGAGTCACAACAGCCTGCAAGTTGTGGGTTGGCTGCCCTGCCCTCATGAGCCTCTCTCCCTGTTCCTGTTTACCAAGGAGAGATTGTCTAATGGGGAAACAGAGGCCGTGAGATGTGCTGACAAATCACCAGCAAACAGAAACATGTATTGGAGAGAGAGAGAGGACAAGAGCTCAGTGCTTCAAATACAGCTAAGGTCGAACTGCGAGCACCACGGTGATAAAAGCCTCAGTTATTTGTGGCAGCTCAGGAACAGAAGAGTCACAGACATTTCTGCCAATCTGTTCATCCAATGAATGCTGGAAGCAAGCCATCCACAGAATCATGGAGAGGTATGGACTGGAAGGGACCTTGGGATCTTCCTTCTTCATCCTTCTGCCCGAAGCATAAATAACTCTGAAACTTTTACCAGGTAGTTTGAGGGCTCCCCCCGGCAAATCTGAAGACAGAGATGCCAAAGCCTCTCCAGGCATCCTGTTCTGGTGCACAACCATTTTCATGAGGAAAATTCTTTATGTCCAGCTGGCATTTCCCTTGCCTCAACTTGTGACCCATTACCTCTTGTCCTTTTGTTCCAGCTGACAACACTCAGGAGACAAGCACACAATGGCTCAGGAATTAAGTACCCAGCAAGCCTTAAGACAAAACTGCTCAACAACACTTTGAACAGAACAAAATGAGGGTTGCTGCAATCCAACCCTTCCCTTCCCTCTCCCAGCTCACCCCATCCCTTTATTGACTCTCCTTCAATTAATGTCAGGGAGCAGAACCCTAAAAAATAGTCCCCAATTTAAAGAGGAAAAAAAAAAAAAAAAGGCAATTTCTGACAGTGACGTCAGTAGATTAAATCACCATTAATTATTTTGATGTGGCCAGCTTTAAACTAGTTATCTCCTTTAACCAGCTCACCACAGGACAGGGTAGCAGACTGTCAGCATGAAGGAAGGAGCAGAAACAAATGACAAATGCAAAGGCAGAATCCCACAGTCTCGACGTGTATCATCCTAAAGTGCTGTGGAACCACTCCCTGTGTGTTCACCACAGACAAGGAGGTGAGGGGAGGGCTGGAACTAGAGATTGCAAACTAAATTCTCCTCTGCTCTTTGAGGATAAGAACCATCCCCTCCCTCCCCAAAAAAGTAGCAGAAGTAACAGATCAATCTACTGACAGATCTGATTTGTTCTGTGTTACCCAGAAACCTTGTCAAGGCAATCTTTCAGGGGTAGCCTCCCCTCTCCCAGAAAAAACCCAAACCAAATCAAAAAACCCACATACAAAAATCAAACCCAGTAAACAACCATGACCTCTTATCAATCAAGACTAAATCCATCAGGATAGGGAATGACCACCATTCAGTAAAAAGTAAGTTTCAGTCATCTTTCTATCTCTGAAAGGATCGTGCTTCTATCTCACTGCATGAGCAGTGGAAGATCCAAAGCTAAGAAAAACTGACCCAACTTCAGTTTCTTACATGCACCAAATGGACTTCTGGATGCTGTACTTGCTTTGAAATATCCACCAGTAAAGGATTTTACTGATGCTGAGGCAGAAAAGTCCAGTGATGGCAAAGGGAGAGTTTTCAAAAGTCATTTTGTTTGCTCTTTTAGCAAAAGCACCATTATGGGGCAGGTCCACTGAAGGGCAGGAGAGACAGAGAATGCAAAAGAGGGAGCTCTTCTGCCAGCAGTGGCAGTCAGAAGCAACCTGTGTCTGTGGTGCTGCAGTCCTTCCCTCCCTCCCTCTCTCTCCCCCTGTGCTGGCACTGGGGTTTGCAAATTGAGCACAGGAGTACCCAGCCTGGAAAATGGGGGGAGGCAAGGGTGTGTGTTTTCACTGCTAGGATACAACGTGGTGGGAGGAAACAAAGGGAAGAACCACAGCATACTGGATTTAAATCCCCTTAGTCCTGTGAAAAACAAGGGAGAAGTTAAAAACGTGGTCCTGACACCTCAGTGGCCTCCAAAGCTCAGGTTTCGCTACCACGGTGACACCACCAATCCAAAACTGGCACTGCCTGATGCCAATCCAAGAACCCTCTTGGCACAGCATGTCACAGACAGGCAGCATCTCCTGCCAGGCCCATTTCTTACCCTGCAATTTTAGTTGCTGCTGTTTATTAGCAAGTGTCAGCACCTGAGCAGAGTGCAGAGCCCTGAACTAACAACTGTGGGCACAGAAAGACGACTGCTTTGAGCAAGATCAGCCAGAATTCCTCAAAGAACACTTCCTGAAATTCAGTGCACCGAAGTCTTTTTTGACCAAGTCTTTGTTTTGAAACCAAAGCACTCGCATTTTAAACCTAAATGTGAAATGCCATCACCAACTCCAGCAAGAGAAACACAGGGAATAACATCACATGATCTTCATCTCACTACCCCACACAGCAGAAATCAAACAACCATCTCCAGAGCAGAGGCTTTACACTTGAAATAACCCTTCTGGAAATGAGCTCAGAGAGATTCCTCTCCCTTTGCTAAAGGGCTTCCAGTAGAGTTTCAAGGAACGTGCTTTGCCACTTACACAGTTTGAAAGCCTCTTTTCATTCCCTCAATCCCTTTAGATGTCTGGACTTTTACTCCTTTAAACTCAAGTCACCATGGTGGAATAAACATGAGAGAGCTTCCTAGGAAGAGATCTCTGCCTCAGTTCACTGGTACAACACACAGAGCCTCTGGTAGGTACAATTCAAACTGCTGAAGCTGAGACACAAAAGCACCTTCTCAAGTGACAGCCAGGCAGCAGCTACAATGGAAATTCACAACTACAAATCCCCAGCACCCCCATGGGCAAGGTAAAAGTTGGATTTGTCTCTACCAGCAAAACAAAAGCAAGGCACAGGAATGGCTGAGGCACCAGAGAAGCTCTCAAAGCCTCACCACTGCCCTGACTTTGGATCTGAGCTGTCAGCAGCTCCTGTTCAGACTGCTGTGTGAACACAACATGGCTCTGTGTCTTTGGAAGTATTCTGGAAAGTCACTGTAATTACAGAGTACAATAAAAACAACAATGGATCACTAATATAAAAAACTCTGATCTTGGGAGACAAGCAGAAAATTCCACTATCTCCCTTCAAGATTGATCTAGACTGCAGTAAGGATTAAGTGCTGTTCAGTGACCTTTTGTGATGTGATTTCTTCGGAAAATTGTCTTGAAGTTCACCGCAAACGATTTCAATTTTAGCAGTTACATCAACTAATCAAGGGCAGGGTTTCAAACACAGACAAGCAGTTAAACCCCAAGTCAGTGGAGTGAAGGAATAAAGATGGTCTTTTCCCTGCATTTGTAAGGAATTCAGCCCAGCATCCACCTCTGCAGATAACCTAGTAATTATCACAGGCCTAAATGCAGCACAACTTGGGATCCTTTACAAGTAGGACACTTCTCAGTTCAACAATGACAGCAAAAAAAATGCAACAGGAACAAGTCATCACTTTAATTTGGTTTTTAGCAGGAACACTTGCTGCCCTTCCCCACAACCCTTAAACTGCCCAGAGTTCAAATGTTATACTTGAAGGACTGGATTAATTAATTACAGTCCCTCCTCCTGTGTGGCTTTTCCTTCCAGATAGTTACACCTGCCATATTCCTCCTTTAGCAATGAACAGTGTCAGGGACATCCACCCACAGAACAGGATGACACCTTTATAATGAGTAAAAATTACACCTACACTTGCAGCACAAACCCAGACCTTGCTAAAAATGCCCCCTTTACTGCTTTCCCCAGTGCCCCAGTACTGCCATGACCACTCTTTACTGTGACAGCACCTCTCTAAGAGCCCAAAATTAAGTTCAAGGTTCCTCCTTTCCGTTTCACTCCACTTCTGAGGCATCACAATTCCAGAAATCCAAGTGACCAGACCTTGCCAGCAAGAGGGAAAACTATTTCAATTCGAACTGCACTGGAGACCCAGAGCCCATCTCAAACAGCTCAGGAGGGAGCTGTTCAGGTGCCTCTGCCTCCAGTGCATTCCACCACACGCACATCTATTGACCAGGAGAACAAAACCTGCCCGTGCTGTACCTGCCTGGCTCCCCCAGCAGCCACAGGACCTCGAACCCTTCCGGAAAAGGAGGTCAGAGTCCAGCAGAGCTGCCAGACACACACCCCCAGCCACTGAGCTGGAATGAGGCACTTACCCATCTCTACCTTTACTGACGATCTTCACTTCAAAGTAATAAATGCCACAGGCTGCAGGGATGGGGTGTGTGGCCCTGACCGAGGCAGCATCTTTGTGATTTTTACCGTGACCTAAGAAAGAACAGAGATGTAAGTACTGAGGGGATTTGGCCTCTCACACACCCTGATCTAAAGCCCTGCTGCCTGAGCCCAGCAGGGACCTGTTTCTACACGGAGCCAGCCATTTAAAGCACACTTTTCAGAGAACCAGCACATACAGCCCTGCACTGCCACCAGGGAAAATCCCTGCACGACCAGCTATGTAGTTTTCCCTTTGTTTTCACTGTGGAGTTTCTGAGAAAGACTGTCAGTGCCACCTCACCCCCTCCCCACAGACGTAATTTGAAGACCAACGTACACAAACAGAAGACAAAAATGATTACACAAGAGGGGAATGACATCAGTGTTTACTAACCAGGGAGGAAAAGGAATAATCGGTTCTCCACTGGGTGGGTAGGGAGGACAGCTCCAACAGCGAGCAAGCAAAACATCACACTCCAAGCCTGTGAGCGGCTATTCGGTGTGAGCCCGAGCAGCCAAAGCCCCAGTTACGCGGCGTGTCGAGGCCATCCGGCCCCTTGGCCGGGTTTTAAGCCGGATGACAGAGTAAACAGGCGGTCTGGCTACACCCGGGCCCGGGCGGGCGACACTGCACAGCGTTATATAAGGCCACACGCTCCGCCGGGGAGAGCCCCGGGCCCCACCGCCTCCGCCCCCGAGCCCGGGCAGCCCCGCCGGGTCCCCGGGCCGAGTTCGGTCCCGCCCGGCTCCCGCCGGTCACCGCCCACGGGGCCCTTTCCCCGGGGCCGCCGGATCCGCCACCGGCCCGGCCCGCGCCCGGCGGGCCCCGCGGAGCGGCCGCCCCGCTCCGGGTCGAGGCCGAACCCGGCGCCGCCGCCCCAGCCCGGCACCTTTGTAGTGGACGCGCAGGTTGCCCTGCGAGAGGCCGATGTAGTTGTACTTGTCCTTGGGGCTCCAGGAGCGCGGCAGCGGCGTCTCGTCCTGGTTGACGGCGGGGTAGAGGCGGCGGAGGCGCCGGCTCAGCTCCTGCTCCTCGGGCGGCCCCGGCGGCGCCGCGTCCCCGCCGTGCGGGCTCCCCGCGCCCGCCTCCGCCATCTTGGACCCGCTTTGTGTCAGCGGGCGGGGAGCGGGGCCCGGCCGCGGCTGGCGGCCAATGGGCTGCGAGCGTGCCCACAATGGGGCCGCGCCGCCCGACGGGAAGTGGAGTCCGCACCGCGCACCCCCGCCCGCTGGTGGCGCTTGCCCAGACTACAACTCCCGAGAGGCCGCGCGCTCGAAGCCCCATCCCGCCCCCCGGCGCGCTGCACGCTGGGAGCTGTGTCCCCGTCTCGCTCCGGTCCCGTCAGCGCCGCGGAGCGCGGGACTCCCATTCCCAGCGTGCTCCGCGACACGGCGAGGATCAGGGGCCGCCCCGCTCCTGCAGGCGCCCGCCGGCCGCCTCCGCGCACGGGCCGGGTTCGGCCGCCGCGCGGCGCCCGCGCGTCAGGCGCTGCGTGGGCAGCTAAGAGGGCGCGAGAGGGGGTCCTGCGGGCGGGGACGTTGCCATGGCGACGGGTAAACGGAGCGCGCGCGGCGGGAGCGACAAGGAAGAACAAACCGGGACTAAAGAACAAACCGGGACTAAAGAACAAACCGGGACTAAAGAACAAACCGAGCTCAGCCGGGAGGGGCTCCGGGAACTCACACCGGGAATAACCATCGGCGGAGCTCAGAGGGCAGGGATGAGGGGCCCCGCCTGACTCGGTGCAGCTCCCAGAGTCTCCTCCGGCTCCCAGCTGGGTCCAACCTCAGCCCTGGACTGGATCTGTTCCCCATTACATGCTGCATGATTTTCCCTTCCCTGAGAGAATATATAAATATTTATATTTAGTCTTTGTACATATCTAAATATATAAAAATCTATTTTTATATGTATTTTTCTATATATAGACGCTACAGTAAAAACCTTAAAATTCCTGCTGTGAAGCCACAGGCAGCAGGAAGAAAAACCAGATCCTATGAGTTCATTCTTAGGTCTATGACACACATAATTCCATGTCTCCATTCTTTTTCCATGTCTCTGTAGCAATAAACAGGCCCTTGTCACCATTCCAAAGCCATGATTGTCAGAGCAACTGGAGTCCTAGTTAAGGGAAGAGCTGCAGCCTCTTGCTCTGACTAAAGAGAGCTCCCCAGGAAGACACTGAAGGTGACGAAAATCACATGAGAGAAAGTTCAATCCCCATTTCTGTCCCTCCGAGCCTGGTACATGTGACAGGCATCATTCTTCCCCAGCTTCTGAACTGTTTTACAAAAGGTCACAGTCCTTGGCACCCGAAATCCTTTGCTGGGTCTGACCTCATTCCAGGCATGGTTCAGGTTCCGTACAATCCTACACCGGTTTTGTTCCGTCTCCCTGCGTGAGGAGCACGAGGGAGCACAGCACAGACCCCCTGTGTGGGACCACCATGGCTCCCCAGGGGAGCTGAGCCACAGAAACCACCCCGGGTGTGTCAAACACAAAGCCCCTGCTTGGCATGAAGAGCATCACCACAGCTAAAGGCCTGTCAGGAACATCCTGAACTCCGCAGTGCAGCAGCCTCTCAGGTCCCTGGCATAAGCAGCACTTGCATCATGCAGAATACACAAGACATTTTATTCCTCAGAGCTGTACAAGTATTCAGAGGGAACATAAAAAATTATGGGTAGTCAAACTGCGTGTAACAAGGGCCGGTGAGACCCAGCAGGGAGGGGTAAAGGCCACAGCACGAGCAGCCCTTGCTCAGGAGAACGTTGAGCAGTCCCTGCCCGACTGGTTCCGTGTGGAAAACCATCACAGGGAGCAGGGACGTGGAACACTCCACAGGCAGCCCCTGGGAGCGGATCGTGAGCACCCCACAGGGGTCAGGGCTGCACCTTCACCTCAGGGGATCACTTTGTTTCCACTCACAGCGACTGGAATCAGGAGCTTCCTGTACTCCAGGGGGAGGTGACGCTCTATCAGCACGTTCAGCGGCATCTTGTCCGTCACCAGCCCTTGCCTGTGGCCAAGAAGAGAAGAGCAGAGAAGAAACAGAGCTCTTAGTGCAGAGTCTTTCCACTCAGCATCAGAGTAAAGCTTTCTTGCAAGTGGTGATTTTGCATTTAACAGCTGAAATGCTGTGGCTGCCTGTGACAGAGAAGGCGCAGATTCCTGTTCTCAGGCAGTTTGTCGCGAGGTCCTGTGCACAGCACAGATTCCAGGCTTGCCCACACAGGGAAGCAGACCCAGAGGGTTCCTGCAGCTTCCCACAGAGCTTCCCTCTGTTCATCACGGGGATATTCATCTATATTGATCTGTACCAAAGCAGAGGCTCATTGCTTTTTAAATTCACAACCCACCTACCAGGGGATAAATTTTACCACCGTTTGAAAACACACAGAGAATGATGTAACTGAAAGAAATAGCTCAGTACCCAGCAGATTTCTTCAGTCACAGTTCAGAGGTGGTTGGCATTTGCCAACTGTGTAGGCCAGGTAGTTTTCCAGTGCACCATTTAGCTGACTGGCATGAAAAAAAAAAAATCAGCATCTCCCCAGTTTTGTGGAAAGAAAAAAGCACAGCATTTATTCACACTTTGCTTGTGAAAGGAACAGAAATACTGTTCTTATGCATGAACCAGCAGCAATTCCTGATCCCTTTAGGAGGCAGTGGAAAGGCACAAAGACATCTAGAAAAAGGTGAAATAACATGAGCACAAAATCCTCAAACCTGGCCAACCAACCCATTGTGCCTCTCAGCCTGTTCATGCCAACTTCTGCACACACCTGTCCCTTGGGAAAATGAAATCTCTGGATCAGGACAGCAACAGATTATTCTTTTTAAGCAGCAGCACCAGCTCTGCCTACAGAGGCCTGTGCTAAGCCAGTGTCATCAGCTGTGCCCTGCACAACACCTCAGGTGACTTTATCAACATTGGAAACTCTTCCAGTGCAGACCAAGAATAACAACCTGGAGTAATGACTTTCAGTGAAGAGCAATGGATTGTTTTAGGTTTCACACAGTTCTACAGAGGGCTGCCAAGCCAAGAACAAATGCCCTGTGCTTTGGACAGGACAAAGTAAATTCAGGCAGGAGCTGGGGCAGCTGAGGGAGCCCAGAGGACAGAGAGCAGTGAAGCAGCTCTGAGAACAGCTCATCCAGGTGCTGGGCAGGGAATGCCACCATTAGGTGAGGCCAGCCCGAGCTGGAGGCTCCTTCTCCTGCTTTGGAGAGGAACTGTCAGTTTGGATCCTAAGTATCAGGTTATGCAGAAGCAGCCAGATGGGTAATTTGTCTGGAAGAGCAAGTCACCAAAACAGACAGCAGGGCATGTGAAAATGCTCAGTGTCAGCTGCAAGTGCTTGTAGCAAAGAGATCGCTCGGGGATGAAATGGTGCAGCCCAGCTTCACTCTCAGCATTCACTTCTCTTCTACTATTTCCCAGCTGTAACTGCTTCACCCTTGCACAAAACCCCCTCCTCTTGCTGACTGCTCCTCAGATGACTCTTGCACTCCCAACCCATCGCTACTTCCTCTTGCCCCTTCCACCATCATCATCGAGGGTAAAACCCCAATTCCAGGGATGCCCTCCTGGGAGAGGTGGCCAAGTGGCATCACACAGAGTCAATCACAAGAAACCACACTTACTGTGCAAATACCTACTGCTGGTGCACACCCTGACAACAACCAGGTGTTACCAAAGCACCCCCAAAACTACTGCAGGTTAATAAGAAACAACCCTTTACCTTCTCATGAGCATTTCTACATCAGCCATCTCCACTGTTTTCCTCCCTGCATGGCTGGTGTAAGCTTCCAGATCACTGCTCAGCTGCTTGAAGTATTTCTCAGAGCTGAAGGGGGAATGGGGAAGGAAATCAAATCAGGCTGTGGATTGTGTGAACACACCAGCTGCTCCCCCACTTCTGCAGGGCAAGTTGCACTGGAGCTGCTCGTTGTGCAGGTCACAGCCTGCCAGGGAAAACTGGGGGAGAAGAAACTCTCCACCTCAGGAACAAAGCTTGGCTTCTCAGCCCAGGCTCCCTGGAACTCCACAGCCAAGAGAGGTGTGAAACAGCTGCACATCTGACAACCAGAACCTCTCCCAGACTTCCCACACATGCAGGAACAGGGATTGACACCAGTCAGAGAGAAATCAGCTCTGATAGTCAGACTACTGGCTCCTATGGTGACACTTCAAACAATCCACAGATTTTACAGATGAAGATAATATGGTTTATAGATCCAAAAAGCTGAGAAAACCTGGACTCCAATGGAACAGCTGGGACACCTCCACTGTGCCCAGCACAATGACCATTACCCAGAGCCATCCTGCTCATGGTGAATGATAACAAGGCTGTGACTGGTACAACCTTTTGTGACAAACCCAGATGCTCCTGCAAGGCCAGGTTGGTCACAGATACATAAACAGCAGCCCAAAGCACTTAGCACATTTCTGCCCTTGTCTTCAGACCTCCCATGACTCTTCCCAGCTGGAAAGGGAGGGCTGTCAGCTTGTCAGCAGCACTTCCAACAAGCTTATTACTTCAGGTGAAAAAATATAATTAAAAAAAGAAACCAAACCAAAACACTAAAAAGAGTGGGAAGAACAGTTTGTTGCTACTCACCATTTTTCAACAATTTTGAATGCTTCTCTGGTCACTGGCATTTTTACAAAATAGCTAAAAACCTCCTTTATCAAACTCCTTGCTATTTGAGGCTCCCGTGGTTTCCTTTGGGATGTTCCTGATCTCCCTGGAACTTGCTTAGGCTGCAGCAGCTGCACAGGAGACCTTGGAAGGCAATTGAAAATTCACACATGAAGTGAACGAGGCCGGGAGAGATGCAGAGAACACCAGGCTGAGTTTGGACAAACCTTATACAGAACTGGAAGGGGTAAGAACTACCTCGTGCTCTTCATCCTTTCTCCCTCCCAATTCTTCAAAACCCTCATGCCCAGGCAGGACAGTTTGCAAACAGTTCATGTGGCATCATGACCTCGAGAGAAGCAATCCAGAGAGACTGCCTGTTTGTGTGACAGACTGTCAGCAAACCCCAGTTGTCTCCCAACACATGGCTGCAGTTCCCACTGCATCCCTGGAGTATTCCCTCTCCAGGAGTGCACGAAGTTTGAGGCATCCACAGGTCACCTCTGTATCTGTGGACAGGGGAGGCTGCTCTGCAGAATACAATTCTACACTATTGCAAACTTCAGTGGGTTTATTCTGTGGGTTTTGATTGGTTGTTTGGTTTTTTTCCCCCTTGAACAAGACTGTAACTCCAAAGGAAGTTACAACTGCTTCCCATTCTAAAAAGGAAAAATTGTAATATGAATTAAGTGAAATCCACAGATTCACTCAGTACGTGATTGGAAAACAAGAGAAAAAACTTAGAACCTCAGGCTAACCCACAGAGGGAGTGCATGGATCACCTGACTCTCTCCAGTCCACCTGTATGTGGGCACAAGAATTTGGTCTTCTTGTTTATTGCTTTGACAAACAAAAATCTAGAGTCATGGGCTAGAAAATTCCTCCTGTTCCCTAGGACCCACTGGTAGTGGTTCTGATGAAGCATACAGCTTCATGAATTTCTAGTTAAGATGGTGCCAGTGTTAATTAATTTGAAGTAAAGCAGAGGACAGGTTCACTTTCTGCCTCTAGGAGAGCTTCATTTTATACTCAGCACGTGGCAACTGCACACAGCTTTAGGCTTCTGCAGTCAATGCAAGTGTGTCATTCCATGTGATCAGCACCTTGTCATCTCTAATTCCCCCACGTCTGCAAAGGCCTCTGCATCCCATAACAGACTCTATAGTTCCAGAGTAGCTCACCAGTGGAAAAACTCCTAGGGAAAGCTTTTGACCTTCAGCACAAGAAAATATTACAAGAACATTTATTGGAAATGCTGAAGGCATCAGATCTGCTCTGGAAGATTCGCTTGATTCACCCTTTACTCAGCTGCTGCAGCAGTGGACGATCCAAACCCTCCAGGACTCCTCACTCCCTGTGGCAGCTGGCAGAGCCCAGGGCAGCTGGCAAAGCCAGGCTCTGCTCTTCCCCCTGGACACTGACACCCTCAGACACTCTCCTGCCAGGCCACTGCTGGAGGTGCCTTGGACTTACTTGGGAGCAGCAGGTTTTTCATCCCGTGGAGCTGAGAGCAGGGGGTTGTGGGCTGCAGCACGGACAAACACAGGAGTCTTCATGGAAACCTCTGGGGGAAAAAAAGGACTTGAGGAACTGAACTCTCTTCTCAGAGCTCCTGCAGCACCCAGTGCTGCTGCAGCAGCAGAAACCCAGCCAGCTTCCCACAGGGCTGGCCCAGAGCACACTGCCTGTGCTCCAGTTGTGGCCCCACGGCACCCTGAGCCAGCACAGCTGCTGGTTGCTGCAATGCCAGATTTTATAACTCCCTCCAGCCAAGGCTCATGTGATCAGCATCTCACTTCTTCTCTGCTGGGAACTGCCCATAGCAGTTTCCTCCAAGTCTAGTCTGCACTGTCTAACTTCACTCTCGAAATTCTTCACTTCTTAACAAGTGAGAGCAGGAAAGAAAACATTAACAGAACTGAAACACTGAGCAGCTTCCTGTCTGGAAGAGGAGTGGTCACCCAGGGCTTCTTGCCTGATAGTTTCCCTTGCAAGCTGAGTTCAGCCCAACAATCCAGCCTGTCTGCAATGGTGGCACCTTCCCAAACATCCCCTAAGAGCTCAGACACCTGTCCTGTTATAGAAGCCAAGCCCAACAACTAGAGGCTTCAGGTACTACTGAGAGTTAAACCCCCCAGCTGGAAGGGTCAGAGGATCTCTTGGAGAAAGCAAGGCTGGGTGAACCACTGTGGCTGCCTGCATTAGCTTCTCCTGAATAAACATCTCTGGGCACTGGAGGAACAGGGACCAGGATGCAGGGAAAGGGACTAGTTATCCTGAGATTTCTGAGGCAAGATTTATGACAGAAGTACATAATTTTTCCTCTTTCCTGACTCTCCTTGTCCAACGAGACCTGTAAGGTGCTGCTCATACTGTTCCACTCAATCAGCAGAGATCTGCAGCCAGATCTTCCCATCTCTTCATACAGCTGTGCACAAGATAAGCAACTGCAGACACCCAAAGAACACCTACAGCTTTTCCTTGTGGCAAAAGGGTATCAGTTCAACTTCTGTCTTTGTGCACATTGCATAAATACACAGAGACATTGATATTCTCATTACAGCTGAATACACCTGAAATCCTAGCAATGGGATTTTATGATGTCCTTAGTTCAGGTTTTTTTATTTCAGGGTGTATTGTACTTCAAAAGATTTTAAGATCGGTCCCAGAAGACATCACTAAAACACTCTGGGCATTCTCAAACATGGCCTTGATCAAAGAGAACTCAGTCTGATGGATCAGTTCTTCCAAAAGGCACCAGCACTGATGAAGTGTCTGAAGAACTGCTCAGAAACTCTCAGCTTTCTGAAAAAACAGTCTACTTTTTTTGTTAACTGGACAGGAAACCTGTAACTACATCTACAAAACACAGGGTTCTAAATTAGGTTTCAAGTCTGGAGTCATGTAAATGCCTGTGGAAAACAAGAGTTCAAGGCTCTAAGACATTAAAAAGTTGGCCTGAAATTAGGAGTCAGGAAGGAAAGAACAGAATGCCAAGGTATAAACCCACTCTGCACTCAGCTGCATCTGTTTTGTGCACTTCCACCACCTTCACCTCAAAAAGTACAAGATGATCTTGGTCCCTGAAGCACCTGATGAGCCAATAACAATCTGGCCCTAGAAAG
This sequence comes from Corapipo altera, assembly GCF_003945725.1. Classification (NCBI taxonomy): domain Eukaryota; kingdom Metazoa; phylum Chordata; class Aves; order Passeriformes; family Pipridae; genus Corapipo; species Corapipo altera. The sequence goes on along the minus strand of NW_020884894.1, from coordinate 10,132,663 downwards.
AGCAGCCAACAGCTTCCCCTGTACTCTCTGATGGACTAAACAGTTAATAACATTATTAACCTGTTTTTTCTCAATCTAGGGAGAGATAACAGGGAAAAATTTCTCCAACTGCCTCTGCTGCTGCTGCAACTTTCTTACCATGACTTTCAGGATGTTCACTTTCATCCTCAGCAGGCTCTTCCTCTGGATCATCCAAATCTAACACGATAGCCTGGTCCTCTACCACATCCTGTTCATCATCTTCCTCTAATGGATTCATCCCAGATTTTTCAGATGAGGAGAGAGCATCAGAATGCCTGTCCAGACTTCTAGTTCCAACATCTTTGGCAGTCTCATGTTCTAGATTTCCAAAACAGGAAAAACACAGCACTGAAACAAGTACCATAGACAAAATTTCAGAGCACTCATAGCAATGAAATCCAACTTTCAGTTCCTGACAACCACCTATTACCTTCCCATCTGCAAGGATTAGGGTTGGTACACAAAGCCAGATAAGCTGAAGCACTGATGAATCCTCAACTTTTCCCTCTGCTACATCCAGGTGTGCAGAGGTCCCACAGAAAAAAAGCCCTTGGTAATGTGAAACCCAAGAGATTTGAGTGAAATTTTTATCTGAGCTCCTTTCAAATTAACTTTCTTTAATAAGCACTTCTAACTCAAAAGGTCATACCAAAGCCTTCACTGCAGTATACTGACTACAGAAGACCCAGCAATGTAGGAAAAGTAACTTGGGAGATTCCAATTTGTCAACTCACTCAGAAGGTCTCCAAATTTTTTTCAATCTTTGCCTGATTCTGGAACTTCCACCAGTAAATTTTAACTAAAGATGCATTCTGCAATTACCTATTTCTAAACACTACTGCCAGTGCAATTTTGGTTTCCCTTTGGGCAAAACCCAGTCTTCCAGCTTAAAATGACAAAATCAGTTTGGCATGTTCCCAGTACTTAGCCCAGATTCCAGAATGCAAAGGAAGTGCAGTCTCTCTGCCAGCTGTGATGCCAGTCAGGCAGCCAGGGAGGTCTCTGGCATCAGGGATAACCATCAGCATCAGGGGCTGTGCTCACCAGCCTCGGGAGACACGTGGGCTCCAACGCTGCCTTCTGCCAGTCCCTCTCCTGCTGAAGGAGCTGTGTCTGTTTTGTCTCTGGTGTCCTGTGCTGCAGTTATCTGCAATCCTGCTTCTTCAGCCAGTTCCTTCTCCAAGTGTTCAGAATACCCAGCACTTGCACCATGTTCTGCAGCTAAAACAGGAAATTCTATCATACATCTTACCTACCAAAAAATCCCCCAATCAGCCACCAGCACACAGTTTAACAACCACTGATATGTATTTGTGATAAGTTAACTCAGCCATAAGCTATAAATAAGGGAAGCAGATGCAGTTGCCTTTACAGCTGAGAAATGCCCAACCTTTCCTGTGTTTGCTTTACAGCCACCTAATTAGGGAGCACGTCAGATCCACATGAAGAAATTTTATTTACTTACAGGAAGCAGAACTCTTCCAGATCTGCCATCTCTACAGCCATTCTCCCTTCTGGTGACTGTGTGAAAGGCCAATTTCTTTTCCTTTAAGTCTAACAATACCTGGAGTTTTTGCTCAGATTCTCCTCCTCATTTCCTCAGTTTTTCTGAATAAACAGCTTTGTAAGAGATATATTCCATTGTAAGAAGAAAAATGCCTAGCAGTGGTTTTAACCATCCCAGACAAGCCTCTGGCAGGCAGGATGAGGAGAAATATATGGACATTTGACTTGCATGTCTTTAAAAACTTTAGCTACTGAAGTGCCAAACAGTACTTAAGTATTCCTTTTTCCTGCATAGTAAATCTACAGTCCACATGTCTGTTATCATGTAGCTCAAATTCCAGCAGAAACCAACACAGGTAATTACTTGGAGAAATCTGGGCACTCTCAGAGCATCATCACTTGCTGAAGAGCTTGGAAATCTTAGCTGAGTCCAGAACCAGAAGCTGTAAAAGTGAATTTTTACCATCCTCTCCACTAACTGGGAGTTTTCACACTCAAAATACAAGTTTGTCAAGGCCCAGGAGCCCCAAGCCCAAGTGAAGGGGACAAGGAAATGTGGCCAAAAGTGCTGCAGAAATCAGTTATACCAATCTCACTACCAGAATGATTGGGCTGCCCACACCAATGCAGGGCCTAAAGTGAAGTGAAATATTAACTAGCTCTGTGAGAAGATAAAAGCTCAACATGAAACTAAGCCTCCTTGGGCAGACAGGCAGCAGGGATTCTCTCACCCTGCTGGATCACTGCTGGGATAACAGTGGAGCACCAGATGCTGTCGATGGATTCAAGCATAATTTTTACTGATTTCTGCACTTGCTGCTTGTAGCAAAACCTCCTGTGAAAATGAAACTCAGCAGAACACAGGAAGCCGTGTCCACACCTACCCAAAGCTTTATGTACTGAACAGGTAACACCAGCCACCCCCAGCAGGGTTTTTAACAGCTCATTCTAAGGCATTTTTGAGCACAAGTCCTATGAGGAGAGGCTGAGGGAGCTGGGGTTGTTCAGTCTGGAGAAGAGAAGGCTTAGAGGCAACCTCATCACTCTCTTCAACTACCTGAAGGGAGCTTATAGCCAGGTGAGGGTTGGTCTCTTCTCCCAGGCAACCAACAATAGGACAAGGGGACATGGGCTCAAGCTCTGCCAGGGGAGGTTTAGGTTAGATGTCAGGAAGAAATTCTTTACAGAGAGGGTTATCAGGCATTGGAACGGCCTACCCAGAGAGGTGGTGGATTCACCATCCCTGGAGGTTTTTAAAAAGAGATTGGACGTGGCCCTTAGTGCCATGATATAGTAATTGGAGTTGGATCAGGGGTTGGACTTGATGATCTTGGAGGTCTTTTCCAACCCAATCTATTCTATGATTCTATGATTCTATGAAAGAGAAAACCAAAAATGTGCCTGTGGAAGCAGGAAACTTCCACGACTTGCTGTCTTCTAGGAACAGGAGGTACTAAGGCCCAGCCCACCTTTATTACTTAGGTGAGGTCAGCCTTCAATCCCTTGGTTTAAGGGCAGAAGATGCTGGTCAGTACTGGAGAAAGATAATGGCCAACATGGCCTAAATAAATACAGTAGAGTAGTAAAATGTACACGAAGAAAGAGTGATCAGCCAGAGGTATTCCTTGCCAAGAGGGAGCTCTACATCTTTCCCATGGGAAGGTGAGCAGTACTACAGAGCTACCAAAACATATTAACCTTTATTCCACTTGCAGTCCCAGTGAACAAAGCAAATACTGGCAAGGAAGCACATGAGCAAGTCACAGCCCACTTTTAGAAAGCTTGTCCAGAAATGCCCAGCATCTCTGATACAATTTGAATTAAATTCTCTCCAGCATCTACTGCACAATAAAATCTTACCTTTCTCTGAGAGTCACCTGAAAAACCTTGAATCAGATTATACTCTGTTCTCCTGCAACACTGAATGCACTTCTTACCCTCTCTGAAAAGCTTTTCCTGTTCCACTCCATTCACTGTATTAATCATCTCTTCTTCTGAATCACTTACTTCTAGATCTTCAATTATTTGGGATACAACTTCTCTCAAAGACATTCTGGAAGAATTTAGAGTGACTGGGGATCCCAAATATTTACTTGAACTTCTGGATGACAGAGAGGAGCTCAATCTACAAACAGCTAAAACAGAGAATTAATGTGTCCCTGGTATCTTTTTAAACTTTCTTTTAGCTTTCCTCATAGGTAAAAAAACCAACCAAGCAGGGAGAGAAAGACAACACAAGAAAACACTCTTCCTTTACTTGAAGCAGTTTAGAGAGGTCACAGTGTACCTTAGGAACCAGATGGAAAAATCCTTGCAACTATTCTTCTGCTCACCCTGAGGAGTAACACTGAGAGCAGCCTCTTTTGGTAAAACAGAACTAGGTCACCATTAACATCTGACATTATTGCCTTACTAACTCCAGCATCTTTAAGATATGCTCACTCCCCCTCATTTCATCCAGTCCCCTAGTCCACATCCTCCACACTTTTCTTGGCATTATCTATCCCTTTGTCCTAAAAATGCCGAATATTGGACTCTTCAGAGCAACTAACTGTTTTCTGTTCATGCCTTCCCCTGTCCTTCCAAAACAACTTTTGCCTGGTCCAAGCAATATGAGGAAAACATGTTCCCATTTACACAGCCAGGACAAGGTATTTCCAGGGAAATGAAGGGTGAAGAGAGGTACCAGACACCAGGGAAAAACTGGCAAAGCATTGGTACAGAGTGACCAGGGAGGCTACTACCTCTGTCCAAGGGATTTTTAAGGCCCAGGAGACAATGAAGCTGTGACAAATAAGTGACCACACCAGAGTAAAGGTCTAGACTCATAACTTCCTGAGACTTCTTCCACATCTGTCTACATGTCCTACATATCATCTCTGTTAAGCCCAAATCCTAATCCACAGTACTCACAGCCAGCCACCTTCTCTTCATGAACAGAAACCCGCTCCACTGGATTACTCTGCTGGGAATGATCTTGCTGATCTTCTTGCTGGTTTGCAGGTGTTCCTGGAGATACAGGAGCCATTCTGTCAATGTGCTCCTGATGAAGGCCCAAGTTCTCAGAATGTCTTTGTGTCCTTCCCTCGTTTGTGCCCACACCGGACACCAGACCCTCCGGCCTTGCTGTGTCTTGAGCTGCATCAGAAATCTTGCTCCTCTGTGTTGGAGTTTTTGAATGTGACAGCTGGGGTTCAAGAGCAGAAAGTTTATTTTGGCTCTGTTCATCACACTGAGGCTGAACAAAGAGCTCTGTGTTGTTCAGCACGATCTCTGCATCACTGGTCATCATGGTTGTTCGAATCCCAGACACGGACTGCGAGTCCACAAGATAGTTCTGTGCTGTTTAGAAAGTTTTAAAACAAGTTTTATGTGAAAAACTGTTCAAGGTCATAGGGACACCCTTTATTACCAGGACTTGCATCATTCAAAATCTAAGTCATTCAACCAAATCTTACTCATCCTCAACAGATCAAACACTGAACCTACATGACCCCACTTCAGTGCCCCCAACTTTCCCTACCAAACTGTAGAAACCCCAGTACCCACAGAGGAAGATGATGCCAAATGATTCATGTGATTTAAGTCACCCAACTGGGCAAAACACACATTTAAGTGCACAGAGTCAACTACAGAGGCAGAGCCTCATTCTAACCTCAGTTCCCAAATCACACTCTACCTCTGTGGGCGTGTCAGTAACCTTATAACTGCAAAACACAGGCCACGCCTGAGTAACTGCTTCTGAAAGCCACCTTAGGAGAGGCCCTTCCTCCCCAAAAGAGAAATAACAACACAAAAGGAACCATTGCTCTTCAGCATGTTCTGTTCCACTCTGCCCTCGAAAGCTTCCATGTCAATGGCTTTGTGGTTCCTCGGCCTCCGGAGCAAACCCCTCTTCTCAACAGTGTCCGGGGCCATCAAGGAACCAACAGACATTCGGAGGGATCTGGAGACACAGGAGGGAAGAAACCATTTGTCAGCATCACACCCCCTCAGACCACAGGCATGATGGTACTAACAGTGAGACACATGACAAAGCCAGGAGGAATTCCCCCCAAAAAAAACCCCTTGAAGATTAAATGTCAGTCTTTAAACAACTGGTTTAACTTCACAGTATCAGCCAGCATCAGGTTATGTATCACAGGGATTGGGAAACAGACTTTTACAGCCTCCCTGAGACACCACAGCTGACCAAAGGGTCAGAACTTTTAAGAATTTTAAATAATAAAAAAAAAAAAGGGAAAGCAGATGTTTGGGAGTAAAATGTACTCTAGATGACAGCAGGGTGGTAGGAGGACTTCAGAACAAGTTTAAGAAGCTGCTTAGTGTCAATGATCACCCCAAAGTACAGCTACCAACACACTGTGACTGTTCTGAGGTGGGAGCTAAGATAGCAACATGTAAAGCACAGGAAAGGATGTTTTTCACTGTACATATTTTGCACCCTGGACACTGACCATTCTCAATTACCTCCTGTCCCTTTATCTAGGCAGCCCAATCAAAAGGGGGGTTCAGAGGCTTCAACAAAGACAGAAAATATGGAATTCAGCCCCAAGAAGCACCTTGTGTGGCACCAAAGGCGAGGGCTGCAGTGAGAAAGGCGAAATAACGTGCTGACTTTGCAAACGTGCTGCTCACTTGCAAAGAACACAGGCAATACAATAAAGTTCTTTGACCTGCTAAAAAACTTCAAAGGTCCAGAAAATACTGCATAGATTCAAGTGATGAGATGAGACAATTAACAAGCAATGATGATTTTCTATTTTGTACTGAGTTATTGTCAGAAACACGAGCTACTAATACAAGACCAAGCTGGGCACACAGAGCAGAGCCACAATTTCTGTGTGTGGTGCAACACCTTCAAATTCCACCAGCAGAGGGGGATGGTTTTGTTACTGCCAACACAGGTCTTTACCATGAACCCAGGTATCTGTACTGTTCTTCACAGCTCCAGGTGTGATCAAAAAAGAAAGCAGCTACACTCAGGACAGCCAGAAGTTAAGACATTTTAGATTACTCACCGAAACAAAGTTGTGCTGTCCCGCGTTGACTGAGCTAGAAAAAGTTGGTGACACATTAGTTGAGAAATTACCCTCTGCACACTGGGCTACAGGAACACCCCAATGGACCCTCCTCTTTCCAGCGCCAGTCATGCTACAGTCCTCACTTAAGTGCAAACAGAATTAGAAGACAGGTTCACTTCATTACTTCTTGTCTACATTTCAGAACTGCGTATTAGAAAGCCAATAAGCAATCTCTGAAAGGATAGGAAACAGTTATTTCAAAGAAAATTTAACATGGTACATAACCCTCAGATTCAATAATTTAAATTTTACCACGTCCACAGCAACCAACCCAAACAAGTGCATCTGGAGCTTTAGAAGAAAGTGGAACTCATGTACACACAGGCACAGAGTCTCTAATTTGGAGCTGAGGTACTGGTGTCTGCAATCTGGAGCTGAATTCCTCCCTTGAGTTCTACTCCAGTTGCTGCTCCAATAGGATACATACACTAAGGGGAGGTCTTTTATCTGCCTCTGGCAAACTGCAACTGAAATGAAAGTTGTATTTGCCAAGTTTGCAAATTTATGTTTAAAGGGAAGACTCAGTCCAATATAAAACATCTTTCACAAACCTATGAGAGGGTTTTTTTCCCCTCAGACAAGAACTTTATAACTTATTTGACTTCACTGCAATGAAAAGTATACAGCTGCTCGCATTTTAAAGTTTTTGGAATTGAGAGGAAGTCAGGGATTGCTTCCTTTGGAGACACTTCAAAACTCAAAAAGTATCAAGTTGCAAAAGTAGTCAAGAAGTCTATATACATTCAGGGCAGAGCCTGGAAATTGGCTCAGAAAGGCTTATTTTAAATTTGGTAGAAGGGAGGGGGGTTTACCTTCTCCAACATCCCCTTTGCATGAGATACTGCAATCAGGATTCCAAACCTACCACTGCCCAGCTGAGCAGCTCCTAATAACTGGACTGGAGGAGGTGAAAACCAGCTGGCAGCAAAGACAGCACTGAACAAGGTAATTTTTGACTGCAGCCTTACCTTGGTTCTGGAAAAGTCGTCTGTCTGCTGCTCTCTCAAATTCAGAAATGCTGACTTTCTTCCTTTTCTTATTCAAATGGAACACAGTGACAAACGCATCTTCAGCAGCAAGGTCTAGCAGCTGCAATTCCCCCCTGCCAAAACAAACCAAGCTGGAGAGGCATTTCGGAAACCCCCACCTGACAGGATGCAATTTTGATCATTGAAGCACAAAATAGAGAAGTTCTGCTCCCCAATCCCACCATAGGAGCTGCAGCCATACCTGGCATATAATAAATGTAAAAATTATATTTAAAAAAAAAAAAAATCACTTACATGCTGGAAACCCTCCTAGATGGGAGTGCTGGACGAGCTTCTTCCGTGCCTTCATGGTTAGATATCCGAGGTTTCAGAGGTGAAACTTGGGGTTCTGCCAACAAACCAAAACATTTCCTTTCCACAATTCAATCCAGCAAGAACACCAAAATGCAGCAGAGTGTCACATCTACACCACAGGCTGTAAATTACATTTACTGATGGGTTAAAATAAAGACCTGGTGAAAACTCTCCGGGTTCTGCTCCTGGGAAGGCTGGCAGTGACAAAACCAACAGTGACAGATGGCAGCACGTCCTCTGTAACTCACTCCTGACCCTACAGCCAAAGGCAGCACCAGGATTATGTGCTCAGTCACCAGGATAAGACCAAGCAAAGGGGATTTTGAAGAGGATTTTGAAGACTATTTCACCAGTGCAAGGCCTGGCCTTTCAGACAGTTCTATCCCATGTTCAGCTGCAACTGCAGTGACTCCTCTCTTGCATTAATCAGTCATAAAACGGTCTGAATTCTGTTCCACGTAACAGGGTAAGGATAACGGGCTACCAAGGAACAACCTCTGCTCTCAGCTCCACCAAAACACTGTCTTTCTGTTCTCAGTTCTCCTGAAAAAAGATACTTACGGGTCTGGATGACTCTCCTGAGCATAACCCGTGGTGTGTCATTGTCAGGGTCTGGGAACACCCTCAGTCTCCGCTTCCCCAAGGTGCTTCTGCGAGAATTACTGTTCTTCTCTGGATTTGATCCAGTCTAGACAGAAATCAGAGACAAGCAATTCAAAAACAGTATTTCCACCATTAAAGACCGCAGCATCAAAAGCGTCCACCATCCATCTTCTAATGACAACACACGCCGGCTAACGGGAAACATTTTTTCAAA